>NW_026043953.1:0-315929 GCF_937001465.1 Orcinus orca | reverse complement strand
CACCCAGCAGGTGCAGCACAGAACAAGGGCTTCTCTCTTGGCCTGAGAACACCCACTGCCCAGCGCTCCTTTGTGTACACACGTGGTGGAGGAAGGGTGCTGGATTCGGCTCCGTGAGAACTTCTCCGGGCCACGTAGTGTGAACGCAAGTAGATGAGCCCTACATCTCATGCCAGTCTCCTGTGCGAGTTGGACAAGGCGAACTCCCTGCCTGAATCCCTGGGTGGGTTAAGTACCCTGCGGGGAAGGATCGTTGCTTGGGAGCCCGGGGCTGGTATCGAGGTGACTGTTGTGTGCATCCACTTCGCAGCTGTTCTCTCTCCGTGGGTTCCCTCCGCCTGCTGCAGCCAAAAGGGACAGCTTAGGGTAAAGATAAAAACCCAGTGTGTAAACGTTCTTGCCTAGCCCTCGCCCCAAGCACAAGCACATATGCCTCTGGTCAAAGGCTTTCGTCACAAGCTGAACACGTTTGGTCTCATCTAAGCCTCTGAAGCCCGAGTTTACCCAGCTACGAATCAAACTTCAGGAAAGGTGCTCAGGGTGATGCGGACTGCCAAACGTTTCACCAGGCAGCCCAGATCGAGTACAAACACTTGTGTTTTAAACGGGCAGAAGAAATGGTGTCAAGAGCGCGCCTCTATCTCCCGGGCGACGTACAGATTTTCTCCATGAGATGCAAGCCTTTCCTCCAGTGTGAAAGGCCTTTACACTCTACACCTCTTGCGCTCACAGCACGCAGGTGCCACCCGCTCTGAGCATCTTCAAAAGGCACAGGGTCACGCAACCGTGTGAACCCCTGGGCGCGGGTGCAGCACACACCTAGGTCTTCGCTGTCGGCCTGAGAACACCCACGGCACAGGGCTTCTTTGGTGCACACATGTGGTAGCGGTCGGTGATGCATTCTGCTCCGTGAAACCTTCTCGGGGACACAGAGCATGAGCGCACGCAGATTAGCCCTACACCTCATCCCTCTTTCTTGAGTGAGTTGTACTGCTATAAGGCAAAACTCCCTGCTGGAATCTCGGTGTGGCTTAAGTATCCTCCGGGAAGCGATCGCTGCTAGAGACACTGTGCTGCTCTCTAGAACAATGGTCTGTGCCTCCACTGCGCTGCTGTTGTCTCCAAGTCGCTTGCAAAGGCCTTTTCGAAGAGGTTGCTCACAGTGTCGTTTCTTTAGAGTAACCCACAGGCATACGAGGATGCCGGTTCTGTGAAGGAAAATGCTCCCTGCCTCAGCCACTTGGGCGCCGTTTTGTACAGGAAAGGACACTCCGCCTTGAAGGTTCTTCCTTCCGGATTGCCACTCGCACTGGCGATGTCTCCTGAATCTCGCGGGGTTACAGTGCCGTCCCAAGGTCCTTATCTCAGGCCTAGAATGGCAGAGCGTCCGGCAGCTTTGAAAGAGACCTTCGGCATTCTTCTGGCCTTCGGGGACGCTCCATGAGGAACAAGCTCCTCAGCAGCGTGCGTCTTTAGATCTTTCATGGCAGAACCTCTGTGGGCGACCTCATTCCTCCCCCCACGTGAGAGACACACACAACCTGCCATTAGGGGGTGGAAGGCTTTCGAGTCCAGAAGCGAGGCTGGCGCTCCCACTCAGCATTCCTGCACGGAACTGAGCCCGGGTGCGTGAGACCGTGAGAGGGGGCAAAGACAGGCGTACCAGCGAGCTGTTCACGGTGCACGCTGACGCATCACCCTTCAAGCTCACGTTCATTTCATGGAGAGAACACGAGGCCTTGATGCGCTTTCCTGTGGTACGTAAACTTTGGTCGCGTCCCCTGGTGGGCACATCGGCTCAGGACTGCCCTGTCCCAAAGGCTCCAGGTGTGGAGCCCGACTCTTGGAGCTCAGCCTCACGTGGCTCTTTCACGGACGAGACCGGCTCGCAATGGGACCGTTCACGAGCTGGGGACCGTGCTGGCTGTTAGGAGTCGGCACACCAAGAGCCCTCCGAGGGAGAGGAGCTGCTGACATTTGCCAGCACAGTCTCCAATTCCGAACTGCAACCATTCCCTGTAAGAGGCTCCCGAAAGCTTCGACGCAGTTTCTCAGTTAGCTATAAATGGAGGCCAGTCACTTGGCAGACTCCCCCAACGCCCGGCCTCCCAGGCTGCGATACAGACACGCCGACTGCTTCAGCCAACAGGGACAGCTTGGAGTAAAAGGGAGACTCCTACGTGTCAAAGTACTTGCCTGACGCTGGCCAGAAGCTCAAACATTTAGGGCAGGGCATCAGGGCACTTCGCCGCACGCGGAGCAAGTTTGTTCTCATCTCGCCTCTGAATGCCGAGTTTAACCAGCTAGGAAGCAAACTTCGGGAAAGGTACTCAGGGTGCCGCCGATTCAAAATTCTCTCACCAGACAGCCCAAATCGTGTACGCCTCTTTGTATTTTCCATGGGCAGGACAAAATGGTGTCAACCCGCACGCCTCCAGCTGGGGGTGGGTTGGAATGGGGTGGGGTGGGGTGGGGTGGGGTGGGAGTGGGGGTTGGGCGACGTACACTTTCCCCATGGGAAACAGGCCCACGCCTTCAGTGTGAAAGGCCTCTACGCCTCTCTGCTTTCGCAGCCCAAGCGTAGCCTCAGCTCTGAAAAGCTTCCAGAGCAGGAAGGTCAGAAAACCTTTGAACCACCCAGCAGGTGCAACACAGAACAAGGGCTTCTCTCTTGGCCTGAGAACACCCACTGCCCAGCGCTCCTTTGTGTACACACGTGGTGGAGGAAGGGTGCTGGATTCGGCTCCGTGAGAACTTCTCCGGGCCACGTAGTGTGAACGCAAGTAGATGAGCCCTACATCTCATGACAGTCTCCTGTGCCAGTTGAACAAGGCGAACTCCCTGCTTGAATCCCTGGGTGGGTTAAGTACCCTGCGGGGAAGGATCGTTGCTTGGGAGCCCGGGGCTGGTATTAAGGTGACTGTTCTGTGCATCCACTTCGCAGCTGTTCTCTCTCCGCGGGTTCTCTCTGCCTGCTGCAGCCAAAAGGGACAGCTTAGGGTAAAGATAAAAACCCAGTGTGTAAACGTTCTTGCCTAGCCCTCGCCCCAAGCACAAGCTTATATGCCTCTGGTCAAAGGCTTTCGCCACAAGCTGAACACGTTTGGTCTCATCTAAGCCTCTGAAGCCCGAGTTTACCCAGCTACAAATCAAACTTCAGGAAAGGTGCTCAGGGTGATGCGGACTGCCAAGCGTTTCACCAGGCAGCCCAGATCGAGTACAAACACTTGTGTTTGAAACGGGCAGAGGAAATGGTGCCAAGAGCGCGCCTCCATCTCCCGGGCGACGTACACATTTTCTCCATGAGATGCAAGCCTTTCCTCCAGTGTGAAAGGCCTTTACACTCTACACCTCTTGCGCTCGCAGCATGCAGGTGCCACCCGCTCTGAGCATCTTCAAAAGGCACAGGGTCACGCAACGTGTGAACCACCGGGCGCGGGTGCAGCACACACCTAGGTCTTCGCTGTCGGCCTGAGAACACCCACGGCACAGGGCTTCTTTGGTGCACACACGTGGTAGCGATCGGTGATGCATTCTGCTCCGTGAAACCTTCTCGGGGACACAGAGCGTGAGCGCACGTAGATTAGCCCTACACCTCATCCCTCTTTCTTGAGTGAGTTGTACTGCTATAAGGCAAAACTCCCTGCTGGAATCTCGGTGTGGCTTAAGTATCCTCCGGGAAGCGATCGCTGCTAGAGACACTGTGCTGCTCTCTAGGACAATGGTCTGTGCCTCCACTGCGCTGCTGTTGTCTCCACGTCGCTTGCGAAGGCCTTTTCAAAGAGGTTGCTCACAGTGTCGTTTCTTTAGAGTAACCCACAGGCATACGAGGATGCCGGTTCTGTGAAGGAAAATGCTCCCTGCCTCAGCCACTTGGGCGCCGTTTTGTACAGGAAAGGACACTCCGCCTTGGAAGTTCTTCCTTCCGGATTGCCACTCGCACTGGCGATGTCTCCTGAATCTCGCGGGGTTACAGTGCCGTCCCAAGGTCCTTATCTCAGGCCTAGAACGGCAGAGCGTCCGGCAGCTTTGAAAGAGACCTTCGGCATTCTTCTGGCCTTCGGGGACGCTCCATGAGGAACAAGCTCCTCAGCAGCGTGCGTCTTTAGATCTTTCATGGCAGAACCTCTGTGGGCGACCTCATTCCTCCCCCCACGTGAGAGACACACACAACCTGCCATTAGGGGGTGGAAGGCTTTCGAGTCCAGAAGCGAGGCTGGCGCTCCCACTCAGCATTCCTGCACGGAACTGAGCCCGGGTGCGTGAGACTGTGAGAGGGGGCAAAGACAGGCGTACCAGCGAGCTGTTCACGGTGCACGCTGACGCATCACCCTTCAAGCTCACGTTCATTTCATGGAGAGAACACGAGGCCTTGATGCGCTTTCCTGTGGTACGTAAACTTTGGTCGCGTCCCCTGGTGGGCACATCGGCTCAGGACTGCCCTGTCCCAAAGGCTCCAGGTGTGGAGCCCGACTCTTGGAGCTCAGCCTCACGTGGCTCTTTCACGGACGAGACCGGCTCGCAATGGGACCGTTCACGAGCTGGGGACCGTGCTGGCTGTTAGGAGTCGGCACACCAAGAGCCCTCCGAGGGAGAGGAGCTGCTGACGTTTGCCAGCACAGTCTCCAATTCCGAACTGCAACCATTCCCTGTAAGAGGCTCCCGAAAGCTTCGACGCAGTTTCTCAGTTAGCTATAAATGGAGGCCAGTCACTTGGCAGACTCCCCCAACGCCCGGCCTCCCAGGCTGCGATACAGACACGCCGACTGCTTCAGCCAACAGGGACAGCTTGGAGTAAAAGGGAGACTCCTACGTGTCAAAGTACTTGCCTGACGCTGGCCAGAAGCTCAAACATTTAGGGCAGGGCATCAGGGCACTTCGCCGCACGCGGAGCAAGTTTGTTCTCATCTCGCCTCTGAATGCCGAGTTTAACCAGCTAGGAAGCAAACTTCGGGAAAGGTACTCAGGGTGCCGCCGATTCAAAATTCTCTCACCAGACAGCCCAAATCGTGTACGCCTCTTTGTATTTTCCATGGGCAGGACAAAATGGTGTCAACCCGCACGCCTCCAGCTGGGGGTGGGTTGGAGTGGGGTGGGGTGGGGTGGGGTGGGGTGGGAGTGGGGGTTGGGCGACGTACACTTTCCCCATGGGAAACAGGCCCACGCCTTCAGTGTGAAAGGCCTCTACGCCTCTCTGCTTTCGCAGCCCAGGCGTAGCCTCAGCTCTGAAAAGCTTCCAGAGCAGGAAGGTCAGAAAACCTTTGAACCACCCAGCAGGTGCAGCACAGAACAAGGGCTTCTCTCTTGGCCTGAGAACACCCACTGCCCAGCGCTCCTTTGTGTACACACGTGGTGGAGGAAGGGTGCTGGATTCGGCTCCGTGAGAACTTCTCCGGGCCACGTAGTGTGAACGCAAGTAGATGAGCCCTACATCTCATGCCAGTCTCCTGTGCGAGTTGGACAAGGCGAACTCCCTGCTTGAATCCCTGGGTGGGTTAAGTACCCTGCGGGGAAGGATCGTTGCTTGGGAGCCCGGGGCTGGTATCGAGGTGACTGTTGTGTGCATCCACTTCGCAGCTGTTCTCTCTCCGCGGGTTCCCTCCGCCTGCTGCAGCCAAAAGGGACAGCTTAGGGTAAAGATAAAAACCCAGTGTGTAAACGTTCTTGCCTAGCCCTCGCCCCAAGCACAAGCTTATATGCCTCTGGTCAAAGGCTTTCGCCACAAGCTGAACACGTTTGGTCTCATCTAAGCCTCTGAAGCCCGAGTTTACCCAGCTACGAATCAAACTTCAGGGAAGGTGCTCAGGGTGATGCGGACTGCCAAGCGTTTCACCAGGCAGCCCAGATCGAGCACAAACACTTGTGTTTGAAACGGGCAAAGGAAATGGTGTCAAGAGCGCGCCTCCATCTCCCGGGCGACGTACACATTTTCTCCATGAGATGCAAGCCTTTCCTCCAGTGTGAAAGGCCTTTACACTCTACACCTCTTGCGCTCGCAGCACGCAGGTGCCACCCGCTCTGAGCATCTTCAAAAGGCACAGGGTCACGCAACGTGTGAACCACCGGGCGCGGGTGCAGCACACACCTAGGTCTTCGCTGTCGGCCTGAGAACACCCACGGCACAGGGCTTCTTTGGTGCACACACGTGGTAGCGGTCGGTGATGCATTCTGCTCCGTGAAACCTTCTCGGGGACACAGAGCGTGAGCGCACGTAGATTAGCCCTACACCTCATCCCTCTTTCTTGAGTGAGTTGTACTGCTATAAGGCAAAACTCCCTGCTGGAATCTCGGTGTGGCTTAAGTATCCTCCGGGAAGCGATCGCTGCTAGAGACACTGTGCTGCTCTCTAGGACAATGGTCTGTGCCTCCACTGCGCTGCTGTTGTCTCCAAGTCGCTTGCGAAGGCCTTTTCGAAGAGGTTGCTCACAGTGTCGTTTCTTTAGAGTAACCCACAGGCATACGAGGATGCCGGTTCTGTGAAGGAAAATGCTCCCTGCCTCAGCCACTTGGGCGCCGTTTTGTACGGGAAAGGACACTCCGCCTTGAAGGTTCTTCCTTCCGGATTGCCACTCGCACTGGCGATGTCTCCTGAATCTCGCGGGGTTACAGTGCCGTCACAAGGTCCTTATCTCAGGCCTAGAACGGCAGAGCGTCCGGCAGCTTTGAAAGAGACCTTCGGCATTCTTCTGGCCTTCGGGGACGCTCCATGAGGAACAAGCTCCTCAGCAGCGTGCGTCTTTAGATCTTTCATGGCAGAACCTCTGTGGGCGACCTCATTCCTCCCCCCACGTGAGAGACACACACAACCTGCCATTAGGGGGTGGAAGGCTTTCGAGTCCAGAAGCGAGGCTGGCGCTCCCACTCAGCATTCCTGCACGGAACTGAGCCCGGGTGCGTGAGACCGTGAGAGGGGGCAAAGACAGGCGTACCAGCGAGCTGTTCACGGTGCACGCTGACGCATCACCCTTCAAGCTCACGTTCATTTCATGGAGAGAACACGAGGCCTTGATGCGCTTTCCTGTGGTACGTAAACTTTGGTCGCGTCCCCTGGTGGGCACATCGGCTCAGGACTGCCCTGTCCCAAAGGCTCCAGGTGTGGAGCCCGACTCTTGGAGCTCAGCCTCACGTGGCTCTTTCACGGACGAGACCGGCTTGCAATGGGACCGTTCACGAGCTGGGGACCGTGCTGGCTGTTAGGAGTCGGCACACCAAGAGCCCTCCGAGGGAGAGGAGCTGCTGACGTTTGCCAGCACAGTCTCCAATTCCCAACTGCAACCATTCCCTGTAAGAGGCTCCCGAAAGCTTCGACGCAGTTTCTCAGTTAGCTATAAATGGAGGCCAGTCACTTGGCAGACTCCCCCAACGCCCGGCCTCCCAGGCTGCGATACAGACACGCCGACTGCTTCAGCCAACAGGGACAGCTTGGAGTAAAAGTGAGACTCCTACGTGTCAAAGTACTTGCCTGACGCTGGCCAGAAGCTCAAACATTTAGGGCAGGGCATCAGGGCACTTCGCCGCACGCGGAGCAAGTTTGTTCTCATCTCGCCTCTGAATGCCGAGTTTAACCAGCTAGGAAGCAAACTTCGGGAAAGGTACTCAGGGTGCCGCCGATTCAAAATTCTCTCACCAGACAGCCCAAATCGTGTACGCCTCTTTTTATTTTCCATGGGCAGGACAAAATGGTGTCAACCCGCACGCCTCCAGCTGGGGGTGGGTTGGAGTGGGGTGGGGTGGGGTGGGGTGGGGTGGGAGTGGGGGTTGGGCGACGTACACTTTCCCCATGGGAAACAGGCCCACGCCTTCAGTGTGAAAGGCCTCTATGCCTCTCTGCTTTCGCAGCCCAGGCGTAGCCTCAGCTCTGAAAAGCTTCCAGAGCAGGAAGGTCAGAAAACCTTTGAACCACCCAGCAGGTGCAGCACAGAACAAGGGCTTCTCTCTTGGCCTGAGAACACCCACTGCCCAGCGCTCCTTTGTGTACACACGTGGTGGAGGAAGGGTGCTGGATTCGGCTCCGTGAGAACTTCTCCAGGCCACGTAGTGTGAACGCAAGTAGATGAGCCCTACATCTCATGCCAGTCTCCTGTGCGAGTTGGACAAGGCGAACTCCCTGCTTGAATCCCTGGGTGGGTTAAGTACCCTGCGGGGAAGGATCGTTGCTTGGGAGCCCGGGGCTGATATCGAGGTGACTGTTGTGTGCATCCACTTCGCAGCTGTTCTCTCTCCGCGGGTTCTCTCCGCCTGCTGCAGCCAAAAGGGACAGCTTAGGGTAAAGATAAAAACCCAGTGTGTAAACGTTCTTGCCTAGCCCTCGCCCCAAGCACAAGCTTATATGCCTCTGGTCAAAGGCTTTCGCCACAAGCTGAACACGTTTGGTCTCATCTAAGCCTCTGAAGCCCGAGTTTACCCAGCTACGAATCAAACTTCAGGAAAGGTGCTCAGGGTGATGCGGACTGCCAAGCGTTTCACCAGGCAGCCCAGATCGAGTACAAACACTTGTGTTTGAAACGGGCAGAGGAAATGGTGTCAAGAGCGCGCCTCCATCTCCCGGGCGACGTACACATTTTCTCCATGAGATGCAAGCCTTTCCTCCAGTGTGAAAGGCCTTTACACTCTACACCTCTTGCGCTCGCAGCACGCAGGTGCCACCCGCTCTGAGCATCTTCAAAAGGCACAGGGTCACGCAACGTGTGAATCACCGGGTGCGGGTGCAGCACACACCTAGGTCTTCGCTGTCGGCCTGAGAACACCCACGGCACAGGGCTTCTTTGGTGCACACACGTGGTAGCGGTCGGTGATGCATTCTGCTCCGTGAAACCTTCTCGGGGACACAGAGCGTGAGCGCACGTAGATTAGCCCTACACCTCATCCCTCTTTCTTGAGTGAGTTGTACTGCTATAAGGCAAAACTCCCTGCTGGAATCTCGGTGTGGCTTAAGTATCCTCCGGGAAGCGATCGCTGCTAGAGACACTGTGCTGCTCTCTAGGACAATGGTCTGTGCCTCCACTGCGCTGCTGTTGTCTCCAAGTCGCTTGCGAAGGCCTTTTCGAAGAGGTTGCTCACAGTGTCGTTTCTTTAGAGTAACCCACAGGCATACGAGGATGCCGGTTCTGTGAAGGAAAATGCTCCCTGCCTCAGCCACTTGGGCGCCGTTTTGTACAGGAAAGGACACTCCGCCTTGAAGGTTCTTCCTTCCGGATTGCCACTCGCACTGGCGATGTCTCCTGAATCTCGCGGGGTTACAGTGCCGTCACAAGGTCCTTATCTCAGGCCTAGAACGGCAGAGCGTCCGGCAGCTTTGAAAGAGACCTTCGGCATTCTTCTGGCCTTCGGGGACGCTCCATGAGGAACAAGCTCCTCAGCAGCGTGCGTCTTTAGATCTTTCATGGCAGAACCTCTGTGGGCGACCTCATTCCTCCCCCGACGTGAGAGACACACACAACCTGCCATTAGGGGGTGGAAGGCTTTCGAGTCCAGAAGCGAGGCTGGCGCTCCCACTCAGCATTCCTGCACGGAACTGAGCCCGGGTGCGTGAGACCGTGAGAGGGGGCAAAGACAGGCGTACCAGCGAGCTGTTCACGGTGCACGCTGACGCATCACCCTTCAAGCTCACGTTCATTTCATGGAGAGAACACGAGGCCTTGATGCGCTTTCCTGTGGTACGTAAACTTTGGTCATGTCCCCAGGTGGGCACATCGGCTCAGGACTGCCCTGTCCCAAAGGCTCCAGGTGTGGAGCCCGACTCTTGGAGCTCAGCCTCACGTGGCTCTTTCACGGACGAGACCGGCTCGCAATGGGACCGTTCACGAGCTGGGGACCGTGCTGGCTGTTAGGAGTCGGCACACCAAGAGCCCTCCGAGGGAGAGGAGCTGCTGACGTTTGCCAGCACAGTCTCCAATTCCGAACTGCAACCATTCCCTGTAAGAGGCTCCCGAAAGCTTCGACGCAGTTTCTCAGTTAGCTATAAATGGAGGCCAGTCACTTGGCAGACTCCCCCAACGCCCGGCCTCCCAGGCTGCGATACAGACACGCCAACTGCTTCAGCCAACAGGGACAGCTTGGAGTAAAAGGGAGAATCCTATGTGTCAAAGTACTTGCCTGACGCTGGCCAGAAGCTCAAACATTAAGGGCAGGGCATCAGGGCACTTCGCCGCACGCGGAGCAAGTTTGTTCTCATCTCGCCTCTGAATGCCGAGTTTAACCAGCTAGGAAGCAAACTTCGGGAAAGGTACTCAGGGTGCCGCCGATTCAAAATTCTCTCACCAGACAGCCCAAATCGTGTACGCCTCTTTGTATTTTCCATGGGCAGGACAAAATGGTGTCAACCCGCACGCCTCCAGCTGGGGGTGGGTTGGAGTGGGGTGGGGTGGAGTGGGGTGGGGTGGGAGTGGGGGTTGGGCGACGTACACTTTCCCCATGGGAAACAGGCCCACGCCTTCAGTGTGAAAGGCCTCTACGCCTCTCTGCTTTCGCAGCCCAGGCGTAGCCTCAGCTCTGAAAAGCTTCCAGAGCAGGAAGGTCAGAAAACCTTTGAACCACCCAGCAGGTGCAGCACAGAACAAGGGCTTCTTTCTTGGCCTGAGAACACCCACTGCCCAGCGCTCCTTTGTGTACACACGTGGTGGAGGAAGGGTGCTGGATTCGGCTCCGTGAGAACTTCTCCGGGCCACGTAGTGTGAACGCAAGTAGATGAGCCCTACATCTCATGCCAGTCTCCTGTGCGAGTTGGACAAGGCGAACTCCCTGCTTGAATCCCTGGGTGGGTTAAGTACCCTGCGGGGAAGGATCGTTGCTTGGGAGCCCAGGGCTGGTATCGAGGTGACTGTTGTGTGCATCCACTTCGCAGCTGTTCTCTCTCCGCGGGTTCTCTCCGCCTGCTGCAGCCAAAAGGGACAGCTTAGGGTAAAGATAAAAACCCAGTGTGTAAACGTTCTTGCCTAGCCCTCGCCCCAAGCACAAGCTTATATGCCTCTGGTCAAAGGCTTTCGCCACAAGCTGAACACGTTTGGTCTCATCTAAGCCTCTGAAGCCCGAGTTTACCCAGCTACGAATCAAACTTCAGGAAAGGTGCTCAGGGTGATGCGGACTGCCAAGCGTTTCACCAGGCAGCCCAGATCGAGTACAAACACTTGTGTTTGAAACGGGCAGAGGAAATGGTGTCAAGAGCGCGCCTCCATCTCCCGGGCGACGTACACATTTTCTCCATGAGATGCAAGCCTTTCCTCCAGTGTGAAAGGCCTTTACACTCTACACCTCTTGCGCTCGCAGCACGCAGGTGCCACCCGCTCTGAGCATCTTCAAAAGGCACAGGGTCACGCAACGTGTGAATCACCGGGTGCGGGTGCAGCACACACCTAGGTCTTCGCTGTCGGCCTGAGAACACCCACGGCACAGGGCTTCTTTGGTGCACACACGTGGTAGCGGTCGGTGATGCATTCTGCTCCGTGAAACCTTCTCGGGGACACAGAGCGTGAGCGCACGTAGATTAGCCCTACACCTCATCCCTCTTTCTTGAGTGAGTTGTACTGCTATAAGGCAAAACTCCCTGCTGGAATCTCGGTGTGGCTTAAGTATCCTCCGGGAAGCGATCGCTGCTAGAGACACTGTGCTGCTCTCTAGGACAATGGTCTGTGCCTCCACTGCGCTGCTGTTGTCTCCAAGTCGCTTGCGAAGGCCTTTTCGAAGAGGTTGCTCACAGTGTCGTTTCTTTAGAGTAACCCACAGGCATACGAGGATGCCGGTTCTGTGAAGGAAAATGCTCCCTGCCTCAGCCACTTGGGCGCCGTTTTGTACAGGAAAGGACACTCCGCCTTGAAGGTTCTTCCTTCCGGATTGCCACTCGCACTGGCGATGTCTCCTGAATCTCGCGGGGTTACAGTGCCGTCACAAGGTCCTTATCTCAGGCCTAGAACGGCAGAGCGTCCGGCAGCTTTGAAAGAGACCTTCGGCATTCTTCTGGCCTTCGGGGACGCTCCATGAGGAACAAGCTCCTCAGCAGCGTGCGTCTTTAGATCTTTCATGGCAGAACCTCTGTGGGCGACCTCATTCCTCCCCCGACGTGAGAGACACACACAACCTGCCATTAGGGGGTGGAAGGCTTTCGAGTCCAGAAGCGAGGCTGGCGCTCCCACTCAGCATTCCTGCACGGAACTGAGCCCGGGTGCGTGAGACCGTGAGAGGGGGCAAAGACAGGCGTACCAGCGAGCTGTTCACGGTGCACGCTGACGCATCACCCTTCAAGCTCACGTTCATTTCATGGAGAGAACACGAGGCCTTGATGCGCTTTCCTGTGGTACGTAAACTTTGGTCGTGTCCCCAGGTGGGCACATCGGCTCAGGACTGCCCTGTCCCAAAGGCTCCAGGTGTGGAGCCCGACTCTTGGAGCTCAGCCTCACGTGGCTCTTTCACGGACGAGACCGGCTCGCAATGGGACCGTTCACGAGCTGGGGACCGTGCTGGCTGTTAGGAGTCGGCACACCAAGAGCCCTCCGAGGGAGAGGAGCTGCTGACGTTTGCCAGCACAGTCTCCAATTCCGAACTGCATCCATTCCCTGTAAGAGGCTCCCGAAAGCTTCGACGCAGTTTCTCAGTTAGCTATAAATGGAGGCCAGTCACTTGGCAGACTCCCCCAACGCCCGGCCTCCCAGGCTGCGATACAGACACGCCGACTGCTTCAGCCAACAGGGACAGCTTGGAGTAAAAGGGAGAATCCTATGTGTCAAAGTACTTGCCTGACGCTGGCCAGAAGCTCAAACATTAAGGGCAGGGCATCAGGGCACTTCGCCGCACGCGGAGCAAGTTTGTTCTCATCTCGCCTCTGAATGCCGAGTTTAACCAGCTAGGAAGCAAACTTCGGGAAAGGTACTCAGGGTGCCGCCGATTCAAAATTCTCTCACCAGACAGCCCAAATCGTGTACGCCTCTTTGTATTTTCCATGGGCAGGACAAAATGGTGTCAACCCGCACGCCTCTAGCTGGGGGTGGGTTGGAGTGGGGTGGGGTGGAGTGGGGTGGGGTGGGAGTGGGGGTTGGGCGACGTACACTTTCCCCATGGGAAACAGGCCCACGCCTTCAGTGTGAAAGGCCTCTACGCCTCTCTGCTTTCGCAGCCCAGGCGTAGCCTCAGCTCTGAAAAGCTTCCAGAGCAGGAAGGTCAGAAAACCTTTGAACCACCCAGCAGGTGCAGCACAGAACAAGGGCTTCTTTCTTGGCCTGAGAACACCCACTGCCCAGCGCTCCTTTGTGTACACACGTGGTGGAGGAAGGGTGCTGGATTCGGCTCCGTGAGAACTTCTCCGGGCCACGTAGTGTGAACGCAAGTAGATGAGCCCTACATCTCATGCCAGTCTCCTGTGCGAGTTGGACAAGGCGAACTCCCTGCTTGAATCCCTGGGTGGGTTAAGTACCCTGCGGGGAAGGATCGTTGCTTGGGAGCCCGGGGCTGGTATCGAGGTGACTGTTGTGTGCATCCACTTCGCAGCTGTTCTCTCTCCGCGGGTTCTCTCCGCCTGCTGCAGCCAAAAGGGACAGCTTAGGGTAAAGATAAAAACCCAGTGTGTAAACGTTCTTGCCTAGCCCTCGCCCCAAGCACAAGCTTATATGCCTCTGGTCAAAGGCTTTCGCCACAAGCTGAACACTTTTGGTCTCATCTAAGCCTCTGAAGCCCGAGTTTACCCAGCTACGAATCAAACTTCAGGAAAGGTGCTCAGGGTGATGCGGACTGCCAAGCGTTTCACCAGGCAGCCCAGATCGAGTACAAACACTTGTGTTTTAAACGGGCAGAGGAAATGGTGTCAAGAGCGCGCCTCCATCTCCCGGGCGACGTACACATTTTCTCCATGAGATGCAAGCCTTTCCTCCAGTGTGAAAGGCCTTTACACTCTACACCTCTTGCGCTCGCAGCACGCAGGTGCCACCCGCTCTGAGCGTCTTCAAAAGGCACAGGGTCACGCAACGTGTGAACCACCGGGCGCGGGTGCAGCACACACCTAGGTCTTCGCTGTCGGCCTGAGAACACCCACGGCACAGGGCTTCTTTGGTGCACACACGTGGTAGCGGTCGGTGATGCATTCTGCTCCGTGAAACCTTCTCGGGGACACAGAGCGTGAGCGCACGTAGATTAGCCCTACACCTCATCCCTCTTTCTTGAGTGAGTTGTACTGCTATAAGGCAAAACTCCCTGCTGGAATCTCGGTGTGGCTTAAGTATCCTCCGGGAAGCGATCGCTGCTAGAGACACTGTGCTGCTCTCTAGGACAATGGTCTGTGCCTCCACTGCGCTGCTGTTGTCTCCAAGTCGCTTGCGAAGGCCTTTTCGAAGAGGTTGCTCACAGTGTCGTTTCTTTAGAGTAACCCACAGGCATACGAGGATGCCGGTTCTGTGAAGGAAAATGCTCCCTGCCTCAGCCACTTGGGCGCCGTTTTGTACAGGAAAGGACACTCCGCCTTGAAGGTTCTTCCTTCCGGATTGCCACTCGCACTGGCGATGTCTCCTGAATCTCGCGGGGTTACAGTGCCGTCACAAGGTCCTTATCTCAGGCCTAGAACGGCAGAGCATCCGGCAGCTTTGAAAGAGACCTTCGGCATGCTTCTGGCCTTCGGGGACGCTCCATGAGGAACAAGCTCCTCAGCAGCGTGCGTCTTTAGATCTTTCATGGCAGAACCTCTGTGGGCGACCTCATTCCTCCCCCCACGTGAGAGACACACACAACCTGCCATTAGGGGGTGGAAGGCTTTCGAGTCCAGAAGCGAGGCTGGCGCTCCCACTCAGCATTCCTGCACGGAACTGAGCCCGGGTGCGTGAGACCGTGAGAGGGGGCAAAGACAGGCGTACGAGCGAGCTGTTCACGGTGCACGCTGACGCATCACCCTTCAAGCTCACGTTCATTTCATGGAGAGAACACGAGGCCTTGATGCGCTTTCCTGTGGTACGTAAACTTTGGTCGCGTCCCCTGGTGGGCACATCGGCTCAGGACTGCCCTGTCCCAAAGGCTCCAGGTGTGGAGCCCGACTCTTGGAGCTCAGCCTCACGTGGCTCTTTCACGGACGAGACCGGCTCGCAATGGGACCGTTCACGAGCTGGGGACCGTGCTGGCTGTTAGGAGTCGGCACACCAAGAGCCCTCCGAGGGAGAGGAGCTGCTGACGTTTGCCAGCACAGTCTCCAATTCCGAACTGCAACCATTCCCTGTAAGAGGCTCCCGAAAGCTTCGACGCAGTTTCTCAGTTAGCTATAAATGGAGGCCAGTCACTTGGCAGACTCCCCCAACGCTCGGCCTCCCAGGCTGCGATACAGACACGCCGACTGCTTCAGCCAACAGGGACAGCTTGGAGTAAAAGTGAGACTCCTACGTGTCAAAGTACTTGCCTGACGCTGGCCAGAAGCTCAAACATTTAGGGCAGGGCATCAGGGCACTTCGCCGCACGCGGAGCAAGTTTGTTCTCATCTCGCCTCTGAATGCCGAGTTTAACCAGCTAGGAAGCAAACTTCGGGAAAGGTACTCAGGGTGCCGCCGATTCAAAATTCTCTCACCAGACAGCCCAAATCGTGTACGCCTCTTTGTATTTTCCATGGGCAGGACAAAATGGTGTCAACCCGCACGCCTCCAGCTGGGGGTGGGTTGGAGTGGGGTGGGGTGGGGTGGGGTGGGGTGGGAGTGGGGGTTGGGCGACATACACTTTCCCCATGGGAAACAGGCCCACGCCTTCAGTGTGAAAGGCCTCTACGCCTCTCTGCTTTCGCAGCCCAGGCGTAGCCTCAGCTCTGAAAAGCTTCCAGAGCAGGAAGGTCAGAAAACCTTTGAACCACCCAGCAGGTGCAGCACAGAACAAGGGCTTCTCTCTTGGCCTGAGAACACCCACTGCCCAGCGCTCCTTTGCGTACACACGTGGTGGAGGAAGGGTGCTGGATTCGGCTCCGTGAGAACTTCTCCGGGCCACGTAGTGTGAACGCAAGTAGATGAGCCCTACATCTCATGCCAGTCTCCTGTGCGAGTTGGACAAGGCGAACTCCCTGCTTGAATCCCTGGGTGGGTTAAGTACCCTGCGGGGAAGGATCGTTGCTTGGGAGCCCGGGGCTGATATCGAGGTGACTGTTGTGTGCATCCACTTCGCAGCTGTTCTCTCTCCGCGGGTTCTCTCCGCCTGCTGCAGCCAAAAGGGACAGCTTAGGGTAAAGATAAAAACCCAGTGTGTAAACGTTCTTGCCTAGCCCTCGCCCCAAGCACAAGCTTATATGCCTCTGGTCAAAGGCTTTCGCCACAAGCTGAACACGTTTGGTCTCATCTAAGCCTCTGAAGCCCGAGTTTACCCAGCTACGAATCAAACTTCAGGAAAGGTGCTCAGGGTGATGCGGACTGCCAAGCGTTTCACCAGGCAGCCCAGATCGAGTACAAACACTTGTGTTTGAAACGGGCAGAGGAAATGGTGTCAAGAGCGCGCCTCCATCTCCCGGGCGACGTACACATTTTCTCCATGAGATGCAAGCCTTTCCTCCAGTGTGAAAGGCCTTTACACTCTACACCTCTTGCGCTCGCAGCACGCAGGTGCCACCCGCTCTGAGCGTCTTCAAAAGGCACAGGGTCACGCAACGTGTGAATCACCGGGTGCGGGTGCAGCACACACCTAGGTCTTCGCTGTCGGCCTGAGAACACCCACGGCACAGGGCTTCTTTGGTGCACACACGTGGTAGCGGTCGGTGATGCATTCTGCTCCGTGAAACCTTCTCGGGGACACAGAGCGTGAGCGCACGTAGATTAGCCCTACACCTCATCCCTCTTTCTTGAGTGAGTTGTACTGCTATAAGGCAAAACTCCCTGCTGGAATCTCGGTGTGGCTTAAGTATCCTCCGGGAAGCGATCGCTGCTAGAGACACTGTGCTGCTCTCTAGGACAATGGTCTGTGCCTCCACTGCGCTGCTGTTGTCTCCAAGTCGCTTGCGAAGGCCTTTTCGAAGAGGTTGCTCACAGTGTCGTTTCTTTAGAGTAACCCACAGGCATACGAGGATGCCGGTTCTGTGAAGGAAAATGCTCCCTGCCTCAGCCACTTGGGCGCCGTTTTGTACAGGAAAGGACACTCCGCCTTGAAGGTTCTTCCTTCCGGATTGCCACTCGCACTGGCGATGTCTCCTGAATCTCGCGGGGTTACAGTGCCGTCACAAGGTCCTTATCTCAGGCCTAGAACGGCAGAGCGTCCGGCAGCTTTGAAAGAGACCTTCGGCATTCTTCTGGCCTTCGGGGACGCTCCATGAGGAACAAGCTCCTCAGCAGCGTGCGTCTTTAGATCTTTCATGGCAGAACCTCTGTGGGCGACCTCATTCCTCCCCCGACGTGAGAGACACACACAACCTGCCATTAGGGGGTGGAAGGCTTTCGAGTCCAGAAGCGAGGCTGGCGCTCCCACTCAGCATTCCTGCACGGAACTGAGCCCGGGTGCGTGAGACCGTGAGAGGGGGCAAAGACAGGCGTACCAGCGAGCTGTTCACGGTGCACGCTGACGCATCACCCTTCAAGCTCACGTTCATTTCATGGAGAGAACACGAGGCCTTGATGCGCTTTCCTGTGGTACGTAAACTTTGGTCGTGTCCCCTGGTGGGCACATCGGCTCAGGACTGCCCTGTCCCAAAGACTCCAGGTGTGGAGCCCGACTCTTGGAGCTCAGCCTCACGTGGCTCTTTCACGGACGAGACCGGCTCGCAATGGGACCGTTCACGAGCTGGGGACCGTGCTGGCTGTTAGGAGTCGGCACACCAAGAGCCCTCCGAGGGAGAGGAGCTGCTGACGTTTGCCAGCACAGTCTCCAATTCCGAACTGCAACCATTCCCTGTAAGAGGCTCCCGAAAGCTTCGACGCAGTTTCTCAGTTAGCTATAAATGGAGGCCAGTCACTTGGCAGACTCCCCCAACGCCCGGCCTCCCAGGCTGCGATACAGACACGCCGACTGCTTCAGCCAACAGGGACAGCTTGGAGTAAAAGGGAGAATCCTATGTGTCAAAGTACTTGCCTGACGCTGGCCAGAAGCTCAAACATTAAGGGCAGGGCATCAGGGCACTTCGCCGCACGCGGAGCAAGTTTGTTCTCATCTCGCCTCTGAATGCCGAGTTTAACCAGCTAGGAAGCAAACTTCGGGAAAGGTACTCAGGGTGCCGCCGATTCAAAATTCTCTCACCAGACAGCCCAAATCGTGTACGCCTCTTTGTATTTTCCATGGGCAGGACAAAATGGTGTGAACCCGCACGCCTCCAGCTGGGGGTGGGTTGGAGTGGGGTGGGGTGGGGTGGGGTGGGGTGGGAGTGGGGGTTGGGCGACGTACACATTCCCCATGGGAAACAGGCCCACGCCTTCAGTGTGAAAGGCCTCTACGCCTCTCTGCTTTCGCAGCCCAGGCGTAGCCTCAGCTCTGAAAAGCTTCCAGAGCAGGAAGGTCAGAAAACCTTTGAACCACCCAGCAGGTGCAGCACAGAACAAGGGCTTCTCTCTTGGCCTGAGAACACCCACTGCCCAGCGCTCCTTTGTGTACACACGTGGTGGAGGAAGGGTGCTGGATTCGGCTCCGTGAGAACTTCTCCGGGCCACGTAGTGTGAACGCAAGTAGATGAGCCCTACATCTCATGCCAGTCTCCTGTGCGAGTTGGACAAGGCGAACTCCCTGCTTGAATCCCTGGGTGGGTTAAGTACCCTGCGGGGAAGGATCGTTGCTTGGGAGCCCGGGGCTGGTATCGAGGTGACTGTTGTGTGCATCCACTTCGCAGCTGTTCTCTCTCCGCGGGTTCCCTCCGCCTGCTGCAGCCAAAAGGGACAGCTTAGGGTAAAGATAAAAACCCAGTGTGTAAACGTTCTTGCCTAGCCCTCGCCCCAAGCACAAGCTTATATGCCTCTGGTCAAAGGCTTTCGCCACAAGCTGAACACGTTTGGTCTCATCTAAGCCTCTGAAGCCCGAGTTTACCCAGCTACGAATCAAACTTCAGGGAAGGTGCTCAGGGTGATGCGGACTGCCAAGCGTTTCACCAGGCAGCCCAGATCGAGTACAAACACTTGTGTTTGAAACGGGCAGAGGAAATGGTGTCAAGAGCGCGCCTCCATCTCCCGGGCGACGTACACATTTTCTCCATGAGATGCAAGCCTTTCCTCCAGTGTGAAAGGCCTTTACACTCTACACCTCTTGCGCTCGCAGCACGCAGGTGCCACCCGCTCTGAGCATCTTCAAAAGGCACAGGGTCACGCAACGTGTGAACCACCGGGCGCGGGTGCAGCACACACCTAGGTCTTCGCTGTCGGCCTGAGAACACCCACGGCACAGGGCTTCTTTGGTGCACACACGTGGTAGCGATCGGTGATGCATTCTGCTCCGTGAAACCTTCTCGGGGACACAGAGCGTGAGCGCACGTAGATTAGCCCTACACCTCATCCCTCTTTCTTGAGTGAGTTGTACTGCTATAAGGCAAAACTCCCTGCTGGAATCTCGGTGTGGCTTAAGTATCCTCCGGGAAGCGATCGCTGCTAGAGACACTGTGCTGCTCTCTAGGACAATGGTCTGTGCCTCCACTGCGCTGCTGTTGTCTCCACGTCGCTTGCGAAGGCCTTTTCAAAGAGGTTGCTCACAGTGTCGTTTCTTTAGAGTAACCCACAGGCATACGAGGATGCCGGTTCTGTGAAGGAAAATGCTCCCTGCCTCAGCCACTTGGGCGCCGTTTTGTACAGGAAAGGACACTCCGCCTTGGAAGTTCTTCCTTCCGGATTGCCACTCGCACTGGCGATGTCTCCTGAATCTCGCGGGGTTACAGTGCCGTCACAAGGTCCTTATCTCAGGCCTAGAACGGCAGAGCGTCCGGCAGCTTTGAAAGAGACCTTCGGCATTCTTCTGGCCTTCGGGGACGCTCCATGAGGAACAAGCTCCTCAGCAGCGTGCGTCTTTAGATCTTTCATGGCAGAACCTCTGTGGGCGACCTCATTCCTCCCCCCACGTGAGAGACACACACAACCTGCCATTAGGGGGTGGAAGGCTTTCGAGTCCAGAAGCGAGGCTGGCGCTCCCACTCAGCATTCCTGCACGGAACTGAGCCCGGGTGCGTGAGACCGTGAGAGGGGGCAAAGACAGGCGTACCAGCGAGCTGTTCACGGTGCACGCTGACGCATCACCCTTCAAGCTCACGTTCATTTCATGGAGAGAACACGAGGCCTTGATGCGCTTTCCTGTGGTACGTAAACTTTGGTCGCGTCCCCTGGTGGGCACATCGGCTCAGGACTGCCCTGTCCCAAAGGCTCCAGGTGTGGAGCCCGACTCTTGGAGCTCAGCCTCACGTGGCTCTTTCACGGACGAGACCGGCTCGCAATGGGACCGTTCACGAGCTGGGGACCGTGCTGGCTGTTAGGAGTCGGCACACCAAGAGCCCTCCGAGGGAGAGGAGCTGCTTACGTTTGCCAGCACAGTCTCCAATTCCGAACTGCAACCATTCCCTGTAAGAGGCTCCCGAAAGCTTCGACGCAGTTTCTCAGTTAGCTATAAATGGAGGCCAGTCACTTGGCAGACTCCCCCAACGCCCGGCCTCCCAGGCTGCGATACAGACACGCCGACTGCTTCAGCCAACAGGGACAGCTTGGAGTAAAAGGGAGACTCCTACGTGTCAAAGTACTTGCCTGACGCTGGCCAGAAGCTCAAACATTTAGGGCAGGGCATCAGGGCACTTCGCCGCACGCGGAGCAAGTTTGTTCTCATCTCGCCTCTGAATGCCGAGTTTAACCAGCTAGGAAGCAAACTTCGGGAAAGGTACTCAGGGTGCCGCCGATTCAAAATTCTCTCACCAGACAGCCCAAATCGTGTACGCCTCTTTGTATTTTCCATGGGCAGGACAAAATGGTGTCAACCCGCACGCCTCCAGCTGGGGGTGGGTTGGAGTGGGGTGGGGTGGGGTGGGGTGGGGTGGGAGTGGGGGTTGGGCGACGTACACTTTCCCCATGGGAAACAGGCCCACGCCTTCAGTGTGAAAGGCCTCTACGCCTCTCTGCTTTCGCAGCCCAGGCGTAGCCTCAGCTCTGAAAAGCTTCCAGAGCAGGAAGGTCAGAAAACCTTTGAACCACCCAGCAGGTGCAGCACAGAACAAGGGCTTCTCTCTTGGCCTGAGAACACCCACTGCCCAGCGCTCCTTTGTGTACACACGTGGTGGAGGAAGGGTGCTGGATTCGGCTCCGTGAGAACTTCTCCGGGCCACGTAGTGTGAACGCAAGTAGATGAGCCCTACATCTCATGCCAGTCTCCTGTGCGAGTTGGACAAGGCGAACTCCCTGCTTGAATCCCTGGGTGGGTTAAGTACCCTGCGGGGAAGGATCGTTGCTTGGGAGCCCGGGGCTGGTATCGAGGTGACTGTTGTGTGCATCCACTTCGCAGCTGTTCTCTCTCCGCGGGTTCCCTCCGCCTGCTGCAGCCAAAAGGGACAGCTTAGGGTAAAGATAAAAACCCAGTGTGTAAACGTTCTTGCCTAGCCCTCGCCCCAAGCACAAGCTTATATGCCTCTGGTCAAAGGCTTTCGCCACAAGCTGAACACGTTTGGTCTCATCTAAGCCTCTGAAGCCCGAGTTTACCCAGCTATGAATCAAACTTCAGGAAAGGTGCTCAGGGTGATGCGGACTGCCAAGCGTTTCACCAGGCAGCCCAGATCGAGTACAAACACTTGTGTTTGAAACGGGCAGAGGAAATGGTGTCAAGAGCGCGCCTCCATCTCCCGGGCGACGTACACATTTTCTCCATGAGATGCAAGCCTTTCCTCCAGTGTGAAAGGCCTTTACACTCTACACCTCTTGCACTCGCAGCACGCAGGTGCCACCCGCTCTGAGCGTCTTCAAAAGGCACAGGGTCACGCAACGTGTGAACCACCGGGCGCGGGTGCAGCACACACCTAGGTCTTCGCTGTTGGCCTGAGAACACCCACGGCACAGGGCTTCTTTGGTGCACACACGTGGTAGCGGTCGGTGATGCATTCTGCTCCGTGAAACCTTCTCGGGGACACAGAGCGTGAGCGCACGTAGATTAGCCCTACACCTCATCCCTCTTTCTTGAGTGAGTTGTACTGCTATAAGGCAAAACTCCCTGCTGGAATCTCGGTGTGGCTTAAGTATCCTCCGGGAAGCGATCGCTGCTAGAGACACTGTGCTGCTCTCTAGGACAATGGTCTGTGCCTCCACTCCGCTGCTGTTGTCTCCACGTCGCTTGCGAAGGCCTTTTCGAAGAGGTTGCTCACAGTGTCGTTTCTTTAGAGTAACCCACAGGCATACGAGGATGCCGGTTCTGTGAAGGAAAATGCTCCCTGCCTCAGCCACTTGGGCGCCGTTTTGTACAGGAAAGGACACTCCGCCTTGAAGGTTCTTCCTTCCGGATTGCCACTCGCACTGGCGATGTCTCCTGAATCTCGCGGGGTTACAGTGCCGTCACAAGGTCCTTATCTCAGGCCTAGAACGGCAGAGCGTCCGGCAGCTTTGAAAGAGACCTTCGGCATTCTTCTGGCCTTCGGGGACGCTCCATGAGGAACAAGCTCCTCAGCAGCGTGCGTCTTTAGATCTTTCATGGCAGAACCTCTGTGGGCGACCTCATTCCTCCCCCCACGTGAGAGACACACACAACCTGCCATTAGGGGGTGGAAGGCTTTCGAGTCCAGAAGCGAGGCTGGCGCTCCCACTCAGCATTCCTGCACGGAACTGAGCCCGGGTGCGTGAGACCGTGAGAGGGGGCAAAGACAGGCGTACCAGCGAGCTGTTCACGGTGCACGCTGACGCATCACCCTTCAAGCTCACGTTCATTTCATGGAGAGAACACGAGGCCTTGATGCGCTTTCCTGTGGTACGTAAACTTTGGTCGCGTCCCCTGGTGGGCACATCGGCTCAGGACTGCCCTGTCCCAAAGGCTCCAGGTGTGGAGCCCGACTCTTGGAGCTCAGCCTCACGTGGCTCTTTCACGGATGAGACCGGCTCGCAATGGGACCGTTCACGAGCTGGGGACCGTGCTGGCTGTTAGGAGTCGGCACACCAAGAGCCCTCCGAGGGAGAGGAGCTGCTGACGTTTGCCAGCACAGTCTCCAATTCCGAACTGCAACCATTCCCTGTAAGAGGCTCCCGAAAGCTTCGACGCAGTTTCTCAGTTAGCTATAAATGGAGGCCAGTCACTTGGCAGACTCCCCCAACGCCCGGCCTCCCAGGCTGCGATACAGACATGCCGACTGCTTCAGCCAACAGGGACAGCTTGGAGTAAAAGGGAGACTCCTACGTGTCAAAGTACTTGCCTGACGCTGGCCAGAAGCTCAAACATTTAGGGCAGGGCATCAGGGCACTTCGCCGCACGCGGAGCAAGTTTGTTCTCATCTCGCCTCTGAATGCCGAGTTTAACCAGCTAGGAAGCAAACTTCGGGAAAGGTACTCAGGGTGCCGCCGATTCAAAATTCTCTCACCAGACAGCCCAAATCGTGTACGCCTCTTTGTATTTTCCATGGGCAGGACAAAATGGTGTCAACCCGCACGCCTCCAGCTGGGGGTGGGTTGGAGTGGGGTGGGGTGGGGTGGGGTGGGGTGGGAGTGGGGGTTGGGCGACGTACACTTTCCCCATGGGAAACAGGCCCACGCCTTCAGTGTGAAAGGCCTCTACGCCTCTCTGCTTTCGCAGCCCAGGCGTAGCCTCAGCTCTGAAAAGCTTCCAGAGCAGGAAGGTCAGAAAACCTTTGAACCACCCAGCAGGTGCAGCACAGAACAAGGGCTTCTCTCTTGGCCTGAGAACACCCACTGCCCAGCGCTCCTTTGTGTACACACGTGGTGGAGGAAGGGTGCTGGATTCGGCTCCGTGAGAACTTCTCCGGGCCACGTAGTGTGAACGCAAGTAGATGAGCCCTACATCTCATGCCAGTCTCCTGTGCGAGTTGGACAAGGCGAACTCCCTGCTTGAATCCCTGGGTGGGTTAAGTACCCTGCGGGGAAGGATCGTTGCTTGGGAGCCCGGGGCTGGTATCGAGGTGACTGTTGTGTGCATCCACTTCGCAGCTGTTCTCTCTCCGCGGGTTCCCTCCGCCTGCTGCAGCCAAAAGGGACAGCTTAGGGTAAAGATAAAAACCCAGTGTGTAAACGTTCTTGCCTAGCCCTCGCCCCAAGCACAAGCTTATATGCCTCTGGTCAAAGGCTTTCGCCACAAGCTGAACACGTTTGGTCTCATCTAAGCCTCTGAAGCCCGAGTTTACCCAGCTACGAATCAAACTTCAGGGAAGGTGCTCAGGGTGATGCGGACTGCCAAGCGTTTCACCAGGCAGCCCAGATCGAGTACAAACACTTGTGTTTGAAACGGGCAGAGGAAATGGTGTCAAGAGCGCGCCTCCATCTCCCGGGCGACGTACACATTTTCTCCATGAGATGCAAGCCTTTCCTCCAGTGTGAAAGGCCTTTACACTCTACACCTCTTGCGCTCGCAGCACGCAGGTGCCACCCGCTCTGAGCGTCTTCAAAAGGCACAGGCTCACGCAACGTGTGAACCACCGGGCGCGGGTGCAGCACACACCTAGGTCTTCGCTGTCGGCCTGAGAACACCCACGGCACAGGGCTTCTTTGGTGCACACACGTGGTAGCGGTCGGTGATGCATTCTGCTCCGTGAAACCTTCTCGGGGACACAGAGCGTGAGCGCACGTAGATTAGCCCTACACCTCATCCCTCTTTCTTGAGTGAGTTGTACTGCTATAAGGCAAAACTCCCTGCTGGAATCTCGGTGTGGCTTAAGTATCCTCCGGGAAGCGATCGCTGCTAGAGACACTGTGCTGCTCTCTAGGACAATGGTCTGTGCCTCCACTGCGCTGCTGTTGTCTCCAAGTCGCTTGCGAAGGCCTTTTCGAAGAGGTTGCTCACAGTGTCGTTTCTTTAGAGTAACCCACAGGCATACGAGGATGCCGGTTCTGTGAAGGAAAATGCTCCCTGCCTCAGCCACTTGGGCGCCGTTTTGTACAGGAAAGGACACTCCGCCTTGAAGGTTCTTCCTTCCGGATTGCCACTCGCACTGGCGATGTCTCCTGAATCTCGCGGGGTTACAGTGCCGTCACAAGGTCCGTATCTCAGGCCTAGAACGGCAGAGCGTCCGGCAGCTTTGAAAGAGACCTTCGGCATTCTTCTGGCCTTCGGGGACGCTCCATGAGGAACAAGCTCCTCAGCAGCGTGCGTCTTTAGATCTTTCATGGCAGAACCTCTGTGGGCGACCTCATTCCTCCCCCCACGTGAGAGACACACACAACCTGCCATTAGGGGGTGGAAGGCTTTCGAGTCCAGAAGCGAGGCTGGCGCTCCCACTCAGCATTCCTGCACGGAACTGAGCCCGGGTGCGTGAGACCGTGAGAGGGGGCAAAGACAGGCGTACCAGCGAGCTGTTCACGGTGCACGCTGACGCATCACCCTTCAAGCTCACGTTCATTTCATGGAGAGAACACGAGGCCTTGATGCGCTTTCCTGTGGTACGTAAACTTTGGTCGCGTCCCCTGGTGGGCACATCGGCTCAGGACTGCCCTGTCCCAAAGGCTCCAGGTGTGGAGCCCGACTCTTGGAGCTCAGCCTCACGTGGCTCTTTCACGGACGAGACCGGCTCGCAATGGGACCGTTCACGAGCTGGGGACCGTGCTGGCTGTTAGGAGTCGGCACACCAAGAGCCCTCCGAGGGAGAGGAGCTGCTGACGTTTGCCAGCACAGTCTCCAATTCCCAACTGCAACCATTCCCTGTAAGAGGCTCCCGAAAGCTTCGACGCAGTTTCTCAGTTAGCTATAAATGGAGGCCAGTCACTTGGCAGACTCCCCCAACGCCCGGCCTCCCAGGCTGCGATACAGACACGCCGACTGCTTCAGCCAACAGGGACAGCTTGGAGTAAAAGTGAGACTCCTACGTGTCAAAGTACTTGCCTGACGCTGGCCAGAAGCTCAAACATTTAGGGCAGGGCATCAGGGCACTTCGCCGCACGCGGAGCAAGTTTGTTCTCATCTCGCCTCTGAATGCCGAGTTTAACCAGCTAGGAAGCAAACTTCGGGAAAGGTACTCAGGGTGCCGCCGATTCAAAATTCTCTCACCAGACAGCCCAAATCGTGTACGCCTCTTTGTATTTTCCATGGGCAGGACAAAATGGTGTCAACCCGCACGCCTCCAGCTGGGGGTGGGTTGGAGTGGGGTGGGGTGGGGTGGGGTGGGGTGGGAGTGGGGGTTGGGCGACGTACACTTTCCCCATGGGAAACAGGCCCACGCCTTCAGTGTGAAAGGCCTCTACGCCTCTCTGCTTTCGCAGCCCAGGCGTAGCCTCAGCTCTGAAAAGCTTCCAGAGCAGGAAGGTCAGAAAACCTTTGAACCACCCAGCAGGTGCAGAACAGAACAAGGGCTTCTCTCTTGGCCTGAGAACACCCACTCCCCAGCGCTCCTTTGTGTACACACGTGGTGGAGGAAGGGTGCTGGATTCGGCTCCGTGAGAACTTCTCCGGGCCACGTAGTGTGAACGCAAGTAGATGAGCCCTACATCTCATGCCAGTCTCCTGTGCGAGTTGGACAAGGCGAACTCCCTGCTTGAATCCCTGGGTGGGTTAAGTACCCTGCGGGGAAGGATCGTTGCTTGGGAGCCCGGGGCTGGTATCGAGGTGACTGTTGTGTGCATCCACTTCGCAGCTGTTCTCTCTCCGCGGGTTCTCTCCGCCTGCTGCAGCCAAAAGGGACAGCTTAGGGTAAAGATAAAAACCCAGTGTGTAAACGTTCTTGCCTAGCCCTCGCCCCAAGCACAAGCTTATATGCCTCTGGTCAAAGGCTTTCGCCACAAGCTGAACACTTTTGGTCTCATCTAAGCCTCTGAAGCCCGAGTTTACCCAGCTACGAATCAAACTTCAGGAAAGGTGCTCAGGGTGATGCGGACTGCCAAGCGTTTCACCAGGCAGCCCAGATCGAGTACAAACACTTGTGTTTTAAACGGGCAGAGGAAATGGTGTCAAGAGCGCGCCTCCATCTCCCGGGCGACGTACACATTTTCTCCATGAGATGCAAGCCCTTCCTCCAGTGTGAAAGGCCTTTACACTCTACACCTCTTGCGCTCGCAGCGCGCAGGTGCCACCCGCTCTGAGCGTCTTCAAAAGGCACAGGGTCACGCAACGTGTGAACCACCGGGCGCGGGTGCAGCACACACCTAGGTCTTCGCTGTCGGCCTGAGAACACCCACGGCACAGGGCTTCTTTGGTGCACACACGTGGTAGCGGTCGGTGATGCATTCTGCTCCGTGAAACCTTCTCGGGGACACAGAGCGTGAGCGCACGTAGATTAGCCCTACACCTCATCCCTCTTTCTTGAGTGAGTTGTACTGCTATAAGGCAAAACTCCCTGCTGGAATCTCGGTGTGGCTTAAGTATCCTCCGGGAAGCGATCGCTGCTAGAGACACTGTGCTGCTCTCTAGGACAATGGTCTGTGCCTCCACTGCGCTGCTGTTGTCTCCAAGTCGCTTGCGAAGGCCTTTTCGAAGAGGTTGCTCACAGTGTCGTTTCTTTAGAGTAACCCACAGGCATACGAGGATGCCGGTTCTGTGAAGGAAAATGCTCCCTGCCTCAGCCACTTGGGCGCCGTTTTGTACAGGAAAGGACACTCCGCCTTGAAGGTTCTTCCTTCCGGATTGCCACTCGCACTGGCGATGTCTCCTGAATCTCGCGGGGTTACAGTGCCGTCACAAGGTCCTTATCTCAGGCCTAGAACGGCAGAGCATCCGGCAGCTTTGAAAGAGACCTTCGGCATGCTTCTGGCCTTCGGGGACGCTCCATGAGGAACAAGCTCCTCAGCAGCGTGCGTCTTTAGATCTTTCATGGCAGAACCTCTGTGGGCGACCTCATTCCTCCCCCCACGTGAGAGACACACACAACCTGCCATTAGGGGGTGGAAGGCTTTCGAGTCCAGAAGCGAGGCTGGCGCTCCCACTCAGCATTCCTGCACGGAACTGAGCCCGGGTGCGTGAGACCGTGAGAGGGGGCAAAGACAGGCGTACCAGCGAGCTGTTCACGGTGCACGCTGACGCATCACCCTTCAAGCTCACGTTCATTTCATGGAGAGAACACGAGGCCTTGATGCGCTTTCCTGTGGTACGTAAACTTTGGTCGCGTCCCCTGGTGGGCACATCGGCTCAGGACTGCCCTGTCCCAAAGGCTCCAGGTGTGGAGCCCGACTCTTGGAGCTCAGCCTCACGTGGCTCTTTCACGGACGAGACCGGCTCGCAATGGGACCGTTCACGAGCTGGGGACCGTGCTGGCTGTTAGGAGTCGGCACACCAAGAGCCCTCCGAGGGAGAGGAGCTGCTGACGTTTGCCAGCACAGTCTCCAATTCCGAACTGCAACCATTCCCTGTAAGAGGCTCCCGAAAGCTTCGACGCAGTTTCTCAGTTAGCTATAAATGGAGGCCAGTCACTTGGCAGACTCCCCCAACGCCCGGCCTCCCAGGCTGCGATACAGACACGCCGACTGCTTCAGCCAACAGGGACAGCTTGGAGTAAAAGGGAGACTCCTACGTGTCAAAGTACTTGCCTGACGCTGGCCAGAAGCTCAAACATTTAGGGCAGGGCATCAAGGCACTTCGCCGCACGCGGAGCAAGTTTGTTCTCATCTCGCCTCTGAATGCCGAGTTTAACCAGCTAGGAAGCAAACTTCGGGAAAGGTACTCAGGGTGCCGCCGATTCAAAATTCTTTCACCAGACAGCCCAAATCGTGTACGCCTCTTTGTATTTTCCATGGGCAGGACAAAATGGTGTCAACCCGCACGCCTCCAGCTGGGGGTGGGTTGGAGTGGGGTGGGGTGGGGTGGGGTGGGGTGGGAGTGGGGGTTGGGCGACATACACTTTCCCCATGGGAAACAGGCCCACGGCTTCAGTGTGAAAGGCCTCTACGCCTCTCTGCTTTCGCAGCCCAGGCGTAGCCTCAGCTCTGAAAAGCTTCCAGAGCAGGAAGGTCAGAAAACCTTTGAACCACCCAGCAGGTGCAGCACAGAACAAGGGCTTCTCTCTTGGCCTGAGAACACCCACTGCCCAGCGCTCCTTTGTGTACACACGTGGTGGAGGAAGGGTGCTGGATTCGGCTCCGTGAGAACTTCTCCGGGCCACGTAGTGTGAACGCAAGTAGATGAGCCCTACATCTCATGCAATTCTCCTGTGCGAGTTGGACAAGGTGAACTCCCTGTTTGAATCCCTGGGTGGGTTAAGTACCCTGCGGGGAAGGATCGTTGCTTGGGAGCCCGGGGCTGGTATCGAGGTGACTGTTGTGTGCATCCACTTCGCAGCTGTTCTCTCTCCGCGGGTTCCCTCCGCCTGCTGCAGCCAAAAGGGACAGCTTAGGGTAAAGATAAAAACCCAGTGTGTAAACGTTCTTGCCTAGCCCTCGCCCCAAGCACAAGCTTATATGCCTCTGGTCAAAGGCTTTCGCCACAAGCTGAACACGTTTGGTCTCATCTAAGCCTCTGAAGCCCGAGTTTACCCAGCTACGAATCAAACTTCAGGAAAGGTGCTCAGGGTGATGCAGACTGCCAAGCGTTTCACCAGGCAGCCCAGATCGAGTACAAACACTTGTGTTTGAAACGGGCAGAGGAAATGGTGTCAAGAGCGCGCCTCCATCTCCCGGGCGACGTACACATTTTCTCCATGAGATGCAAGCCTTTCCTCCAGTGTGAAAGGCCTTTACACTCTACACCTCTTGCGCTCGCAGCACGCAGGTGCCACCCGCTCTGAGCATCTTCAAAAGGCACAGGGTCACGCAACGTGTGAACCACCGGGCACGGGTGCAGCACACACCTAGGTCTTCGCTGTCGGCCTGAGAACACCCACGGCACAGGGCTTCTTTGGTGCACACACGTGGTAGCGGTCGGTGATGCATTCTGCTCCGTGAAACCTTCTCGGGGACACAGAGCGTGAGCGCACGTAGATTAGCCCTACACCTCATCCCTCTTTCTTGAGTGAGTTGTACTGCTATAAGGCAAAACTCCCTGCTGGAATCTCGGTGTGGCTTAAGTATCCTCCGGGAAGCGATCGCTGCTAGAGACACTGTGCTGCTCTCTAGGACAATGGTCTGTGAATCCACTGCACTGCTTTTGTCTCCAAGTCGCTTGCGAAGGCCTTTTCGAAGAGGTTGCTCACAGTGTCGTTTCTTTAGAGTAACCCACAGGCATACGAGGATGCCGGTTCTGTGAAGGAAAATGCTCCCTGCCTCAGCCACTTGGGCGCCGTTTTGTACAGGAAAGGACACTCCGCCTTGAAGGTTCTTCCTTCCGGATTGCCACTCGCACTGGCGATGTGTCCTGAATCTCGCGGGGTTACAGTGCCATCACAAGGTCCTTATCTCAGGCCTAGAACGGCAGAGCGTCCGGCAGCTTTGAAAGAGACCTTCGGCATTCTTCTGGCCTTCGGGGACGCTCCATGAGGAACAAGCTCCTCAGCAGCGTGCGTCTTTAGATCTTTCATGGCAGAACCTCTGTGGGCGACCTCATTCCTCCCCCCACGTGAGAGACACACACAACCTGCCATTAGGGGGTGGAAGGCTTTCGAGTCCAGAAGCGAGGCTGGCGCTCCCACTCAGCATTCCTGCATGGAACTGAGCCCGGGTGCGTGACACCGTGAGAGGGGGCAAAGACAGGCGTACCACCGAGCTGTTCACGGTGCACGCTGACGCATCACCCTTCAAGCTCACGTTCATTTCATGGAGAGAACACGAGGCCTTGATGCGCTTTCCTGTGGTACGTAAACTTTGGTCGCGTCCCCTGGTGGGCACATCGGCTCAGGACTGCCCTGTCCCAAAGGCTCCAGGTGTGGAGCCCGACTCTTGGAGCTCAGCCTCACGTGGCTCTTTCACGGACGAGACCGGCTCGCAATGGGACCGTTCACGAGCTGGGGACCGTGCTGGCTGTTAGGAGTTGGCACACCAAGAGCCCTCCGAGGGAGAGGAGCTGCTGACGTTTGCCAGCACAGTCTCCAATTCCCAACTGCAACCATTCCCTGTAAGAGGCTCCCGAAAGCTTCGACGCAGTTTCTCAGTTAGCTATAAATGGAGGCCAGTCACTTGGCAGACTCCCCCAACGCCCGGCCTCCCAGGCTGCGATACAGACACGCCGACTGCTTCAGCCAACAGGGACAGCTTGGAGTAAAAGGGAGACTCCTACGTGTCAAAGTACTTGCCTGACGCTGGCCAGAAGCTCAAACATTTAGGGCAGGGCATCAGGGCACTTCGCCACACGCGGAGCAAGTTTGTTCTCATCTCGCCTCTGAATGCCGAGTTTAACCAGCTAGGAAGCAAACTTCGGGAAAGGTACTCAGGGTGCCGCCGATTCAAAATTCTCTCACCAGACAGCCCAAATCGTGTACGCCTCTTTGTATTTTCCATGGGCAGGACAAAATGGTGTCAACCCGCACGCCTCCAGCTGGGGGTGGGTTGGAGTGGGGTGGGGTGGGGTGGGGTGGGGTGGGAGTGGGGGTTGGGCGACGTACACTTTCCCCATGGGAAACAGGCCCACGCCTTCAGTGTGAAAGGCCTCTACGCCTCTCTGCTTTCGCAGCCCAGGCGTAGCCTCAGCTCTGAAAAGCTTCCAGAGCAGGAAGGTCAGAAAACCTTTGAACCACCCAGCAGGTGCAGCACAGAACAAGGGCTTCTCTCTTGGCCTGAGAACACCCACTGCCCAGCGCTCCTTTTTGTACACACGTGGTGGAGGAAGGGTGCTGGATTCGGCTCCGTGAGAACTTCTCCGGGCCACGTAGTGTGAACGCAAGTAGATGAGCCCTACATCTCATGCCAGTCTCCTGTGCGAGTTGGACAAGGCGAACTCCCTGCTTGAATCCCTGGGTTGGTTAAGTACCCTGCGGGGAAGGATCGTTGCTTGGGAGCCCGGGGCTGGTATCGAGGTGACTGTTGTGTGCATCCACTTCGCAGCTGTTCTCTCTCCGCGGGTTCTCTCCGCCTGCTGCAGCCAAAAGGGACAGCTTAGGGTAAAGATAAAAACCCAGTGTGTAAACGTTCTTGCCTAGCCCTCGCCCCAAGCACAAGCTTATATGCCTCTGGTCAAAGGCTTTCGCCACAAGCTGAACACTTTTGGTCTCATCTAAGCCTCTGAAGCCCGAGTTTACCCAGCTACGAATCAAACTTCAGGAAAGGTGCTCAGGGTGATGCGGACTGCCAAGCGTTTCACCAGGCAGCCCAGATCGAGTACAAACACTTGTGTTTTAAACGGGCAGAGGAAATGGTGTCAAGAGCGCGCCTCCATCTCCCGGGCGACGTACACATTTTCTCCATGAGATGCAAGTCCTTCCTCCAGTGTGAAAGGCCTTTACACTCTACACCTCTTGCGCTCGCAGCGCGCAGGTGCCACCCGCTCTGAGCGTCTTCAAAAGGCACAGGGTCACGCAACGTGTGAACCACCGGGCGCGGGTGCAGCACACACTTAGGTCTTCGCTGTCGGCCTGAGAACACCCACGGCACAGGGCTTCTTTGGTGCACACACGTGGTAGCGGTCGGTGATGCATTCTGCTCCGTGAAACCTTCTCGGGGACACAGAGCGTGAGCGCACGTAGATTAGCCCTACACCTCATCCCTCTTTCTTGAGTGAGTTGTACTGCTATAAGGCAAAACTCCCTGCTGGAATCTCGGTGTGGCTTAAGTATCCTCCGGGAAGCGATCGCTGCTAGAGACACTGTGCTGCTCTCTAGGACAATGGTCTGTGCCTCCACTGCGCTGCTGTTGTCTCCAAGTCGCTTGCGAAGGCCTTTTCGAAGAGGTTGCTCACAGTGTCGTTTCTTTAGAGTAACCCACAGGCATACGAGGATGCCGGTTCTGTGAAGGAAAATGCTCCCTGCCTCAGCCACTTGGGCGCCGTTTTGTACAGGAAAGGACACTCCGCCTTGAAGGTTCTTCCTTCCGGATTGCCACTCGCACTGGCGATGTCTCCTGAATCTCGCGGGGTTACAGTGCCGTCACAAGGTCCTTATCTCAGGCCTAGAACGGCAGAGCATCCGGCAGCTTTGAAAGAGACCTTCGGCATGCTTCTGGCCTTCGGGGACGCTCCATGAGGAACAAGCTCCTCAGCAGCGTGCGTCTTTAGATCTTTCATGGCAGAACCTCTGTGGGCGACCTCATTCCTCCCCCCACGTGAGAGACACACACAACCTGCCAAAAGGGGGTGGAAGGCTTTCGAGTCCAGAAGCGAGGCTGGCGCTCCCACTCAGCATTCCTGCACGGAACTGAGCCCGGGTGCGTGAGACCGTGAGAGGGGGCAAAGACAGGCGTACCAGCGAGCTGTTCACGGTGCACGCTGACGCATCACCCTTCAAGCTCACGTTCATTTCATGGAGAGAACACGAGGCCTTGATGCGCTTTCCTGTGGTACGTAAACTTTGGTCGTGTCCCCTGGTGGGCACATCGGCTCAGGACTGCCCTGTCCCAAAGGCTCCAGGTGTGGAGCCCGACTCTTGGAGCTCAGCCTCACGTGGCTCTTTCACGGACGAGACCGGCTCGCAATGGGACCGTTCACGAGCTGGGGACCGTGCTGGCTGTTAGGAGTCGGCACACCAAGAGCCCTCCGAGGGAGAGGAGCTGCTGACGTTTGCCAGCACAGTCTCCAATTCCGAACTGCAACCATTCCCTGTAAGAGGCTCCCGAAAGCTTCGACGCAGTTTCTCAGTTAGCTATAAATGGAGGCCAGTCACTTGGCAGACTCCCCCAACGCCCGGCCTCCCAGGCTGCGATACAGACACGCCGACTGCTTCAGCCAACAGGGACAGCTTGGAGTAAAAGGGAGACTCCTACGTGTCAAAGTACTTGCCTGACGCTGGCCAGAAGCTCAAACATTTAGGGCAGGGCATCAAGGCACTTCGCCGCACGCGGAGCAAGTTTGTTCTCATCTCGCCTCTGAATGCCGAGTTTAACCAGCTAGGAAGCAAACTTCGGGAAAGGTACTCAGGGTGCCGCCGATTCAAAATTCTTTCACCAGACAGCCCAAATCGTGTACGCCTCTTTGTATTTTCCATGGGCAGGACAAAATGGTGTCAACCCGCACGCCTCCAGCTGGGGGTGGGTTGGAGTGGGGTGGGGTGGGGTGGGGTGGGGTGGGAGTGGGGGTTGGGCGACGTACACTTTCCCCATGGGAAACAGGCCCACGCCTTCAGTGTGAAAGGCCTCTACGCCTCTCTGCTTTCGCAGCCCAGGCGTAGCCTCAGCTCTGAAAAGCTTCCAGAGCAGGAAGGTCAGAAAACCTTTGAACCACCCAGCAGGTGCAGCACAGAACAAGGGCTTCTCTCTTGGCCTGAGAACACCCACTGCCCAGCGCTCCTTTGTGTACACACGTGGTGGAGGAAGGGTGCTGGATTCGGCTCCGTGAGAACTTCTCCGGGCCACGTAGTGTGAACGCAAGTAGATGAGCCCTACATCTCATGCAATTCTCCTGTGCGAGTTGGACAAGGTGAACTCCCTGCTTGAATCCCTGGGTGGGTTAAGTACCCTGCGGGGAAGGATCGTTGCTTGGGAGCCCGGGGCTGGTATCGAGGTGACTGTTGTGTGCATCCACTTCGCAGCTGTTCTCTCTCCGCGGGTTCCCTCCGCCTGCTGCAGCCAAAAGGGACAGCTTAGGGTAAAGATAAAAACCCAGTGTGTAAACGTTCTTGCCTAGCCCTCGCCCCAAGCACAAGCTTATATGCCTCTGGTCAAAGGCTTTCGCCACAAGCTGAACACGTTTGGTCTCATCTAAGCCTCTGAAGCCCGAGTTTACCCAGCTACGAATCAAACTTCAGGAAAGGTGCTCAGGGTGATGCAGACTGCCAAGCGTTTCACCAGGCAGCCCAGATCGAGTACAAACACTTGTGTTTGAAACGGGCAGAGGAAATGGTGTCAAGAGCGCGCCTCCATCTCCCGGGCGACGTACACATTTTCTCCATGAGATGCAAGCCTTTCCTCCAGTGTGAAAGGCCTTTACACTCTACACCTCTTGCGCTCGCAGCACGCAGGTGCCACCCGCTCTGAGCATCTTCAAAAGGCACAGGGTCACGCAACGTGTGAACCACCGGGCACGGGTGCAGCACACACCTAGGTCTTCGCTGTCGGCCTGAGAACACCCACGGCACAGGGCTTCTTTGGTGCACACACGTGGTAGCGGTCGGTGATGCATTCTGCTCCGTGAAACCTTCTCGGGGACACAGAGCGTGAGCGCACGTAGATTAGCCCTACACCTCATCCCTCTTTCTTGAGTGAGTTGTACTGCTATAAGGCAAAACTCCCTGCTGGAATCTCGGTGTGGCTTAAGTATCCTCCGGGAAGCGATCGCTGCTAGAGACACTGTGCTGCTCTCTAGGACAATGGTCTGTGCCTCCACTGCACTGCTTTTGTCTCCAAGTCGCTTGCGAAGGCCTTTTTGAAGAGGTTGCTCACAGTGTCGTTTCTTTAGAGTAACCCACAGGCATACGAGGATGCCGGTTCTGTGAAGGAAAATGCTCCCTGCCTCAGCCACTTGGGCGCCGTTTTGTACAGGAAAGGACACTCCGCCTTGAAGGTTCTTCCTTCCGGATTGCCACTCGCACTGGCGATGTGTCCTGAATCTCGCGGGGTTACAGTGCCATCACAAGGTCCTTATCTCAGGCCTAGAACGGCAGAGCGTCCGGCAGCTTTGAAAGAGACCTTCGGCATTCTTCTGGCCTTCGGGGACGCTCCATGAGGAACAAGCTCCTCAGCAGCGTGCGTCTTTAGATCTTTCATGGCAGAACCTCTGTGGGCGACCTCATTCCTCCCCCCACGTGAGAGACACACACAACCTGCCATTAGGGGGTGGAAGGCTTTCGAGTCCAGAAGCGAGGCTGGCGCTCCCACTCAGCATTCCTGCATGGAACTGAGCCCGGGTGCGTGAGACCGTGAGAGGGGGCAAAGACAGGCGTACCACCGAGCTGTTCACGGTGCACGCTGACGCATCACCCTTCAAGCTCACGTTCATTTCATGGAGAGAACACGAGGCCTTGATGCGCTTTCCTGTGGTACGTAAACTTTGGTCGCGTCCCCTGGTGGGCACATCGGCTCAGGACTGCCCTGTCCCAAAGGCTCCAGGTGTGGAGCCCGACTCTTGGAGCTCAGCCTCACGTGGCTCTTTCACGGACGAGACCGGCTCGCAATGGGACCGTTCACGAGCTGGGGACCGTGCTGGCTGTTAGGAGTCGGCACACCAAGAGCCCTCCGAGGGAGAGGAGCTGCTGACGTTTGCCAGCACAGTCTCCAATTCCCAACTGCAACCATTCCCTGTAAGAGGCTCCCGAAAGCTTCGACGCAGTTTCTCAGTTAGCTATAAATGGAGGCCAGTCACTTGGCAGACTCCCCCAACGCCCGGCCTCCCAGGCTGCGATACAGACACGCCGACTGCTTCAGCCAACAGGGACAGCTTGGAGTAAAAGTGAGACTCCTACGTGTCAAAGTACTTGCCTGACGCTGGCCAGAAGCTCAAACATTTAGGGCAGGGCATCAGGGCACTTCGCCACACGCGGAGCAAGTTTGTTCTCATCTCGCCTCTGAATGCCGAGTTTAACCAGCTAGGAAGCAAACTTCGGGAAAGGTACTCAGGGTGCCGCCGATTCAAAATTCTCTCACCAGACAGCCCAAATCGTGTACGCCTCTTTGTATTTTCCATGGGCAGGACAAAATGGTGTCAACCCGCACGCCTCCAGCTGGGGGTGGGTTGGAGTGGGGTGGCGTGGGGTGGGGTGGGGTGGGAGTGGGGGTTGGGCGACGTACACTTTCCCCATGGGAAACAGGCCCACGCCTTCAGTGTGAAAGGCCTCTACGCCTCTCTGCTTTCGCAGCCCAGGCGTAGCCTCAGCTCTGAAAAGCTTCCAGAGCAGGAAGGTCAGAAAACCTTTGAACCACCCAGCAGGTGCAGCACAGAACAAGGGCTTCTCTCTTGGCCTGAGAACACCCACTGCCCAGCGCTCCTTTGTGTACACACGTGGTGGAGGAAGGGTGCTGGATTCGGCTCCGTGAGAACTTCTCCGGGCCACGTAGTGTGAACGCAAGTAGATGAGCCCTACATCTCATGCCAGTCTCCTGTGCGAGTTGGACAAGGCGAACTCCCTGCTTGAATCCCTGGGTGGGTTAAGTACCCTGCGGGGAAGGATCGTTGCTTGGGAGCCCGGGGCTGGTATCGAGGTGACTGTTGTGTGCATCCACTTCGCAGCTGTTCTCTCTCCGCGGGTTCTCTCCGCCTGCTGCAGCCAAAAGGGACAGCTTAGGGTAAAGATAAAAACCCAGTGTGTAAACGTTCTTGCCTAGCCCTCACCCCAAGCACAAGCTTATATGCCTCTGGTCAAAGGCTTTCACCACAAGCTGAACACGTTTGGTCTCATCTAAGCCTCTGAAGCCCGAGTTTACCCAGCTACGAATCAAACTTCAGGAAACGTGCTCAGGGTGATGCGGACTGCCAAGCGTTTCACCAGGCAGCCCAGATCGAGTACAAACACTTGTGTTTGAAACGGGCAGAGGAAATGGTGTCAAGAGCGCGCCTCCATCTCCCGGGCGACGTACACATTTTCTCCATGAGATGCAAGCCCTTCCTCCAGTGTGAAAGGCCTTTACACTCTACACCTCTTGCGCTCGCAGCACGCAGGTGCCACCCGCTCTGAGCGTCTTCAAAAGGCACAGGGTCACGCAACGTGTGAACCACCGGGCGCGGGTGCAGCACACACCTAGGTCTTCGCTGTCGGCCTGAGAACACCCACGGCACAGGGCTTCTTTGGTGCACACACGTGGTAGCGGTCGGTGATGCATTCTGCTCCGTGAAACCTTCTCGGGGACACAGAGCGTGAGCGCACGTAGATTAGCCCTACACCTCATCCCTCTTTCTTGAGTGAGTTGTACTGCTATAAGGCAAAACTCCCTGCTGGAATCTCGGTGTGGCTTAAGTATCCTCCGGGAAGCGATCGCTGCTAGAGACACTGTGCTGCTCTCTAGGACAATGGTCTGTGCCTCCACTGCGCTGCTGTTGTCTCCAAGTCGCTTGCAAAGGCCTTTTCGAAGAGGTTGCTCACAGTGTCGTTTCTTTAGAGTAACCCACAGGCATACGAGGATGCCGGTTCTGTGAAGGAAAATGCTCCCTGCCTCAGCCACTTGGGCGCCGTTTTGTACAGGAAAGGACACTCTGCTTTGAAGGTTCTTCCTTCCGGATTGCCACTCGCACTGGCGATGTCTCCTGAATCTCGCGGGGTTACAGTGCCGTCACAAGGTCCTTATCTCAGGCCTAGAACGGCAGAGCGTCCGGCAGCTTTGAAAGAGACCTTCGGCATTCTTCTGGCCTTCGGGGACGCTCCATGAGGAACAAGCTCCTCAGCAGCGTGCGTCTTTAGATCTTTCATGGCAGAACCTCTGTGGGCGACCTCATTCCTCCCCCCACGTGAGAGACACACACAACCTGCCATTAGGGGGTGGAAGGCTTTCGAGTCCAGAAGCGAGGCTGGCGCTCCCACTCAGCATTCCTGCACGGAACTGAGCCCGGGTGCGTGAGACCATGAGAGGGGGCAAAGACAGGCGTACCAGCGAGCTGTTCACGGTGCACGCTGACGCATCACCCTTCAAGCTCACGTTCATTTCATGGAGAGAACACGAGGCCTTGATGCGCTTTCCTGTGGTACGTAAACTTTGGTCGCGTCCCCTGGTGGGCACATCGGCTCAGGACTGCCCTGTCCCAAAGGCTCCAGGTGTGGAGCCCGACTCTTGGAGCTCAGCCTCACGTGGCTCTTTCACGGACGAGACCGGCTCGCAATGGGACCGTTCACGAGCTGGGGACCGTGCTGGCTGTTAGGAGTCGGCACACCAAGAGCCCTCCGAGGGAGAGGAGCTGCTGACGTTTGCCAGCACAGTCTCCAATTCCGAACTGCAACCATTCCCTTTAAGAGGCTCCCGAAAGCTTCGACGCAGTTTCTCAGTTAGCTATAAATGGAGGCCAGTCACTTGGCAGACTCCCCCAACGCCCGGCCTCCCAGGCTGCGATACAGACACGCCGACTGCTTCAGCCAACAGGGACAGCTTGGAGTAAAAGTGAGACTCCTACGTGTCAAAGTACTTGCCTGACGCTGGCCAGAAGCTCAAACATTTAGGGCAGGGCATCAGGGCACTTCGCCGCACGCAGAGCAAGTTTGTTCTCATCTCGCCTCTGAATGCCGAGTTTAACCAGCTAGGAAGCAAACTTCGGGAAAGGTACTCAGGGTGCCGCCGATTCAAAATTCTCTCACCAGACAGCCCAAATCGTGTACGCCTCTTTGTATTTTCCATGGGCAGGACAAAATGGTGTCAACCCGCACGCCTCCAGCTGGGGGTGGGTTGGAGTGGGGTGGGGTGGGGTGGGGTGGGGTGGGAGTGGGGGTTGGGCGACGTACACTTTCCCCATGGGAAACAGGCCCACGCCTTCAGTGTGAAAGGCCTCTACGCCTCTCTGCTTTCGCAGCCCAGGCGTAGCCTCAGCTCTGAAAAGCTTCCAGAGCAGGAAGGTCAGAAAACCTTTGAACCACCCAGCAGGTTCAGCACAGAACAAGGGCTTCTCTCTTGGCCTGAGAACACCCACTGCCCAGCGCTCCTTTGTGTACACACGTGGTGGAGGAAGGGTGCTGGATTCGGCTCCGTGAGAACTTCTCCGGGCCACGTAGTGTGAACGCAAGTAGATGAGCCCTACATCTCATGCCAGTCTCCTGTGCGAGTTGGACAAGGCGAACTCCCTGCTTGAATCCCTGGGTGGGTTAAGTACCCTGCGGGGAAGGATCGTTGCTTGGGAGCCCGGGGCTGGTATCGAGGTGACTGTTGTGTGCATCCACTTCGCAGCTGTTCTCTCTCCGCGGGTTCCCTCCGCCTGCTGCAGCCAAAAGGGACAGCTTAGGGTAAAGATAAAAACCCAGTGTGTAAACGTTCTTGCCTAGCCCTCGCCCCAAGCACAAGCTTATATGCCTCTGGTCAAAGGCTTTCGCCACAAGCTGAACACGTTTGGTCTCATCTAAGCCTCTGAAGCCCGAGTTTACCCAGCTACGAATCAAACTTCAGGAAAGGTGCTCAGGGTGATGCGGACTGCCAAGCGTTTCACCAGGCAGCCCAGATCGAGTACAAACACTTGTGTTTGAAACGGGCAGAGGAAATGGTGTCAAGAGCGCGCCTCCATCTCCCGGGCGACGTACACATTTTCTCCATGAGATGCAAGCCCTTCCTCCAGTGTGAAAGGCCTTTACACTCTACACCTCTTGCGCTCGCAGCACGAACGTGCCACCCACTCTGAGCATCTTCAAAAGGCACAGGGTCACGCAACGTGTGAACCACCGGGCGCGGGTGCAGCACACACCTAGGTCTTCGCTGTCGGCCTGAGAACACCCACGGCACAGGGCTTCTTTGGTGCACACACGTGGTAGCGGTCGGTGATGCATTCTGCTCCGTGAAACCTTCTCAGGGACACAGAGTGTGAGCGCACGTAGATTAGCCCTACACCTCATCCCTCTTTCTTGAGTGAGTTGTACTGCTATAAGGCAAAACTCCCTGCTGGAATCTCGGTGTGGCTTAAGTATCCTCCGGGAAGCGATCGCTGCTAGAGACACTGTGCTGCTCTCTAGGACAATGGTCTGTGCCTCCACTGCGCTGCTGTTGTCTCCAAGTCGCTTGCGAAGGCCTTTTCGAAGAGGTTGCTCACAGTGTCGTTTCTTTAGAGTAACCCACAGGCATACGAGGATGCCGGTTCTGTGAAGGAAAATGCTCCCTGCCTCAGCCACTTGGGCGCCGTTTTGTACAGGAAAGGACACTCCGCCTTGAAGGTTCTTCCTTCCGGATTGCCACTCGCACTGGCGATGTCTCCTGAATCTCGCGGGGTTACAGTGCCGTCACAAGGTCCTTATCTCAGGCCTAGAACGGCAGAGCGTCCGGCAGCTTTGAAAGAGACCTTCGGCATTCTTCTGGCCTTTGGGGACGCTCCATGAGGAACAAGCTCCTCAGCAGCGTGCGTCTTAAGATCTTTCATGGCAGAACCTCTGTGGGCGACCTCATTCCTCCCCCCACGTGAGAGACACACACAACCTGCCATTAGGGGGTGGAAGGCTTTCGAGTCCAGAAGCGAGGCTGGCGCTCCCACTCAGCATTCCTGCACGGAACTGAGCCCGGGTGCGTGAGACCGTGAGAGGGGGCAAAGACAGGCGTACCAGCGAGCTGTTCACGGTGCACGCTGACGCATCACCCTTCAAGCTCACGTTCATTTCATGGAGAGAACACGAGGCCTTGATGCGCTTTCCTGTGGTACGTAAACTTTGGTCGCGTCCCCTGGTGGGCACATCGGCTCAGGACTGCCCTGTCCCAAAGGCTCCAGCTGTGGAGCCCGACTCTTGGAGCTCAGCCTCACGTGGCTCTTTCACGGACGAGACCGGCTCGCAATGGGACCGTTCACGAGCTGGGGACCGTGCTGGCTGTTAGGAGTCGGCACACCAAGAGCCCTCCGAGGGAGAGGAGAGCTGCTGACGTTTGCCAGCACAGTCTCCAATTCCGAACTGCAACCATTCCCTGTAAGAGGCTCCCGAAAGCTTCAACGCAGTTTCTCAGTTAGCTATAAATGGAGGCCAGTCACTTGGCAGACTCCCCCAACGCCCGGCCTCCCAGGCTGCGATACAGACACGCCGACTGCTTCAGCCAACAGGGACAGCTTGGAGTAAAAGGGAGACTCCTACGTGTCAAAGTACTTGCCTGACGCTGGCCAGAAGCTCAAACATTTAGGGCAGGGCATCAGGGCACTTCGCCGCACGCGGAGCAAGTTTGTTCTCATCTCGCCTCTGAATGCCGAGTTTAACCAGCTAGGAAGCAAACTTCGGGAAAGGTACTCAGGGTGCCGCTGATTCAAAATTCTCTCACCAGACAGCCCAAATCGTGTACGCCTCTTTGTATTTTCCATGGGCAGGACAAAATGGTGTCAACCCGCACGCCTCCAGCTGGGGGTGGGTTGGAGTGGGGTGGGGTGGGGTGGGGTGGGGTGGGAGTGGGGGTTGGGCGACGTACACTTTCCCCATGGGAAACAGGCCCACGCCTTCAGTGTGAAAGGCCTCTACGCCTCTCTGCTTTCGCAGCCCAGGCGTAGCCTCAGCTCTGAAAAGCTTCCAGAGCAGGAAGGTCAGAAAACCTTTGAACCACCCAGCAGGTGCAGCACAGAACAAGGGCTTCTCTCTTGGCCTGAGAACACCCACTGCCCAGCGCTCCTTTGTGTACACACGTGGTGGAGGAAGGGTGCTGGATTCGGCTCCGTGAGAACTTCTCCGGGCCACGTAGTGTGAACGCAAGTAGATGAGCCCTACATCTCATGCCAGTCTCCTGTGCGAGTTGGACAAGGCGAACTCCCTGCTTGAATCCCTGGGTGGGTTAAGTACCCTGCGGGGAAGGATCATTGCTTGGGAGCCCGGGGCTGGTATCGAGGTGACTGTTGTGTGCATCCACTTCGCAGCTGTTCTCTCTCCGCGGGTTCCCTCTGCCTGCTGCAGCCAAAAGGGACAGCTTAGGGTAAAGATAAAAACCCAGTGTGTAAACGTTCTTGCCTAGCCCTCGCCCCAAGCACAAGCTTATATGCCTCTGGTCAAAGGCTTTCGCCACAAGCTGAACACGTTTGGTCTCATCTAAGCCTCTGAAGCCCGAGTTTACCCAGCTACGAATCAAACTTCAGGAAAGGTGCTCAGGGTGATGCGGACTGCCAAGCGTTTCACCAGGCAGCCCAGATCGAGTACAAACACTTGTGTTTGAAACGGGCAGAGGAAATGGTGTCAAGAGCGCGCCTCCATCTCCCGGGCGACGTACACATTTTCTCCATGAGATGCAAGCCCTTCCTCCAGTGTGAAAGGCCTTTACACTCTACACCTCTTGCGCTCGCAGCACGCAGGTGTCACCCGCTCTGAGCGTCTTCAAAAGGCACAGGGTCACGCAACGTGTGAACCACCGGGCGCGGGTGCAGCACACACCTAGGTCTTCGCTGTCGGCCTGAGAACACCCACGGCACAGGGCTTCTTTGGTGCACACACGTGGTAGCGGTCGGTGATGCATTCTGCTCCGTGAAACCTTCTCAGGGACACAGAGTGTGAGCGCACGTAGATTAGCCCTACACCTCATCCCTCTTTCTTGAGTGAGTTGTACTGCTATAAGGCAAAACTCCCTGCTGGAATCTCGGTGTGGCTTAAGTATCCTCCGGGAAGTGATCGCTGCTAGAGACACTGTGCTGCTCTCTAGGACAATGGTCTGTGCCTCCACTGCGCTGCTGTTGTCTCCAAGTCGCTTGCGAAGGCCTTTTCGAAGAGGTTGCTCACAGTGTCGTTTCTTTAGAGTAACCCACAGGCATACGAGGATGCCGGTTCTGTGAAGGAAAATGCTCCCTGCCTCAGCCACTTGGGCGCCGTTTTGTACAGGAAAGGACACTCCGCCTTGAAGGTTCTTCCTTCCGGATTGCCACTCGCACTGGCGATGTCTCCTGAATCTCGCGGGGTTACAGTGCCGTCACAAGGTCCTTATCTCAGGCCTAGAACGGCAGAGCGTCCGGCAGCTTTGAAAGAGACCTTCGGCATTCTTCTGGCCTTCGGGGACGCTCCATGAGGAACAAGCTCCTCAGCAGCGTGCGTCTTTAGATCTTTCATGGCAGAACCTCTGTGGGCGACCTCATTCCTCCCCCCACGTGAGAGACACACACAACCTGCCATTAGGGGGTGGAAGGCTTTCGAGTCCAGAAGCGAGGCTGGCGCTCCCACTCAGCATTCCTGCACGGAACTGAGCCCGGGTGCGTGAGACCGTGAGAGGGGGCAAAGACAGGCGTACCAGCGAGCTGTTCACGGTGCACGCTGACGCATCACCCTTCAAGCTCACGTTCATTTCATGGAGAGAACACGAGGCCTTGATGCGCTTTCCTGTGGTACGTAAACTTTGGTCGCGTCCCCTGGTGGGCACATCGGCTCAGGACTGCCCTGTCCCAAAGGCTCCAGGTGTGGAGCCCGACTCTTGGAGCTCAGCCTCACGTGGCTCTTTCACGGACGAGACCGGCTCGCAATGGGACCGTTCACGAGCTGGGGACCGTGCTGGCTGTTAGGAGTCGGCACACCAAGAGCCCTCCGAGGGAGAGGAGCTGCTGACGTTTGCCAGCACAGTCTCCAATTCCGAACTGCAACCATTCCCTGTAAGAGGCTCCCGAAAGCTTCGACGCAGTTTCTCAGTTAGCTATAAATGGAGGCCAGTCACTTGGCAGACTCCCCAACGCCCGGCCTCCCAGGCTGCGATACAGACACGCCGACTGCTTCAGCCAACAGGGACAGCTTGGAGTAAAAGTGAGACTCCTACGTGTCAAAGTACTTGCCTGACGCTGGCCAGAAGCTCAAACATTTAGGGCAGGGCATCAGGGCACTTCGCCGCACGCGGAGCAAGTTTGTTCTCATCTCGCCTCTGAATGCCGAGTTTAACCAGCTAGGAAGCAAACTTCGGGAAAGGTACTCAGGGTGCCGCCGATTCAAAATTCTCTCACCAGACAGCCCAAATCGTGTACGCCTCTTTGTATTTTCCATGGGCAGGACAAAATGGTGTCAACCCGCACGCCTCCAGCTGGGGGTGGGTTGGAGTGGGGTGGGGTGGGGTGGGGTGGGGTGGGAGTGGGGGTTGGGCGACGTACACTTTCCCCATGGGAAACAGGCCCACGCCTTCAGTGTGAAAGGCCTCTACGCCTCTCTGCTTTCGCAGCCCAGGCGTAGCCTCAGCTCTGAAAAGCTTCCAGAGCAGGAAGGTCAGAAAGCCTTTGAACCACCCAGCAGGTGCAGCACAGAACAAGGGCTTCTTTCTTGGCCTGAGAACACCCACTGCCCAGCGCTCCTTTGTGTACACACGTGGTGGAGGAAGGGTGCTGGATTCGGCTCCGTGAGAACTTCTCCGGGCCACGTAGTGTGAACGCAAGTAGATGAGCCCTACATCTCATGCCAGTCTCCTGTGCGAGTTGGACAAGGCGAACTCCCTGCTTGAATCCCTGGGTGGGTTAAGTACCCTGCGGGGAAGTATCGTTGCTTGGGAGCCCGGGGCTGGTATCGAGGTGACTGTTGTGTGCATCCACTTTGCAGCTGTTCTCTCTCCGCGGGTTCCCTCCGCCTGCTGCAGCCAAAAGGGACAGCTTAGGGTAAAGATAAAAACCCAGTGTGTAAACGTTCTTGCCTAGCCCTCGCCCCAAGCACAAGCTTATATGCCTCTGGTCAAAGGCTTTCGCCACAAGCTGAACACGTTTGGTCTCATCTAAGCCTCTGAAGCCCGAGTTTACCCAGCTACGAATCAAACTTCAGGAAAGGTGCTCAGGGTGATGCGGACTGCCAAGCGTTTCACCAGGCAGCCCAGATCGAGTACAAACACTTGTGTTTGAAACGGGCAGAGGAAATGGTGTCAAGAGCGCGCCTCCATCTCCCGGGCGACGTACACATTTTCTCCATGAGATGCAAGCCCTTCCTCCAGTGTGAAAGGCCTTTACACTCTACACCTCTTGCGCTCGCAGCACGCAGGTGCCACCCGCTCTGAGCGTCTTCGAAAGGCACAGGGTCACGCAACGTGTGAAACACCGGGCGCGGGTGCAGCACACACCTAGGTCTTCGCTGTCGGCCTGAGAACACCCACGGCACAGGGCTTCTTTGGTGCACACACGTGGTAGCGGTCGGTGATTCATTCTGCTCCGTGAAACCTTCTTGGGGACACAGAGCGTGAGCGCACGTAGATTAGCCCTACACCTCATCCCTCTTTCTTGAGTGAGTTGTACTGCTATAAGGCAAAACTCCCTGCTGGAATCTCGGTGTGGCTTAAGTATCCTCCGGGAAGCGATCGCTGCTAGAGACACTGTGCTGCTCTCTAGGACAATGGTCTGTGCCTCCACTGCACTGCTGTTGTCTCCAAGTCGCTTGCGAAGGCCTTTTCGAAGAGGTTGCTCACAGTGTCGTTTCTTTAGAGTAACCCACAGGCATACGAGGATGCCGGTTCTGTGAAGGAAAATGCTCCCTGCCTCAGCCACTTGGGCGCCGTTTTGTACAGGAAAGGACACTCCGCCTTGAAGGTTCTTCCTTCCGGATTGCCACTCGCACTGGCGATGTCTCCTGAATCTCGCGGGGTTACAGTGCCGTCACAAGGTCCTTATCTCAGGCCTAGAATGGCAGAGCGTCCGGCAGCTTTGAAAGAGACCTTCGGCATTCTTCTGGCCTTCGGGGACGCTCCATGAGGAACAAGCTCCTCAGCAGCGTGCGTCTTTAGATCTTTCATGGCAGAACCTCTGTGGGCGACCTCATTCCTCCCCCCACGTGAGAGACACACACAACCTGCCATTAGGGGGTGGAAGGCTTTCGAGTCCAGAAGCGAGGCTGGCGCTCCCACTCAGCATTCCTGCATGGAACTGAGCCCGGGTGCGTGAGACCGTGAGAGGGGGCAAAGACAGGCGTACCAGCGAGCTGTTCACGGTGCACGCTGACGCATCATCCTTCAAGCTCACGTTCATTTCATGGAGAGAACACGAGGCCTTGATGCACTTTCCTGTGGTACGTAAACTTTGGTCGCGTCCCCTGGTGGGCACATCGGCTCAGGACTGCCCTGTCCCAAAGGCTCCAGGTGTGGAGCCCGACTCTTGGAGCTCAGCCTCACGTGGCTCTTTCACTGACGAGACCGGCTCGCAATGGGACCGTTCACGAGCTGGGGACCGTGCTGGCTGTTAGGAGTCGGCACACCAAGAGCCCTCCGAGGGAGAGGAGCTGCTGACGTTTGCCAGCACAGTCTCCAATTCCGAACTGCAACCATTCCCTGTAAGAGGCTCCCGAAAGCTTCGACGCAGTTTCTCAGTTAGCTATAAATGGAGGCCAGTCACTTGGCAGACTCCCCCAACGCCCGGCCTCCCAGGCTGCGATACAGACACGCCGACTGCTTCAGCCAACAGGGACAGCTTGGAGTAAAAGTGAGACTCCTACGTGTCAAAGTACTTGCCTGACGCTGGCCAGAAGCTCAAACATTTAGGGCAGGGCATCAGGGCACTTCGCCGCACGCGGAGCAAGTTTGTTCTCATCTCGCCTCTGAATGCCGAGTTTAACCAGCTAGGAAGCAAACTTCGGGAAAGGTACTCAGGGTGCCGCCGATTCAAAATTCTCTCACCAGACAGCCCAAATCGTGTACGCCTCTTTGTATTTTCCATGGGCAGGACAAAATGGTGTCAACCCGCACGCCTCCAGCTGGGGGTGGGTTGGAGTGGGGTGGGGTGTGGTGGGGTGGGGTGGGAGTGGGGGTTGGGCGACGTACACTTTCCCCATGGGAAACAGGCCCACGCCTTCAGTGTGAAAGGCCTCTACGCCTCTCTGCTTTCGCAGCCCAGGCGTAGCCTCAGCTCTGAAAAGCTTCCAGAGCAGGAAGGTCAGAAAACCTTTGAACCACCCAGCAGGTGCAGCACAGAACAAGGGCTTCTCTCTTGGCCTGAGAACACCCACTGCCCAGCGCTCCTTTGTGTACACACGTGGTGGAGGAAGGGTGCTGGATTCGGCTCCGTGAGAACTTCTCCGGGCCACGTAGTGTGAACGCAAGTAGATGAGCCCTACATCTCATGCCAGTCTCCTGTGCGAGTTGGACAAGGCGAACTCCCTGCTTGAATCCCTGGGTGGGTTAAGTACCCTGCGGGGAAGGATCGTTGCTTGGGAGCCCGGGGCTGGTATCGAGGTGACTGTTGTGTGCATCCACTTCGCAGCTGTTCTCTCTCCGCGGGTTCCCTCCGCCTGCTGCAGCCAAAAGGGACAGCTTAGGGTAAAGATAAAAACCCAGTGTGTAAACGTTCTTGCCTAGCCCTCGCCCCAAGCACAAGCTTATATGCCTCTGGTCAAAGGCTTTCGCCACAAGCTGAACACGTTTGGTCTCATCTAAGCCTCTGAAGCCCGAGTTTACCCAGCTACGAATCAAACTTCAGGAAAGGTGCTCAGGGTGATGCGGACTGCCAAGCGTTTCACCAGGCAGCCCAGATCGAGTACAAACACTTGTGTTTGAAACAGGCAGAGGAAATGGTGTCAAGAGCGCGCCTCCATCTCCCGGGCGACGTACACATTTTCTCCATGAGATGCAAGCCCTTCCTCCAGTGTGAAAGGCCTTTACACTCTACACCTCTTGCGCTCGCAGCACGCAGGTGCCACCCACTCTGAGCATCTTCAAAAGGCACAGGGTCACGCAACGTGTGAACCACCGGGCGCGGGTGCAGCACACACCTAGGTCTTCGCTGTCGGCCTGAGAACACCCACGGCACAGGGCTTCTTTGGTGCACACACGTGGTAGCGGTCGGTGATGCATTCTGCTCCGCGAAACCTTCTCGGGGACACAGAGCGTGAGCGCACGTAGATTAGCCCTACACCTCATCCCTCTTTCTTGAGTGAGTTGTACTGCTATAAGGCAAAACTCCCTGCTGGAATCTCGGTGTGGCTTAAGTATCCTCCGGGAAGCGATCGCTGCTAGAGACACTGTGCTGCTCTCTAGGACAATGGTCTGTGCCTCCACTGCGCTGCTGTTGTCTCCAAGTCGCTTGCGAAGGCCTTTTCGAAGAGGTTGCTCACAGTGTCGTTTCTTTAGAGTAACCCACAGGCATACGAGGATGCCGGTTCTGTGAAGGAAAATGCTCCCTGCCTCAGCCACTTGGGCGCCGTTTTGTACAGGAAAGGACACTCCGCCTTGAAGGTTCTTCCTTCCGGATTGCCACTCGCACTGGCGATGTCTCCTGAATCTCGCGGGGTTACAGTGCCGTCACAAGGTCCTTATCTCAGGCCTAGAACGGCAGAGCGTCCGGCAGCTTTGAAAGAGACCTTCGGCATTCTTCTGGCCTTTGGGGACGCTCCATGAGGAACAAGCTCCTCAGCAGCGTGCGTCTTTAGATCTTTCATGGCAGAACCTCTGTGGGCGACCTCATTCCTCCCCCCACGTGACAGACACACACAACCTGCCATTAGGGGGTGGAAGGCTTTCGAGTCCAGAAGCGAGGCTGGCGCTCCCACTCAGCATTCCTGCACGGAACTGAGCCCGGGTGCGTGAGACCGTGAGAGGGGGCAAAGACAGGCGTACCAGCGAGCTGTTCACGGTGCACGCTGACGCATCACCCTTCAAGCTCACGTTCATTTCATGGAGAGAACACGAGGCCTTGATGCGCTTTCCTGTGGTACGTAAACTTTGGTCGCGTCCCCTGGTGGGCACATCGGCTCAGGACTGCCCTGTCCCAAAGGCTCCAGCTGTGGAGCCCGACTCTTGGAGCTCAGCCTCACGTGGCTCTTTCACGGACGAGACCGGCTCGCAATGGGACCGTTCACGAGCTGGGGACCGTGCTGGCTGTTAGGAGTCGGCACACCAAGAGCCCTCCGAGGGAGAGGAGAGCTGCTGACGTTTGCCAGCACAGTCTCCAATTCCGAACTGCAACCATTCCCTGTAAGAGGCTCCCGAAAGCTTCAACGCAGTTTCTCAGTTAGCTATAAATGGAGGCCAGTCACTTGGCAGACTCCCCCAACGCCCGGCCTCCCAGGCTGCGATACAGACACGCCGACTGCTTCAGCCAACAGGGACAGCTTGGAGTAAAAGGGAGACTCCTACTTGTCAAAGTACTTGCCTGATGCTGGCCAGAAGCTCAAACATTTAGGGCAGGGCATCAGGGCACTTCGCCGCACGCGGAGCAAGTTTGTTCTCATCTCGCCTCTGAATGCCGAGTTTAACCAGCTAGGAAGCAAACTTCGGGAAAGGTACTCAGGGTGCCGCTGATTCAAAATTCTCTCACCAGACAGCCCAAATCGTGTACGCCTCTTTGTATTTTCCATGGGCAGGACAAAATGGTGTCAACCCGCACGCCTCCAGCTGGGGGTGGGTTGGAGTGGGGTGGGGTGGGGTGGGGTGGGGTGGGAGTGGGGGTTGGGCGACGTACACTTTCCCCATGGGAAACAGGCCCACGCCTTCAGTGTGAAAGGCCTCTACGCCTCTCTGCTTTCGCAGCCCAGGCGTAGCCTCAGCTCTGAAAAGCTTCCAGAGCAGGAAGGTCAGAAAACCTTTGAACCACCCAGCAGGTTCAGCACAGAACAAGGGCTTCTCTCTTGGCCTGAGAACACCCACTGCCCAGCGCTCCTTTGTGTACACACGTGGTGGAGGAAGGGTGCTGGATTCGGCTCCGTGAGAACTTCTCCGGGCCACGTAGTGTGAACGCAAGTAGATGAGCCCTACATCTCATGCCAGTCTCCTGTGCGAGTTGGACAAGGCGAACTCCCTGCTTGAATCCCTGGGTGGGTTAAGTACCCTGCGGGGAAGGATCGTTGCTTGGGAGCCCGGGGCTGGTATCGAGGTGACTGTTGTGTGCATCCACTTCGCAGCTGTTCTCTCTCCGCGGGTTCCCTCCGCCTGCTGCAGCCAAAAGGGACAGCTTAGGGTAAAGATAAAAACCCAGTGTGTAAACGTTCTTGCCTAGCCCTCGCCCCAAGCACAAGCTTATATGCCTCTGGTCAAAGGCTTTCGCCACAAGCTGAACACGTTTGGTCTCATCTAAGCCTCTGAAGCCCGAGTTTACCCAGCTACGAATCAAACTTCAGGAAAGGTGCTCAGGGTGATGCGGACTGCCAAGCGTTTCACCAGGCAGCCCAGATCGAGTACAAACACTTGTGTTTGAAACGGGCAGAGGAAATTGTGTCAAGAGCGCGCCTCCATCTCCCGGGCGACGTACACATTTTCTCCATGAGATGCAAGCCCTTCCTCCAGTGTGAAAGGCCTTTACACTCTACACCTCTTGCGCTCGCAGCACGCAGGTGCCACCCGCTCTGAGCGTCTTCAAAAGGCACAGGCTCACGCAACGTGTGAACCACCGGGCGCGGGTGCAGCACACACCTAGGTCTTCGCTGTCGGCCTGAGAACACCCACGGCACAGGGCTTCTTTGGTGCACACACGTGGTAGCGGTCGGTGATGCATTCTGCTCCGTGAAACCTTCTCGGGGACACAGAGCGTGAGCGCACGTAGATTAGCCCTACACCTCATCCCTCTTTCTTGAGTGAGTTGTACTGCTATAAGGCAAAACTCCCTGCTGGAATCTCGGTGTGGCTTAAGTATCCTCCGGGAAGCGATCGCTGCTAGAGACACTGTGCTGCTCTCTAGGACAATGGTCTGTGCCTCCACTGCGCTGCTGTTGTCTCCAAGTCGCTTGCGAAGGCCTTTTCGAAGAGGTTGCTCACAGTGTCGTTTCTTTAGAGTAACCCACAGGCATACGAGGATGCCGGTTCTGTGAAGGAAAATGCTCCCTGCCTCAGCCACTTGGGCGCCGTTTTGTACAGGAAAGGACACTCCGCCTTGAAGGTTCTTCCTTCCGGATTGCCACTCGCACTGGCGATGTCTCCTGAATCTCGCGGGGTTACAGTGCCGTCACAAGGTCCTTATCTCAGGCCTAGAACGGCAGAGCGTCCGGCAGCTTTGAAAGAGACCTTCGGCATTCTTCTGGCCTTCGGGGACGCTCCATGAGGAACAAGCTCCTCAGCAGCGTGCGTCTTTAGATCTTTCATGGCAGAACCTCTGTGGGCGACCTCATTCCTCCCCCCACGTGAGAGACACACACAACCTGCCATTAGGGGGTGGAAGGCTTTCGAGTCCAGAAGCGAGGCTGGCGCTCCCACTCAGCATTCCTGCACGGAACTGAGCCCGGGTGCGTGAGACCGTGAGAGGGGGCAAAGACAGGCGTACCAGCGAGCTGTTCACGGTGCACGCTGACGCATCACCCTTCAAGCTCACGTTCATTTCATGGAGAGAACACGAGGCCTTGATGCGCTTTCCTGTGGTACGTAAACTTTGGTCGCGTCCCCTGGTGGGCACATCGGCTCAGGACTGCCCTGTCCCAAAGGCTCCAGCTGTGGAGCCCGACTCTTGGAGCTCAGCCTCACGTGGCTCTTTCACGGACGAGACCGGCTCGCAATGGGACCGTTCACGAGCTGGGGACCGTGCTGGCTGTTAGGAGTCGGCACACCAAGAGCCCTCCGAGGGAGAGGAGCTGCTGACGTTTGCCAGCACAGTCTCCAATTCCCAACTGCAACCATTCCCTGTAAGAGGCTCCCGAAAGCTTCGACGCAGTTTCTCAGTTAGCTATAAATGGAGGCCAGTCACTTGGCAGACTCCCCCAACGCCCGGCCTCCCAGGCTGCGATACAGACACGCCGACTGCTTCAGCCAACAGGGACAGCTTGGAGTAAAAGTGAGACTCCTACGTGTCAAAGTACTTGCCTGACGCTGGCCAGAAGCTCAAACATTTAGGGCAGGGCATCAGGGCACTTCGCCGCACGCGGAGCAAGTTTGTTCTCATCTCGCCTCTGAATGCCGAGTTTAACCAGCTAGGAAGCAAACTTCGGGAAAGGTACTCAGGGTGCCGCCGATTCAAAATTCTCTCACCAGACAGCCCAAATCGTGTACGCCTCTTTGTATTTTCCATGGGCAGGACAAAATGGTGTCAACCCGCACGCCTCCAGCTGGGGGTGGGTTGGAGTGGGGTGGGGTGGGGTGGGGTGGGGTGGGAGTGGGGGTTGGGCGACGTACACTTTCCCCATGGGAAACAGGCCCACGCCTTCAGTGTGAAAGGCCTCTACGCCTCTCTGCTTTCGCAGCCCAGGCGTAGCCTCAGCTCTGAAAATCTTCCAGAGCAGGAAGGTCAGAAAGCCTTTGAACCACCCAGCAGGTGCAGCACAGAACAAGGGCTTCTCTCTTGGCCTGAGAACACCCACTGCCCAGCGCTCCTTTGTGTACACACGTGGTGGAGGAAGGGTGCTGGATTCGGCTCCGTGAGAACTTCTCCGGGCCACGTAGTGTGAACGCAAGTAGATGAGCCCTACATCTCATGCCAGTCTCCTGTGCGAGTTGGACAAGGCGAACTCCCTGCTTGAATCCCTGGGTGGGTTAAGTACCCTGCGGGGAAGGATCGTTGCTTGGGAGCCCGGGGATGGTATCGAGGTGACTGTTGTGTGCATCCACTTCGCAGCTGTTCTCTCTCCACGGGTTCCCTCCGCCTGCTGCAGCCAAAAGGGACAGCTTAGGGTAAAGATAAAAACCCAGTGTGTAAACGTTCTTGCCTAGCCCTCGCCCCAAGCACAAGCTTATATGCCTCTGGTCAAAGGCTTTCGCCACAAGCTGAACACGTTTGGTCTCATCTAAGCCTCTGAAGCCCGAGTTTACCCAGCTACGAATCAAACTTCAGGAAAGGTGCTCAGGGTGATGCGGACTGCCAAGCGTTTCACCAGGCAGCCCAGATCGAGTACAAACACTTGTGTTTGAAACAGGCAGAGGAAATGGTGTCAAGAGCGCGCCTCCATCTCCCGGGCGACGTACACATTTTCTCCATGAGATGCAAGCCCTTCCTCCAGTGTGAAAGGCCTTTACACTCTACACCTCTTGCGCTCGCAGCACGCAGGTGCCACCCGCTCTGAGCATCTTCAAAAGGCACAGGGTCACGCAACGTGTGAACCACCGGGCGCGGGTGCAGCACACACACAGGTCTTCGCTGTCGGCCTGAGAACACCCACGGCACAGGGCTTCTTTGGTGCACACACGTGGTAGCGGTCGGTGATGCATTCTGCTCCTTGAAACCTTCTCGGGGACACAGAGCGTGAGCGCATGTAGATTAGCCCTACACCTCATCCCTCTTTCTTGAGTGAGTTGTACTGCTATAAGGCAAAACTCCCTGCTGGAATCTCGGTGTGGCTTAAGTATCCTCCGGGAAGCGATCGCTGCTAGAGACACTGTGCTGCTCTCTAGGACAATGGTCTGTGCCTCCACTGCACTGCTGTTGTCTCCAAGTCGCTTGCGAAGGCCTTTTCGAAGAGGTTGCTCACAGTGTCGTTTCTTTAGAGTAACCCACAGGCATACGAGGATGCCGGTTCTGTGAAGGAAAATGCTCCCTGCCTCAGCCACTTGGGCGCCGTTTTGTACAGGAAAGGACACTCCGCCTTGAAGGTTCTTCCTTCCGGATTGCCACTCGCACTGGCGATGTCTCCTGAATCTCGCGGGGTTACAGTGCCGTCACAAGGTCCTTATCTCAGGCCTAGAACGGCAGAGCGTCCGGCAGCTTTGAGAGAGACCTTCGGCATTCTTCTGGCCTTCGGGGACGCTCCATGAGGAACAAGCTCCTCAGCAGCGTGCGTCTTTAGATCTTTCATGGCAGAACCTCTGTGGGCGACCTCATTCCTCCCCCCACGTGAGAGACACACACAACCTGCCATTAGGGGGTGGAAGGCTTTCGAGTCCAGAAGCGAGGCTGGCGCTCCCACTCAGCATTCCTGCACGGAACTGAGCCCGGGTGCGTGAGACCATGAGAGGGGGCAAAGACAGGCGTACCAGCGAGCTGTTCACGGTGCACGCTGACGCATCACCCTTCAAGCTCACGTTCATTTCATGGAGAGAACACGAGGCCTTGATGCGCTTTCCTGTGGTACGTAAACTTTGGTCGCGTCCCCTGGTGGGCACATCGGCTCAGGACTGCCCTGTCCCAAAGGCTCCAGCTGTGGAGCCCGACTCTTGGAGCTCAGCCTCACGTGGCTCTTTCACGGACGAGACCGGCTCGCAATGGGACCGTTCACGAGCTGGGGACCGTGCTGGCTGTTAGGAGTCGGCACACCAAGAGCCCTCTGAGGGAGAGGAGCTGCTGACGTTTGCCAGCACAGTCTCCAATTCCGAACTGCAACCATTCCCTGTAAGAGGCTCCCGAAAGCTTCGACGCAGTTTCTCAGTTAGCTATAAATGGAGGCCAGTCACTTGGCAGACTCCCCCAATGCCCGGCCTCCCAGGCTGCGATACAGACACGCCGACTGCTTCAGCCAACAGGGACAGCTTGGAGTAAAAGTGAGACTCCTACGTGTCAAAGTACTTGCCTGACGCTGGCCAGAAGCTCAAACATTTAGGGCAGGGCATCAGGGCACTTCGCCGCACGCGGAGCAAGTTTGTTCTCATCTCGCCTCTGCATGCCGAGTTTAACCAGCTAGGAAGCAAACTTCGGGAAAGGTACTCAGGGTGCCGCCGATTCAAAATTCTCTCACCAGACAGCCCAAATCGTGTACGCCTCTTTGTATTTTCCATGGGCAGGACAAAATGGTGTCAACCCGCACGCCTCCAGCTGGGGGTGGGTTGGAGTGGGGTGGGGTGGGTTGGGGTGGGGTGGGAGTGGGGGTTGGGCGACGTACACTTTCCCCATGGGAAACAGGCACACGCCTTCAGTGTGAAAGGCCTCTACGCCTCTCTGCTTTCGCAGCCCAGGCGTAGCCTCAGCTCTGAAAAGCTTCCAGAGCAGGAAGGTCAGAAATCCTTTGAACCACCCAGCAGGTGCAGCATAGAACAAGGGCTTCTCTCTTGGCCTGAGAACACCCACTGCCCAGCGCTCCTTTGTGTACACACGTGGTGGAGGAAGGGTGCTGGATTCGGCTCCGTGAGAACTTCTCCGGGCCACGTAGTGTGAACGCAAGTAGATGAGCCCTACATCTCATGCCAGTCTCCTGTGCGAGTTTGACAAGGCGAACTCCCTGCTTGAATCGCTGGGTGGGTTAAGTACCCTGCGGGGAAGGATCGTTGCTTGGGAGCCCGGGGCTGGTATCGAGGTGACTGTTGTGTGCATCCACTTCACAGCTGTTCTCTCTCCGTGGGTTCTCTCCGCCTGCTGCAGCCAAAAGGGACAGCTTAGGGTAAAGATAAAAACCCAGTGTGTAAACGTTCTTGCCTAGCCCTCGCCCCAAGCACAAGCTTATATGCCTCTGGTCAAAGGCTTTCGCCACAAGCTGAACACGTTTGGTCTCATCTAAGCCTCTGAAGCCCGAGTTTACCCAGCTACGAATCAAACTTCAGGAAAGGTGCTCAGGGTGATGCGGACTGCCAAGCGTTTCACCAGGCAGCCCAGATCGAGTACAAACACTTGTGTTTGAAACGGGCAGAGGAAATGGTGTCAAGAGCGCGCCTCCATCTCCCGGGCGACGTACACATTTTCTCCATGAGATGCAAGCCCTTCCTCCAGTGTGAAAGGCCTTTACACTCTACACCTCTTGCGCTCGCAGCACGCAGGTGCCACCCGCTCTGAGCGTCTTCAAAAGGCACAGGGTCACGCAACGTGTGAACCACCGGGCGCGGGTACAGCACACACCTAGGTCTTCGCTGTCGGCCTGAGAACACCCACGGCACAGGGCTTCTTTGGTGCACACACGTGGTAGCGGTCGGTGATGCATTCTGCTCCGTGAAACCTTCTCGGGGACACAGAGCGTGAGCGAACGTAGATTAGCCCTACACCTCATCCCTCTTTCTTGAGTGAGTTGTACTGCTATAAGGCAAAACTCCCTGCTGGAATCTCGGTGTGGCTTAAGTATCCTCCGGGAAGCGATCGCTGCTAGAGACATTGTGCTGCTCTCTAGGACAATGGTCTGTGCCTCCACTGCGCTTCTGTTGTCTCCAAGTCGCTTGCGAAGGCCTTTTCGAAGAGGTTGCTCACAGTGTCGTTTCTTTAGAGTAACCCACAGGCATACGAGGATGCCGGTTCTGTGAAGGAAAATGCTCCCTGCCTCAGCCACTTGGGCGCCGTTTTGTACAGGAAAGGACACTCCGCCTTGAAGGTTCTTCCTTCCGGATTGCCACTCGCACTGGCGATGTCTCCTGAATCTCGCGGGGTTACAGTGCCGTCACAAGGTCCTTATCTCAGGCCTAGAACGGCAGAGCGTCCGGCAGCTTTGAAAGAGACCTTCGGCATTCTTCTGGCCTTCGGGGACGCTCCATGAGGAACAAGCTCCTCAGCAGCGTGCGTCTTTAGATCTTTCATGGCAGAACCTCTGTGGGCGACCTCATTCCTCCCCCCACGTGAGAGACACACACAACCTGCCATTAGGGGGTGGAAGGCTTTCGAGTCCAGAAGCGAGGCTGGCGCTCCCACTCAGCATTCCTGCACGGAACTGAGCCCGGGTGCGTGAGACCGTGAGAGGGGGCAAAGACAGGCGTACCAGCGAGCTGTTCACGGTGCACGCTGACGCATCACCCTTCAAGCTCACGTTCATTTCATGGAGAGAACACGAGTCCTTGATGCGCTTTCCTGTGGTACGTAAACTTTGGTCACGTCCCCTGGTGGGCACATCGGCTCAGGACTGCCCTGTCCCAAAGGCTCCAGGTGTGGAGCCCGACTCTTGGAGCTCAGCCTCACGTGGCTCTTTCATGGACGAGACCGGCTCGCAATGGGACCGTTCACGAGCTGGGGACCGTGCTGGCTGTTAGGAGTCGGCACACCAAGAGCCCTCCGAGGGAGAGGAGCTGCTGACGTTTGCCAGCACAGTCTCCAATTCCGAACTGCAACCATTCCCTGTAAGAGGCTCCCGAAAGCTTCGACGCAGTTTCTCAGTTAGCTATAAATGGAGGCCAGTCACTTGGCAGACTCCCCCAATGCCCGGCCTCCCAGGCTGCGATACAGACACGCCGACTGCTTCAGCCAACAGGGACAGCTTGGAGTAAAAGGGAGACTCCTACGTGTCAAAGTACTTGCCTGACGCTGGCCAGAAGCTCAAACATTTAGGGCAGGGCATCAGGGCACTTCGCCGCAAGCGGAGCAAGTTTGTTCTCATCTCGCCTCTGAATGCCGAGTTTAACCAGCTAGGAAGCAAACTTCGGGAAAGGTACTCAGGGTGCCGCCGATTCAAAATTCTCTCACCAGACAGCCCAAATCGTGTACGCCTCTTTGTATTTTCCATGGGCAGGACAAAATGGTGTCAACCCGCACGCCTCCAGCTGGGGGTGGGTTGGAGTGGGGTGGGGTGGGGTGGGGTGGGGTGGGAGTGGGGGTTGGGCGACGTACACTTTCCCCATGGGAAACAGGCCCACGCCTTCAGTGTGAAAGGCCTCTACGCCTCTCTGCTTTCGCAGCCCAGGCGTAGCCTCAGCTCTGAAAAGCTTCCAGAGAAGGAAGGTCAGAAATCCTTTGAACCACCCAGCAGGTGCAGCATAGAACAAGGGCTTCTCTCTTGGCCTGAGAACACCCACTGCCCAGCGCTCCTTTGTGTACACACGTGGTGGAGGAAGGGTGCTGGATTCGGCTCCGTGAGAACTTCTCCGGGCCACGTAGTGTGAACGCAAGTAGATGAGCCCTACATCTCATGCCAGTCTCCTGTGCGAGTTGGACAAGGCGAACTCCCTGCTTGAATCCCTGGGTGGGTTAAGTACCCTGCGGGGAAGGATCGTTGCTTGGGAGCCCGGGGCTGGTATTGAGGTGACTGTTGTGTGCATCCACTTCGCAGCTGTTCTCTCTCCGTGGGTTCTCTCCGCCTGCTGCAGCCAAAAGGGACAGCTTAGGGTAAAGATAAAAACCCAGTGTGTAAACGTTCTTGCCTAGCCCTCGCCCCAAGCACAAGCTTATATGCCTCTGGTCAAAGGCTTTCGCCACAAGCTGAACACGTTTGGTCTCATCTAAGCCTCTGAAGCCCGAGTTTACCCAGCTACGAATCAAACTTCAGGAAAGGTGCTCAGGGTGATGCGGACTGCCAAGCGTTTCACCAGGCAGCCCAGATCGAGTACAAACACTTGTGTTTGAAACGGGCAGAGGAAATGGTGTCAAGAGCGCGCCTCCATCTCCCGGGCGACGTACACATTTTCTCCATGAGATGCAAGCCCTTCCTCCAGTGTGAAAGGCCTTTACACTCTACACCTCTTGCGCTCGCAGCACGCAGGTGCCACCCGCTCTGAGCGTCTTCAAAAGGCACAGGGTCACGCAACGTGTGAACCACCGGGCGCGGGTACAGCACACACCTAGGTCTTCGCTGTCGGCCTGAGAACACCCACGGCACAGGGCTTCTTTGGTGCACACACGTGGTAGCGGTCGGTGATGCATTCTGCTCCGTGAAACCTTCTCGGGGACACAGAGCGTGAGCGCACGTAGATTAGCCCTACACCTCATCCCTCTTTCTTGAGTGAGTTGTACTGCTATAAGGCAAAACTCCCTGCTGGAATCTCGGTGTGGCTTAAGTATCCTCCGGGAAGCGATCGCTGCTAGAGACACTGTGCTGCTCTCTAGGACAATGGTCTGTGCCTCCACTGCGCTGCTGTTGTCTCCAAGTCGCTTGCGAAGGCCTTTTCGAAGAGGTTGCTCACAGTGTCGTTTCTTTAGAGTAACCCACAGGCATACGAGGATGCCGGTTCTGTGAAGGAAAATGCTCCCTGCCTCAGCCACTTGGGCGCCGTTTTGTACAGGAAAGGACACTCCGCCTTGAAGGTTCTTCCTTCCGGATTGCCACTCGCACTGGCGATGTCTCCTGAATCTCGTGGGGTTACAGTGCCGTCACAAGGTCCTTATCTCAGGCCTAGAACGGCAGAGCGTCCGGCAGCTTTGAAAGAGACCTTCGGCATTCTTCTGGCCTTCGGGGACGCTCCATGAGGAACAAGCTCCTCAGCAGCGTGCGTCTTTAGATCTTTCATGGCAGAACCTCTGTGGGCGACCTCATTCCTCCCCCCACGTGAGAGACACACACAACCTGCCATTAGGGGGTGGAAGGCTTTCGAGTCCAGAAGCGAGGCTGGCGCTCCCACTCAGCATTCCTGCACGGAACTGAGCCCGGGTGCGTGAGACCGTGAGAGGGGGCAAAGACAGGCGTACCAGCGAGCTGTTCACGGTGCACGCTGACGCATCACCCTTCAAGCTCACGTTCATTTCATGGAGAGAACACGAGGCCTTGATGCGCTTTCCTGTGGTACGTAAACTTTGGTCACGTCCCCTGGTGGGCACATCGGCTCAGGACTGCCCTGTCCCAAAGGCTCCAGGTGTGGAGCCCGACTCTTGGAGCTCAGCCTCACGTGGCTCTTTCATGGACGAGACCGGCTCGCAATGGGACCGTTCACGAGCTGGGGACCGTGCTGGCTGTTAGGAGTCGGCACACCAAGAGCCCTCCGAGGGAGAGGAGCTGCTGACGTTTGCCAGCACAGTCTCCAATTCCGAACTGCAACCATTCCCTGTAAGAGGCTCCCGAAAGCTTCGACGCAGTTTCTCAGTTAGCTATAAATGGAGGCCAGTCACTTGGCAGACTCCCCCAATGCCCGGCCTCCCAGGCTGCGATACAGACACGCCGACTGCTTCAGCCAACAGGGACAGCTTGGAGTAAAAGGGAGACTCCTACGTATCAAAGTACTTGCCTGACGCTGGCCAGAAGCTCAAACATTTAGGGCAGGGCATCAGGGCACTTCGCCGCACGCGGAGCAAGTTTGTTCTCATCTCGCCTCTGAATGCCGAGTTTAACCAGCTAGGAAGCAAACTTCGGGAAAGGTACTCAGGGTGCCGCCGATTCAAAATTCTCTCACCAGACAGCCCAAATCGTGTACGCCTCTTTGTATTTTCCATGGGCAGGACAAAATGGTGTCAACCCGCACGCCTCCAGCTGGGGGTGGGTTGGAGTGGGGTGGGGTGGGGTGGGGTGGGGTGGGAGTGGGCGTTGGGCGACGTACACTTTCCCCATGGGAAACAGGCCCACGCCTTCAGTGTGAAAGGCCTCTACGCCTCTCTGCTTTCGCAGCCCAGGCGTAGCCTCAGCTCTGAAAAGCTTCCAGAGAAGGAAGGTCAGAAATCCTTTGAACCACCCAGCAGGTGCAGCATAGAACAAGGGCTTCTCTCTTGGCCTGAGAACACCCACTGCCCAGCGCTCCTTTGTGTACACACGTGGTGGAGGAAGGGTGCTGGATTCGGCTCCGTGAGAACTTCTCCGGGCCACGTAGTGTGAACGCAAGTAGATGAGCCCTACATCTCATGCCAGTCTCCTGTGCGAGTTGGACAAGGCGAACTCCCTGCTTGAATCCCTGGGTGGGTTAAGTACCCTGCGGGGAAGGATCGTTGCTTGGGAGCCCGGGGCTGGTATCGAGGTGACTGTTGTGTGCATCCACTTCGCAGCTGTTCTCTCTCCGTGGGTTCTCTCCGCCTGCTGCAGCCAAAAGGGACAGCTTAGGGTAAAGATAAAAACCCAGTGTGTAAACGTTCTTGCCTAGCCCTCGCCCCAAGCACAAGCTTATATGCCTCTGGTCAAAGGCTTTCGCCACAAGCTGAACACGTTTGGTCTCATCTAAGCCTCTGAAGCCCGAGTTTACCCAGCTACGAATCAAACTTCAGGAAAGGTGCTCAGGGTGATGCGGACTGCCAAGCGTTTCACCAGGCAGCCCAGATCGAGTACAAACACTTGTGTTTGAAACGGGCAGAGGAAATGGTGTCAAGAGCGCGCCTCCATCTCCCGGGCGACGTACACATTTTCTCCATGAGATGCAAGCCCTTCCTCCAGTGTGAAAGGCCTTTACACTCTACACCTCTTGCGCTCGCAGCACGCAGGTGCCACCCGCTCTGAGCGTCTTCAAAAGGCACAGGGTCACGCAACGTGTGAACCACCGGGCGCGGGTACAGCACACACCTAGGTCTTCGCTGTCGGCCTGAGAACACCCACGGCACAGGGCTTCTTTGGTGCACACACGTGGTAGCGGTCGGTGATGCATTCTGCTCCGTGAAACCTTCTCGGGGACACAGAGCGTGAGCGCACGTAGATTAGCCCTACACCTCATCCCTCTTTCTTGAGTGAGTTGTACTGCTATAAGGCAAAACTCCCTGCTGGAATCTCGGTGTGGCTTAAGTATCCTCCGGGAAGCGATCGCTGCTAGAGACACTGTGCTGCTCTCTAGGACAATGGTCTGTGCCTCCACTGCGCTGCTGTTGTCTCCAAGTCGCTTGCGAAGGCCTTTTCGAAGAGGTTGCTCACAGTGTCGTTTCTTTAGAGTAACCCACAGGCATACGAGGATGCCGGTTCTGTGAAGGAAAATGCTCCCTGCCTCAGCCACTTGGGCGCCGTTTTGTACAGGAAAGGACACTCCGCCTTGAAGGTTCTTCCTTCCGGATTGCCACTCGCACTGGCGATGTCTCCTGAATCTCGCGGGGTTACAGTGCCGTCACAAGGTCCTTACCTCAGGCCTAGAACGGCAGAGCGTCCGGCAGCTTTGAGAGAGACCTTCGGCATTCTTCTGGCCTTCGGGGACGATCCATGAGGAACAAGCTCCTCAGCAGCGTGCGTCTTTAGATCTTTCATGGCAGAACCTCTGTGGGCGACCTCATTCCTCCCCCCACGTGAGAGACACACACAACCTGCCATTAGGGGGTGGAAGGCTTTCGAGTCCAGAAGCGAGGCTGGCGCTCCCACTCAGCATTCCTGCACGGAACTGAGCCCGGGTGCGTGAGACCGTGAGAGGGGGCAAAGACAGGCGTACCAGCGAGCTGTTCACGGTGCACGCTGACGCATCACCCTTCAAGCTCACGTTCATTTCATGGAGAGAACACGAGGCCTTGATGCGCTTTCCTGTGGTACGTAAACTTTGGTCACGTCCCCTGGTGGGCACATCGGCTCAGGACTGCCCTGTCCCAAAGGCTCCAGGTGTGGAGCCCGACTCTTGGAGCTCAGCCTCACGTGGCTCTTTCATGGACGAGACCGGCTCGCAATGGGACCGTTCACGAGCTGGGGACCGTGCTGGCTGTTAGGAGTCGGCACACCAAGAGCCCTCCGAGGGAGAGGAGTTGCTGACGTTTGCCAGCACAGTCTCCAATTCCGAACTGCAACCATTCCCTGTAAGAGGCTCCCGAAAGCTTCGACGCAGTTTCTCAGTTAGCTATAAATGGAGGCCAGTCACTTGGCAGACTCCCCCAACGCCCGGCCTCCCAGGCTGCGATACAGACACGCCGACTGCTTCAGCCAACAGGGACAGCTTGGAGTAAAAGTGAGACTCCTACGTGTCAAAGTACTTGCCTGATGCTGGCCAGAAGCTCAAACATTTAGGGCAGGGCATCAGGGCACTTCGCCGCACGCGGAGCAAGTTTGTTCTCATCTCGCCTCTGAATGCCGAGTTTAACCAGCTAGGAAGCAAACTTCGGGAAAGGTACTCAGGGTGCCGCCGATTCAAAATTTTCTCACCAGACAGCCAAAATCGTGTACGCCTCTTTGTATTTTCCATGGGCAGGACAAAATGGTGTCAACCCGCACGCCTCCAGCTGGGGGTGGGTTGGAGTGGGGTGGGGTGGGGTGGGGTGGGGTGGGAGTGGGGGTTGGGCGACGTACACTTTCCCCATGGGAAACAGGCCCACGCCTTCAGTGTGAAAGGCCTCTACGCCTCTCTGCTTTCGCAGCCCAGGCGTAGCCTCAGCTCTGAAAAGCTTCCAGAGCAGGAAGGTCAGAAAACCTTTGAACCACCCAGCAGGTGCAGCACAGAACAAGGGCTTCTCTCTTGGCCTGAGAACACCCACTGCCCAGCGCTCCTTTGTGTACACACGTGGTGGAGGAAGGGTGCTGGATTCGGCTCCGTGAGAACTTCTCCGGGCCACGTAGTGTGAACGCAAGTAGATGAGCCCTACATCTCATGCCAGTCTCCTGTGCGAGTTGGACAAGGCGAACTCCCTGCTTGAATCACTGGGTGGGTTAAGTACCCTGTGGGGAAGGATCGTTGCTTGGGAGCCCGGGGCTGGTATCGAGGTGACTGTTGTGTGCATCCACTTCGCAGCTGTTCTCTCTCCGCGGGTTCCCTCCGCCTGCTGCAGCCAAAAGGGACAGCTTAGGGTAAAGATAAAAACCCAGTGTGTAAACGTTCTTGCCTAGCCCTCGCCCCAAGCACAAGCTTATATGCCTCTGGTCAAAGGCTTTCGCCACAAGCTGAACACGTTTGGTCTCATCTAAGCCTCTGAAGCCCGAGTTTACCCAGCTACGAATCAAACTTCAGGAAAGGTGCTCAGGGTGATGCGGACTGCCAAGCGTTTCACCAGGCAGCCCAGATCGAGTACAAACACTTGTGTTTGAAACGGGCAGAGGAAATGGTGTCAAGAGCGCGCCTCCATCTCCCGGGCGATGTACACATTTTCTCCATGAGATGCAAGCCTTTCCTCCAGTGTGAAAGGCCTTTACACTCTACACCTCTTGCGCTCACAGCACGCAGGTGCCACCCGCTCTGAGCATCTTCAAAAGGCACAGGGTCACGCAACGTGTGAACCACCGGGCGCGGGTGCAGCACACACCTAGGTCTTCGCTGTCGGCCTGAGAACACCCACGGCACAGGGCTTCTTTGGTGCACACACGTGGTAGCGGTCGGTGATGCATTCTGCTCTGTGAAACCTTCTCGGGGACACAGAGCGTGAGCGCACGTAGATTAGCCCTACACCTCATCCCTCTTTCTTGAGTGAGTTGTACTGCTATAAGGCAAAACTCCCTGCTGGAATCTCGGTGTGGCTTAAGTATCCTCCGGGAAGCGATCGCTGCTAGAGACACTGTGCTGCTCTCTAGGACAATGGTCTGTGCCTCCACTGCGCTGCTGTTGTCTCCAAGTCGCTTGCGAAGGCCTTTTCGAAGAGGTTGCTCACAGTGTCGTTTCTTTAGAGTAACCCACAGGCATACGAGGATGCCGGTTCTGTGAAGGAAAATGCTCCCTGCGTCAGCCACTTGGGCGCCGTTTTGTACAGGAAAGGACACTCCGCCTTGAAGGTTCTTCCTTCCGGATTGCCACTCGCACTGGCGATGTCTCCTGAATCTCGCGGGGTTACAGTGCCCTCACAAGGTCCTTATCTCAGGCCTAGAACGGCAGAGCGTCCGGCAGCTTTGAAAGAGACCTTCGGCATTCTTCTGGCCTTCGGGGACGCTCCATGAGGAACAAGCTCCTCAGCAGCGTGCGTCTTTAGATCTTTCATGGCAGAACCTCTGTGGGCGACCTCATTCCTCCCCCCACGTGAGAGACACACACAACCTGCCATTAGGGGATGGAAGGCTTTCGAGTCCAGAAGCGAGGCTGGCGCTCCCACTCAGCATTCCTGCACGGAACTGAGCCCGGGTGCGTGAGACCGTGAGAGGGGGCAAAGACAGGCGTACCAGCGAGCTGTTCACGGTGCACGCTGACGCATCACCCTTCAAGCTCACGTTCATTTCATGGAGAGAACACGAGGCCTTGATGCGCTTTCCTGTGGTACGTAAACTTTGGTCGCGTCCCCTGGTGGGCACATCGGCTCAGGACTGCCCTGTCCCAAAGGCTCCAGGTGTGGAGCCCGACTCTTGGAGCTCAGCCTCACGTGGCTCTTTCACGGACGAGACCAGCTCGCAATGGGACCGTTCACGAGCTGGGGACCGTGCTGGCTGTTAGGAGTCGGCACACCAAGAGCCCTCCGAGGGAGAGGAGCTGCTGACGTTTGCCAGCACAGTCTCCAATTCCCAACTGCAACCATTCCCTGTAAGAGGCTCCCGAAAGCTTCGACGCAGTTTCTCAGTTAGCTATAAATGGAGGCCAGTCACTTGGCAGACTCCCCCAACGCCCGGCCTCCCAGGCTGCGATACAGACACGCCGACTGCTTCAGCCAACAGGGACAGCTTGGAGTAAAAGTGAGACTCCTACGTGTCAAAGTACTTGCCTGATGCTGGCCAGAAGCTCAAACATTTAGGGCAGGGCATCAGGGCACTTCGCCGCACGCGGAGCAAGTTTGTTCTCATCTCGCCTCTGAATGCCGAGTTTAACCAGCTAGGAAGCAAACTTCGGGAAAGGTACTCAGGGTGCCGCCGATTCAAAATTTTCTCACCAGACAGCCAAAATCGTGTACGCCTCTTTGTATTTTCCATGGGCAGGACAAAATGGTGTCAACCCGCACGCCTCCAGCTGGGGGTGGGTTGGAGTGGGGTGGGGTGGGGTGGGGTGGGGTGGGAGTGGGGGTTGGGCGACGTACACTTTCCCCATGGGAAACAGGCCCACGCCTTCAGTGTGAAAGGCCTCTACGCCTCTCTGCTTTCGCAGCCCAGGCGTAGCCTCAGCTCTGAAAAGCTTCCAGAGCAGGAAGGTCAGAAAACCTTTGAACCACCCAGCAGGTGCAGCACAGAACAAGGGCTTCTCTCTTGGCCTGAGAACACCCACTGCCCAGCGCTCCTTTGTGTACACACGTGGTGGAGGAAGGGTGCTGGATTCGGCTCCGTGAGAACTTCTCCGGGCCACGTAGTGTGAACGCAAGTAGATGAGCCCTACATCTCATGCCAGTCTCCTGTGCGAGTTGGACAAGGCGAACTCCCTGCTTGAATCCCTGGGTGGGTTAAGTACCCTGCGGGGAAGGATCGTTGCTTGGGAGCCCGGGGCTGGTATCGAGGTGACTGTTGTGTGCATCCACTTCGCAGCTGTTCTCTCTCCGCGGGTTCTCTCCGCCTGCTGCAGCCAAAAGGGACAGCTTAGGGTAAAGATAAAAACCCAGTGTGTAAACGTTCTTGCCTAGCCCTCGCCCCAAGCACAAGCTTATATGCCTCTGGTCAAAGGCTTTCGCCACAAGCTGAACACGTTTGGTCTCATCTAAGCCTCTGAAGCCCGAGTTTACCCAGCTACGAATCAAACTTCAGGAAAGGTGCTCAGGGTGATGCGGACTGCCAAGCGTTTCACCAGGCAGCCCAGATCGAGTACAAACACTTGTGTTTGAAACGGGCAGAGGAAATGGTGTCAAGAGCGCGCCTCCATCTCCCGGGCGATGTACACATTTTCTCCATGAGATGCAAGCCCTTCCTCCAGTGTGAAAGGCCTTTACACTCTACACCTCTTGCGCTCACAGCACGCAGGTGCCACCCACTCTGAGCATCTTCAAAAGGCACAGGGTCACGCAACGTGTGAACCACCGGGCGCGGGTGCAGCACACACCTAGGTCTTCGCTGTCGGCCTGAGAACACCCACGGCACAGGGCTTCTTTGGTGCACACACGTGGTAGCGGTCGGTGATGCATTCTGCTCTGTGAAACCTTCTCGGGGACACAGAGCGTGAGCGCACGTAGATTAGCCCTACACCTCATCCCTCTTTCTTGAGTGAGTTGTACTGCTATAAGGCAAAACTCCCTGCTGGAATCTCGGTGTGGCTTAAGTATCCTCCGGGAAGCGATCGCTGCTAGAGACACTGTGCTGCTCTCTAGGACAATGGTCTGTGCCTCCACTGCGCTGCTGTTGTCTCCAAGTCGCTTGCGAAGGCCTTTTCGAAGAGGTTGCTCACAGTGTCGTTTCTTTAGAGTAACCCACAGGCATACGAGGATGCCGGTTCTGTGAAGGAAAATGCTCCCTGCCTCAGCCACTTGGGCGCCGTTTTGTACAGGAAAGGACACTCCGCCTTGAAGGTTCTTCCTTCCGGATTGCCACTCGCACTGGCGATGTCTCCTGAATCTCGCGGGGTTACAGTGCCGTCACAAGGTCCTTATCTCAGGCCTAGAACGGCAGAGCGTCCGGCAGCTTTGAAAGAGACCTTCGGCATTCTTCTGGCCTTCGGGGACGCTCCATGAGGAACAAGCTCCTCAGCAGCGTGCGTCTTTAGATCTTTCATGGCAGAACCTCTGTGGGCGACCTCATTCCTCCCCCCACGTGAGAGACACACACAACCTGCCATTAGGGGGTGGAAGGTTTTCGAGTCCAGAAGTGAGGCTGGCGCTCCCACTCAGCATTCCTGCACGGAACTGAGCCCGGGTGCGTGAGACCGTGAGAGGGGGCAAAGACAGGCGTACCAGCGAGCTGTTCACGGTGCACGCTGACGCATCACCCTTCAAGCTCACGTTCATTTCATGGAGAGAACACGAGGCCTTGATGCGCTTTCCTGTGGTACGTAAACTTTGGTCGCGTCCCCTGGTGGGCACATCGGCTCAGGACTGCCCTGTCCCAAAGGCTCCAGGTGTGGAGCCCGACTCTTGGAGCTCAGCCTCACGTGGCTCTTTCATGGACGAGACCGGCTCGCAATGGGACCGTTCACGAGCTGGGGACCGTGCTGGCTGTTAGGAGTCGGCACACCAAGAGCCCTCCGAGGGAGAGGAGCTGCTGACGTTTGCCAGCACAGTCTCCAATTCCGAACTGCAACCATTCCCTGTAAGAGGCTCCCGAAAGCTTCGACGCAGTTTCTCAGTTAGCTATAAATGGAGGCCAGTCACTTGGCAGACTCCCCCAACGCCCGGCCTCCCAGGCTGCGATACAGACACGCCGACTGCTTCAGCCAACAGGGACAGCTTGGAGTAAAATTGAGAATCCTACGTGTCAAAGTACTTGCCTGACGCTGGCCAGAAGCTCAAACATTTAGGGCAGGGCATCAGGGCACTTCGCCGCACGCGGAGCAAGTTTGTTCTCATCTCGCCTCTGAATGCCGAGTTTAACCAGCTAGGAAGCAAACTTCGGGAAAGGTACTCAGGGTGCCGCCGATTCAAAATTCTTTCACCAGACAGCCCAAATCGTGTACGCCTCTTTGTATTTTCCATGGGCAGGACAAAATGGTGTCAACCCGCACGCCTCCAGCTGGGGGTGGGTTGGAGTGGGGTGGGGTGGGGTGGGGTGGGGTGGGAGTGGGGGTTGGGTGACGTACACTTTCCCCATGGGAAACAGGCCCACGCCTTCAGTGTGAAAGGCCTCTACGCCTCTCTGCTTTCGCAGCCCAGGCGTAGCCTCAGCTCTGAAAAGCTTCCAGAGCAGGAAGGTCAGAAAACCTTTGAACCACCCAGCAGGTGCAGCACAGAACAAGGGCTTCTCTCTTGGCCTGAGAACACCCATTGCCCAGCGCTCCTTTGTGTACACACGTGGTGGAGGAAGGGTGCTGGATTCGGCTCCGTGAGAACTTCTCCGGGCCACGTAGTGTGAACGCAAGTAGATGAGCCCTACATCTCATGCCAGTCTCCTGTGCGAGTTGGACAAGGCGAACTCCCTGCTTGAATCCCTGGGTTGGTTAAGTACCCTGCGGGGAAGGATCGTTGCTTGGGAGCCCGGGGCTGGTATCAAGGTGACTGTTGTGTGCATCCACTTCACAGCTGTTCTCTCTCCGCGGGTTCCCTCCGCCTGCTGCAGCCAAAAGGGACAGCTTAGGGTAAAGATAAAAACCCAGGGTGTAAACGTTCTTGCCTAGCCCTCGCCACAAGCACAAGCTTATATGCCTCTGGTCAAAGGCTTTCGCCACAAGCTGAACACGTTTGGTCTCATCTAAGCCTCTGAAGCCCGAGTTTACCCAGCTACGAATCAAACTTCAGGAAAGGTGCTCAGGGTGATGCGGACTGCCAAACGTTTCACCAGGCAGCCCAGATCGAGTACAAACACTTGTGTTTGAAACGGGCAGAGGAAATGGTGTCAAGAGTGCGCCTCCATCTCCCGGGCGACGTACACATTTTCTCCATGAGATGCAAGCCTTTCCTCCAGTGTGAAAGGCCTTTACACTCTACACCTCTTGCGCTCGCAGCACGCAGGTGCCACCCGCTCTGAGCATCTTCAAAAGGCACAGGGTCACGCAACGTGTGAACCACCGGGCGCGGGTGCAGCACACACCTAGGTCTTCGCTGTCGGCCTGAGAACACCCACGGCACAGGGCTTCTTTGGTGCACACACGTGGTAGCGGTCGGTGATGCATTCTGCTCCGTGAAACCTTCTCGGGGACACAGAGCGTGAGCGCACGTAGATTAGCCCTACACCTCATCCCTCTTTCTTGAGTGAGTTGTACTGCTATAAGGCAAAACTCCCTGCTGGAATCTCGGTGTGGCTTAAGTATCCTCCGGGAAGCGATCGCTGCTAGAGACACTGTGCTGCTCTCTAGGACAATGGTCTGTGCCTCCACTGCGCTGCTGTTGTCTCCAAGTCACTTGCGAAGGCCTTTTCGAAGAGGTTGCTCACAGTGTCGTTTCTTTAGAGTAACCCACAGGCATACGAGGATGCCGGTTCTGTGAAGGAAAATGCTCCCTGCCTCAGCCCCTTGGGCGCCGTTTTGTACAGGAAAGGACACTCCGCCTTGAAGGTTCTTCCTTCCGGATTGCCACTCGCACTGGCGATGTCTCCTGAATCTCGCGGGGTTACAGTGCCGTCACAAGGTCCTTATCTCAGGCCTAGAACGGCAGAGCGTCCGGCAGCTTTGAAAGAGACCTTCGGCATTCTTCTGGCCTTCGGGGACGCTCCATGAGGAACAAGCTCCTCAGCAGCGTGCGTCTTTAGATCTTTCATGGCAGAACCTCTGTGGGCGACCTCATTCCTCCCCCCACGTGAGAGACACACACAACCTGCCATTAGGGGGTGGAAGGCTTTCGAGTCCAGAAGCGAGGCTGGCGCTCCCACTCAGCATTCCTGCACGGAACTGAGCCCGGGTGCGTGAGACCGTGAGAGGGGGCAAAGACAGGCGTACCAGCGAGCTGTTCACGGTGCACGCTGACGCATCACCCTTCAAGCTCACGTTCATTTCATGGAGAGAACACGAGGCCTTGATGCGCTTTCCTGTGGTACGTAAACTTTGGTCGCGTCCCCTGGTGGGCACATCGGCTCAGGACTGCCCTGTCCCAAAGGCTCCAGGTGTGGAGCCCGACTCTTGGAGCTCAGCCTCACGTGGCTCTTTCACGGACGAGACCGGCTCGCAATGGGACCGTTCACGAGCTGGGGACCGTGCTGGCTGTTAGGAGTCGGCACACCAAGAGCCCTCCGAGGGAGAGGAGCTGCTGACGTTTGCCAGCACAGTCTCCAATTCCCAACTGCAACCATTCCCTGTAAGAGGCTCCCGAAAGCTTCGACGCAGTTTCTCAGTTAGCTATAAATGGAGGCCAGTCACTTGGCAGACTCCCCCAACGCCCGGCCTCCCAGGCTGCGATACAGACACGCTGACTGCTTCAGCCAACAGGGACAGCTTGGAGTAAAAGTGAGACTCCTACGTGTCAAAGTACTTGCCTGACGCTGGCCAGAAGCTCAAACATTTAGGGCAGGGCATCAAGGCACTTCGCCGCACGCGGAGCAAGTTTGTTCTCATCTCGCCTCTGAATGCCGAGTTTAACCAGCTAGGAAGCAAACTTCGGGAAAGGTACTCAGGGTGCCGCCGATTCAAAATTCTCTCACCAGACAGCCCAAATCGTGTACGCCTCTTTGTATTTTCCATGGGCAGGACAAAATGGTGTCAACCCGCACGCCTCCAGCTGGGGGTGGGTTAGAGTGGGGTGGGGTGGGGTGGGGTGGGGTGGGAGTGGGGGTTGGGCGACGTACACTTTCCCCATGGGAAACAGGTCCACGCCTTCAGTGTGAAAGGCCTCTACGCCTCTCTGCTTTCGCAGCCCAGGCGTAGCCTCAGCTCTGAAAAGCTTCCAGAGCAGGAAGGTCAGAAAACCTTTGAACCATCCAGCAGGTGCAGCACAGAACAAGGGCTTCTCTCTTGGCCTGAGAACACCCACTGCCCAGCGCTCCTTTGTGTACACACGTGGTGGAGGAAGGGTGCTGGATTCGGCTCTGTGAGAACTTCTCCGGGCCACGTAGTGTGAACGCAAGTAGATGAGCCCTACATCTCATGCCAGTCTCCTGTGCGAGTTGGACAAGGCGAACTCCCTGCTTGAATCCCTGGGTTGGTTAAGTACCCTGCGGGGAAGGATCATTGCTTGGGAGCCCGGGGCTGGTATCGAGGTGACTGTTGTGTGCATCCACTTCGCAGCTGTTCTCTCTCCGCGGGTTCCCTCCGCCTGCTGCAGCCAAAAGGGACAGCTTAGGGTAAAGATAAAAACCCAGTGTGTAAACGTTCTTGCCTAGCCCTCGCCCCAAGCTCAAGCTTATATGCCTCTGGTCAAAGGCTTTCGCCACAAGCTGAACACGTTTGGTCTCATCTAAGCCTCTGAAGCCCGAGTTTACCCAGCTACGAATCAAACTTCAGGAAAGGTGCTCAGGGTGATGCGGACTGCCAAGCGTTTCACCAGGCAGCCCAGATCGAGTACAAACACTTGTGTTTGAAACGGGCAGAGGAAATGGTGTCAAGAGCGCGCCTCCATCTCCCGGGCGACGTACACATTTTCTCCATGAGATGCAAGCCTTTCCTCCAGTGTGAAAGGCCTTTACACTCTACACCTCTTGCGCTCGCAGCACGCAGGTGCCACCCGCTCTGAGCGTCTTCAAAAGGCACAGGCTCACGCAACGTGTGAACCACCGGGCGCGGGTGCAGCACACACCTAGGTCTTCGCTGTCGGCCTGAGAACACCCACGGCACAGGGCTTCTTTGGTGCACACACGTGGTAGCGGTCGGTGATGCATTCTGCTCCGTGAAACCTTCTCGGGGACACAGAGCGTGAGCGCACGTAGATTAGCCCTACACCTCATCCCTCTTTCTTGAGTGAGTTGTACTGCTATAAGGCAAAACTCCCTGCTGGAATCTCGGTGTGGCTTAAGTATCCTCCGGGAAGCGATCGCTGCTAGAGACACTGTGCTGCTCTCTAGGACAATGGTCTGTGCCTCCACTGCGCTGCTGTTGTCTCCAAGTCGCTTGCGAAGGCCTTTTCGAAGAGGTTGCTCACAGTGTCGTTTCTTTAGAGTAACCCACAGGCATACGAGGATGCCGGTTCTGTGAAGGAAAATGCTCCCTGCCTCAGCCACTTGGGCGCCGTTTTGTACAGGAAAGGACACTCCGCCTTGAAGGTTCTTCCTTCCAGATTGCCACTCGCACTGGTGATGTCTCCTGAATCTCGCGGGGTTACAGTGCCGTCACAAGGTCCTTATCTCAGGCCTAGAACGGCAGAGCGTCCGGCAGCTTTGAAAGAGACCTTCGGCATGCTTCTGGCCTTCGGGGACGCTCCATGAGGAACAAGCTCCTCAGCAGCGTGCGTCTTTAGATCTTTCATGGCAGAACCTCTGTGGGCGACCTCATTCCTCCCCCCACGTGAGAGACACACACAACCTGCCATTAGGGGGTGGAAGGCTTTCGAGTCCAGAAGCGAGGCTGGCGCTCCCACTCAGCATTCCTGCACGGAACTGAGCCCGGGTGCGTGAGACCGTGAGAGGGGGCAAAGACAGGCGTACCAGCGAGCTGTTCACGGTGCACGCTGACGCATCACCCTTCAAGCTCACGTTCATTTCATGGAGAGAACACGAGGCCTTGATGCGCTTTCCTGTGGTACGTAAACTTTGGTCGCGTCCCCTGGTGGGCACATCGGCTCAGGACTGCCCTGTCCCAAAGGCTCCAGGTGTGGAGCCCGACTCTTGGAGCTCAGCCTCACGTGGCTCTTTCACGGACGAGACCGGCTCGCAATGGGACCGTTCACGAGCTGGGGACCATGCTGGCTGTTAGGAGTCGGCACACCAAGAGCCCTCCGAGGGAGAGGAGCTGCTGACGTTTGCCAGCACAGTCTCCAATTCCCAACTGCAACCATTCCCTGTAAGAGGCTCCCGAAAGCTTCGACGCAGTTTCTCAGTTAGCTATAAATGGAGGCCAGTCACTTGGCAAACTCCCCCAATGCCCGGCCTCCCAGGCTGCGATACAGACACGCCGACTGCTTCAGCCAACAGGGACAGCTTGGAGTAAAAGTGAGACTCCTACGTGTCAAAGTACTTGCCTGACGCTGGCCAGAAGCTCAAACATTTAGGGCAGGGCATCAGGGCACTTCGCCGCACGCGGAGCAAGTTTGTTCTCATCTCGCCTCTGAATGCCGAGTTTAACCAGCTAGGAAGCAAACTTCGGGAAAGGTACTCAGGGTGCCGCCGATTCAAAATTCTCTCACCAGACAGCCCAAATCGTGTACGCCTCTTTGTATTTTCCATGGGCAGGACAAAATGGTGTCAACCCGCACGCCTCCAGCTGGGGGTGGGTTGGAGTGGGGTGGGGTGGGGTGGGGTGGGGTGGGAGTGGGGGTTGGGTGACGAACACTTTCCCCATGGGAAACAGGCCCACGCCTTCAGTGTGAAAGGCCTCTACGCCTCTCTGCTTTCGCAGCCCAGGCGTAGCCTCAGCTCTGAAAAGCTTCCAGAGCAGGAAGGTCAGAAAACCTTTGAACCACCCAGCAGGTGCAGCACAGAACAAGGGCTTCTCTCTTGGCCTGAGAACACCCACTGCCCAGCGCTCCTTTGTGTACACACGTGGTGGAGGAAGGGTGCTGGATTCGGCTCCGTGAGAACTTCTCCGGGCCACGTAGTGTGAACGCAAGTAGATGAGCCCTACATCTCATGCCAGTCTCCTGTGCGAGTTGGACAAGGCGAACTTCCTGCTTGAATCCCTGGGTGCGTTAAGTACCCTGCGGGGAAGGATCGTTGCTTGGGAGCCCGGGGCTGGTATCGAGGTGACTGTTGTGTGCATCCACTTCGCAGCTGTTCTCTCTCCGCGGGTTCCCTCCGCCTGCTGCAGCCAAAAGGGACAGCTTAGGGTAAAGATAAAAACCCAGTGTGTAAACGTTCTTGCCTAGCCCTCGCCCCAAGCACAAGCTTATATGCCTCTGGTCAAAGGCTTTCGCCACAAGCTGAACACGTTTGGTCTCATCTAAGCCTCTGAAGCCCGAGTTTACCCAGCTACGAATCAAACTTCAGGAAAGGTGCTCAGGGTGATGCGGACTGCCAAGCGTTTCACCAGGCAGCCCAGATCGAGTACAAACACTTGTGTTTGAAACGGGCAGAGGAAATGGTGTCAAGAGCGCGCCTCCATCTCCCGGGCGACGTACACATTTTCTCCATGAGATGCAAGCCTTTCCTCCAGTGTGAAAGGCCTTTACACTCTACACCTCTTGCGCTCGCAGCACGCAGGTGCCACCCGCTCTGAGCATCTTCAAAAGGCACAGGGTCACGCAACGTGTGAACCACCGGGCGCGGGTGCAGCACACACCTAGGTCTTCGCTGTCGGCCTGAGAACACCCACGGCACAGGGCTTCTTTGGTGCACACACGTGGTAGCGGTCGGTGATGCATTCTGCTCCGTGAAACCTTCTCGGGGACACAGAGCGTGAGCGCACGTAGATTAGCCCTACACCTCATCCCTCTTTCTTGAGTGAGTTGTACTGCTATAAGGCAAAACTCCCTGCTGGAATCTCGGTGTGGCTTAAGTATCCTCCGGGAAGCGATCGCTGCTAGAGACACTGTGCTGCTCTCTAGGACAATGGTCTGTGCCTCCACTGCGCTGCTGTTGTCTCCAAGTCGCTTGCGAAGGCCTTTTCGAAGAGGTTGCTCACAGTGTCGTTTCTTTAGAGTAACCCACAGGCATACGAGGATGCCGGTTCTGTGAAGGAAAATGCTCCCTGCCTCAGCCACTTGGGCGCCGTTTTGTACAGGAAAGGACTCTCCGCCTTGAAGGTTCTTCCTTCCGGATTGCCACTCGCACTGGCGATGTCTCCTGAATCTCGCGGGGTTACAGTGCCGTCCCAAGGTCCTTATCTCAGGCCTAGAACGGCAGAGCGTCCGGCAGCTTTGAAAGAGACCTTCGGCATTCTTCTGGCCTTCGGGGACGCTCCATGAGGAACAAGCTCCTCAGCAGCGTGCGTCTTTAGATCTTTCATGGCAGAACCTCTGTGGGCGACCTCATTCCTCCCCCCACGTGAGAGACACACACAACCTGCCATTAGGGGGTGGAAGGCTTTCGAGTCCAGAAGCGAGGCTGGCGCTCCCACTCAGCATTCCTGCACGGAACTGAGCCCGGGTGCGTGAGACCGTGAGAGGGGGCAAAGACAGGCGTACCAGCGAGCTGTTCACGGTGCACGCTGACGCATCACCCTTCAAGCTCACGTTCATTTCATGGAGAGAACACGAGGCCTTGATGCGCTTTCCTGTGGTACGTAAACTTTGGTCGCGTCCCCTGGTGGGCACATCGGCTCAGGACTGCCCTGTCCCAAAGGCTCCAGGTGTGGAGCCCGACTCTTGGAGCTCAGCCTCACGTGGCTCTTTCACGGACGAGACCGGCTCGCAATGGGACCGTTCACGAGCTGGGGACCGTGCTGGCTGTTAGGAGTCGGCACACCAAGAGCCCTCTGAGGGAGAGGAGCTGCTGACGTTTGCCAGCACAGTCTCCAATTCCGAACTGCAAACATTCCCTGTAAGAGGCTCCCGAAAGCTTCGACGCAGTTTCTCAGTTAGCTATAAATGGAGGCCAGTCACTTGGCAGACTCCCCCAACGCCCGGCCTCCCAGGCTGCGATACAGACACGCCGACTGCTTCAGCCAACAGGGACAGCTTGGAGTAAAAGGGAGAATCCTACGTGTCAAAGTACTTGCCTCACGCTGGCCAGAAGCTCAAACATTTAGGGCAGGGCATCAGGGCACTTCGCCGCACGCGGAGCAAGTTTGTTCTCATCTCGCCTCTGAATGCCGAGTTTAACCAGCTAGGAAGCAAACTTCGGGAAAGGTACTCAGGGTGCCGCCGATTCAAAATTCTTTCACCAGACAGCCCAAATCGTGTACGCCTCTTTGTATTTTCCATGGGCAAGACAAAATGGTGTCAACCCGCACGCCTCCAGCTGTGGGTGGGTTGGAGTGGGGTGGGGTGGGGTGGGGTGGGGTGGGAGTGGGGGTTGGGCGACGTACACTTTCCCCATGGGAAACAGGCCCAGGCCTTCAGTGTGAAAGGCCTCTACGCCTCTCTGCTTTCGCAGCCCAGGTGTAGCCTCAGCTCTGAAAAGCTTCCAGAGCAGGAAGGTCAGAAAACCTTTGAACCACCCAGCAGGTGCAGCACAGAACAAGGGCTTCTCTCTTGGCCTGAGAACACCCACTGCCCAGCGCTCCTTTGTGTACACACGTGGTGGAGGAAGGGTGCTGGATTCGGCTCCGTGAGAACTTCTCCGGGCCACGTAGTGTGAACGCAAGTAGATGAGCCCTACATCTCATGCCAGTCTCCTGTGCGAGTTGGACAAGGCGAACTCCCTCCTTGAATCCCTGGGTGGGTTAAGTACCCTGCGGGGAAGGATCGTTGCTTGGGAGCCCGGGGCTGGTATCGAGGTGACTGTTGTGTGCATCCACTTCGCAGCTGTTCTCTCTCCGTGGGTTCTCTCCGCCTGCTGCAGCCAAAAGGGACAGCTTAGGGTAAAGATAAAAACCCAGTGTGTAAACGTTCTTGCCTAGCCCTCGCCCCAAGCACAAGCTTATATGCCTCTGGTCAAAGGCTTTCGCCACAAGCTGAACACGTTTGGTCTCATCTAAGCCTCTGAAGCCCGAGTTTACCCAGCTACGAATCAAACTTCAGGAAAGGTGCTCAGGGTGATGCGGACTGCCAAGCGTTTCACCAGGCAGCCCAGATCGAGTACAAACACTTGTGTTTGAAACGGGCAGAGGAAATGGTGTCAAGAGCGCGCCTCCATCTCCCGGGCGACGTACACATTTTCTCCATGAGATGCAAGCCTTTCCTCCAGTGTGAAAGGCCTTTACACTCTACACCTCTTGTGCTCGCAGCACGCAGGTGCCACCCGCTCTGAGCATCTTCAAAAGGCACAGGGTCACGCAACGTGTGAACCACCGGGCGCGGGTGCAGCACACACCTAGGTCTTCGCTGTCGGCCTGAGAACACCCACGGCACAGGGCTTCTTTGGTGCACACACGTGGTAGCGGTCGGTGATGCATTGTGCTCCGTGAAACCTTCTCGGGGACACAGAGCGTGAGTGCACGTAGATTAGCCCTACACCTCATCCCTCTTTCTTGAGTGAGTTGTACTGCTATAAGGCAAAACTCCCTGCTGGAATCTCGGTGTGTCTTAAGTATCCTCCGGGAAGCGATCGCTGCTAGAGACACTGTGCTGCTCTCTAGGACAATGGTCTGTGCCTCCACTGCGCTGCTGTTGTCTCCAAGTCGCTTGCGAAGGCCTTTTTGAAGAGGTTGCTCACAGTGTCGTTTCTTTAGAGTAACCCACAGGCATACGAGGATGCCGGTTCTGTGAAGGAAAATGCTCCCTGCCTCAGCCACTTGGGCGCCGTTTTGTACAGGAAAGGACACTCCGCCTTGAAGGTTCTTCCTTCCGGATTGCCACTCGCACTGGCGATGTCTCCTGAATCTCGCGGGGTTACAGTGCCGTCACAAGGTCCTTATCTCAGGCCTAGAACGGCAGAGCGTCCGGCAGCTTTGAAAGAGACCGTCGGCATTCTTCTGGCCTTCGGGGACGCTCCATGAGGAACAAGCTCCTCAGCAGCGTGCGTCTTTAGATCTTTCATGGCAGAACCTCTGTGGGCGACCTCATTCCTCTCCCCACGTGAGAGACACACACAACCTGCCATTAGGGGGTGGAAGGCTTTCGAGTCCAGAAGCGAGGCTGGCGCTCCCACTCAGCATTCCTGCACGGAACTGAGCCCGGGTGCGTGAGACCGTGAGAGGGGGCAAAGACAGGCGTACCAGCGAGCTGTTCACGGTGCACGCTGACGCATCACCCTTCAAGCTCACGTTCATTTCATGGAGAGAACACGAGGCCTTGATGCGCTTTCCTGTGGTACGTAAACTTTGGTCGCGTCCCCTGGTGGGCACATCGGCTCAGGACTGCCCTGTCCCAAAGGCTCCAGGTGTGGAGCCCAACTCTTGGAGCTCAGCCTCATGTGGCTCTTTCACGGACAAGACCGGCTCGCAATGGGACCGTTCACGAGCTGGGGACCGTGCTGGCTGTTAGGTGTTGGCACACCAAGAGCCCTCCGAGGGAGAGGAGCTGCTGACGTTTGCCAGCACAGTCTCCAATTCCGAACTGCAACCATTCCCTGTAAGAGGCTCCCGAAAGGTTCGACGCAGTTTCTCAGTTAGCTATAAATGGAGGCCAGTCACTTGGCAGACTCCCCCAACGCCCGGCCTCCCAGGCTGCGATACAGACACGCCGACTGCTTCAGCCAACAGGGACAGCTTGGAGTAAAAGGGAGAATCCTACGTGTCAAAGTACTTGCCTGACGCTGGCCAGAAGCTCAAACATTTAGGGCAGGGCATCAGGGCACTTCGCCGCACGCGGAGCAAGTTTGTTCTCATCTCGCCTCTGAATGCCGAGTTTAACCAGCTAGGAAGCAAACTTCGGGAAAGGTACTCAGGGTGCCGCTGATTCAAAATTCTCTCACCAGACAGCCAAAATCGTGTACGCCTCTTTGTATTTTCCATGGGCAGGACAAAATGGTGTCAACCCGCACGCCTCCAGCTGGGGGTGGGTTGGAGTGGGGTGGGGTGGGGTGGGAGTGGGGGTTGGGCGACGTACACTTTCCCCATGGGAAACAGGCCCAGGCCTTCAGTGTGAAAGGCCTCTACGCCTCTCTGCTTTCGCAGCCCAGGTGTAGCCTCAGCTCTGAAAAGCTTCCAGAGCAGGAAGGTCAGAAAACCTTTGAACCACCCAGCAGGTGCAGCACAGAACAAGGGCTTCTCTCTTGGCCTGAGAACACCCACTGCCCAGCGCTCCTTTGTGTACACACGTGGTGGAGGAAGGGTGCTGGATTCGGCTCCGTGAGAACTTCTCCGGGCCACGTAGTGTGAACGCAAGTAGATGAGCCCTACATCTCATGCCAGTCTCCTGTGCGAGTTGGACAAGGCGAACTCCCTCCTTGAATCCCTGGGTGGGTTAAGTACCCTGCGGGGAAGGATCGTTGCTTGGGAGCCCGGGGCTGGTATCGAGGTGACTGTTGTGTGCATCCACTTCGCAGCTGTTCTCTCTCCGTGGGTTCTCTCCGCCTGCTGCAGCCAAAAGGGACAGCTTAGGGTAAAGATAAAAACCCAGTGTGTAAACGTTCTTGCCTAGCCCTCGCCCCAAGCACAAGCTTATATGCCTCTGGTCAAAGGCTTTCGCCACAAGCTGAACACGTTTGGTCTCATCTAAGCCTCTGAAGCCCGAGTTTACCCAGCTACGAATCAAACTTCAGGAAAGGTGCTCAGGGTGATGCGGACTGCCAAGCGTTTCACCAGGCAGCCCAGATCGAGTACAAACACTTGTGTTTGAAACGGGCAGAGGAAATGGTGTCAAGAGCGCGCCTCCATCTCCCGGGCGACGTACACATTTTCTCCATGAGATGCAAGCCTTTCCTCCAGTGTGAAAGGCCTTTACACTCTACACCTCTTGTGCTCGCAGCACGCAGGTGCCACCCGCTCTGAGCATCTTCAAAAGGCACAGGGTCACGCAACGTGTGAACCACCGGGCGCGGGTGCAGCACACACCTAGGTCTTCGCTGTCGGCCTGAGAACACCCACGGCACAGGGCTTCTTTGGTGCACACACGTGGTAGCGGTCGGTGATGCATTGTGCTCCGTGAAACCTTCTCGGGGACACAGAGCGTGAGTGCACGTAGATTAGCCCTACACCTCATCCCTCTTTCTTGAGTGAGTTGTACTGCTATAAGGCAAAACTCCCTGCTGGAATCTCGGTGTGTCTTAAGTATCCTCCGGGAAGCGATCGCTGCTAGAGACACTGTGCTGCTCTCTAGGACAATGGTCTGTGCCTCCACTGCGCTGCTGTTGTCTCCAAGTCGCTTGCGAAGGCCTTTTTGAAGAGGTTGCTCACAGTGTCGTTTCTTTAGAGTAACCCACAGGCATACGAGGATGCCGGTTCTGTGAAGGAAAATGCTCCCTGCCTCAGCCACTTGGGCGCCGTTTTGTACAGGAAAGGACACTCCGCCTTGAAGGTTCTTCCTTCCGGATTGCCACTCGCACTGGCGATGTCTCCTGAATCTCGCGGGGTTACAGTGCCGTCACAAGGTCCTTATCTCAGGCCTAGAACGGCAGAGCGTCCGGCAGCTTTGAAAGAGACCGTCGGCATTCTTCTGGCCTTCGGGGACGCTCCATGAGGAACAAGCTCCTCAGCAGCGTGCGTCTTTAGATCTTTCATGGCAGAACCTCTGTGGGCGACCTCATTCCTCTCCCCACGTGAGAGACACACACAACCTGCCATTAGGGGGTGGAAGGCTTTCGAGTCCAGAAGCGAGGCTGGCGCTCCCACTCAGCATTCCTGCACGGAACTGAGCCCGGGTGCGTGAGACCGTGAGAGGGGGCAAAGACAGGCGTACCAGCGAGCTGTTCACGGTGCACGCTGACGCATCACCCTTCAAGCTCACGTTCATTTCATGGAGAGAACACGAGGCCTTGATGCGCTTTCCTGTGGTACGTAAACTTTGGTCGCGTCCCCTGGTGGGCACATCGGCTCAGGACTGCCCTGTCCCAAAGGCTCCAGGTGTGGAGCCCAACTCTTGGAGCTCAGCCTCATGTGGCTCTTTCACGGACAAGACCGGCTCGCAATGGGACCGTTCACGAGCTGGGGACCGTGCTGGCTGTTAGGTGTTGGCACACCAAGAGCCCTCCGAGGGAGAGGAGCTGCTGACGTTTGCCAGCACAGTCTCCAATTCCGAACTGCAACCATTCCCTGTAAGAGGCTCCCGAAAGGTTCGACGCAGTTTCTCAGTTAGCTATAAATGGAGGCCAGTCACTTGGCAGACTCCCCCAACGCCCGGCCTCCCAGGCTGCGATACAGACACGCCGACTGCTTCAGCCAACAGGGACAGCTTGGAGTAAAAGGGAGAATCCTACGTGTCAAAGTACTTGCCTGACGCTGGCCAGAAGCTCAAACATTTAGGGCAGGGCATCAGGGCACTTCGCCGCACGCGGAGCAAGTTTGTTCTCATCTCGCCTCTGAATGCCGAGTTTAACCAGCTAGGAAGCAAACTTCGGGAAAGGTACTCAGGGTGCCGCTGATTCAAAATTCTCTCACCAGACAGCCAAAATCGTGTACGCCTCTTTGTATTTTCCATGGGCAGGACAAAATGGTGTCAACCCGCACGCCTCCAGCTGGGGGTGGGTTGGAGTGGGGTGGGGTGGGGTGGGAGTGGGGGTTGGGCGACGTACACTTTCCCCATGGGAAACAGGCCCACGCCTTCAGTGTGAAAGGCCTCTACGCCTCTCTGCTTTCGCAGCCCAGGCGTAGCCTCAGCTCTGAAAAGCTTCCAGAGCAGGAAGGTCAGAAAACCTTTGAACCACCCAGCAGGTGCAGCACAGAACAAGGGCTTCTCTCTTGGCCTGAGAACACCCACTGCCCAGCGCTCCTTTGTGTACACACGTGGTGGAGGAAGGGTGCTGGATTCGGCTCCGTGAGAACTTCTCCGGGCCACGTAGTGTGAACGCAAGTAGATGAGCCCTACATCTCATGCCAGTCTCCTGTGCGAGTTGGACAAGGCGAACTCCCTGCTTGAATCCCTGGGTGGGTTAAGTACCCTGCGGGGAAGGATCGTTGCTTGGGAGCCCGGGCCTGATATCGAGGTGACTGTTGTGTGCATCCACTTCGCAGCTGTTCTCTCTCCGCGGGTTCCCTCCGCCTGCTGCAGCCAAAAGGGACAGCTTAGGGTAAAGATAAAAACCCAGTGTGTAAACGTTCTTGCCTAGCCCTCGCCCCAAGCACAAGCTTATATGCCTCTGGTCAAAGGCTTTCGCCACAAGCTGAACACGTTTGGTCTCATCTAAGCCTCTGAAGCCCGAGTTTACCCAGCTACGAATCAAACTTCAGGAAAGGTGCTCAGGGTGATGCGGACTGCCAAGCGTTTCACCAGGCAGCCCAGATCGAGTACAAACACTTGTGTTTTAAACGGGCAGAGGAAATGGTGTCAAGAGCGCGCCTCCATCTCCCGGGCGACGTACACATTTTCTCCATGAGATGCAAGCCTTTCCTCCAGTGTGAAAGGCCTTTACACTCTACACCTCTTGCGCTCGCAGCACGCAGGTGCCACCCGCTCTGAGCGTCTTCAAAAGGCACAGGGTCACGCAACGTGTGAACCACCGGGCGCGGGTGCAGCACACACCTAGGTCTTCGCTGTCGGCCTGAGAACACCCACGGCACAGGGCTTCTTTGGTGCACACACGTGGTAGCGGTCGGTGATGCATTCTGCTCCGTGAAACCTTCTCGGGGACACAGAGCGTGAGCGCACGTAGATTAGCCCTACACCTCATCCCTCTTTCTTGAGTGAGTTGTACTGCTATAAGGCAAAACTCCCTGCTGGAATCTCGGTGTGGCTTAAGTATCCTCCGGGAAGCGATCGCTGCTAGAGACACTGTGCTGCTCTCTAGGACAATGGTCTGTGCCTCCACTGCGCTGCTGTTGTCTCCAAGTCGCTTGCGAAGGCCTTTTCGAAGAGGTTGCTCACAGTGTCGTTTCTTTAGAGTAACCCACAGGCATACGAGGATGCCGGTTCTGTGAAGGAAAATGCTCCCTGCCTCAGCCACTTGGGCGCCGTTTTGTACAGGAAAGGACACTCCGCCTTGAAGGTTCTTCCTTCCGGATTGCCACTCGCACTGGCGATGTCTCCTGAATCTCGCGGGGTTACAGTGCCGTCACAAGGTCCTTATCTCAGGCCTAGAACGGCAGAGCGTCCGGCAGCTTTGAAAGAGACCTTCGGCATTCTTCTGGCCTTCGGGGACGCTCCATGAGGAACAAGCTCCTCAGCAGCGTGCGTCTTTAGATCTTTCATGGCAGAACCTCTGTGGGCGACCTCATTCCTCCCCCCACGTGAGAGACACACACAACCTGCCATTAGGGGGTGGAAGGCTTTCGAGTCCAGAAGCGAGGCTGGCGCTCCCACTCAGCATTCCTGCACGGAACTGAGCCCGGGTGCGTGAGACCGTGAGAGGGGGCAAAGACAGGAGTACCAGCGAGCTGTTCACGGTGCACGCTGACGCATCACCCTTCAAGCTCACGTTCATTTCATGGAGAGAACACGAGGCCTTGATGCGCTTTCCTGTGGTACGTAAACTTTGGTCGCGTCCCCTGGTGGGCACATCGGCTCAGGACTGCCCTGTCCCAAAGGCTCCAGGTGTGGAGCCCGACTCTTGGAGCTCAGCCTCACGTGGCTCTTACACGGACGAGACCGGCTCACAATGGGACCGTTCACGAGCTGGGGACCATGCTGGCTGTTAGGAGTCGGCACACCAAGAGCCCTCCGAGGGAGAGGAGCTGCTGACGTTTGCCAGCACAGTCTCCAATTCCCAACTGCAACCATTCCCTGTAAGAGGCTCCCGAAAGCTTCGACGCAGTTTCTCAGTTAGCTATAAATGGAGGCCAGTCACTTGGCAGACTCCCCCAACGCCCGGCCTCCCAGGCTGCGATACAGACACGCCGACTGCTTCAGCCAACAGGGACAGCTTGGAGTAAAAGGGAGACTCCTACGTGTCAAAGTACTTGCCTGACGCTGGCCAGAAGCTCAAACATTTAGGGCAGGGCATCAAGGCACTTCGCCGCACGCGGAGCAAGTTTGTTCTCATCTCGCCTCTGAATGCCGAGTTTAACCAGCTAGGAAGCAAACTTCGGGAAAGGTACTCAGGGTGCCGCCGATTCAAAATTCTCTAACCAGACAGCCCAAATCGTGTACGCCTCTTTGTATTTTCCATGGGCAGGACAAAATGGTGTCAACCCGCACGCCTCCAGCTGGGGGTGGGTTGGAGTGGGGTGGGGTGGGGTGGGGTGGGGTGGGAGTGGGGGTTGGGCGACGTACACTTTCCCCATGGGAAACAGGCCCACGCCTTCAGTGTGAAAGGCCTCTACGCCTCTCTGCTTTCGCAGCCCAGGCGTAGCCTCAGCTCTGAAAAGCTTCCAGAGCAGGAAGGTCAGAAAACCTTTGAACCACCCAGCAGGTGCAGCACAGAACAAGGGCTTCTCTCTTGGCCTGAGAACACCCACTGCCCAGCGCTCCTTTGTGTACACACGTGGTGGAAGAAGGGTGCTGGATTCGGCTCCATGAGAACTTCTCCGGGCCACGTAGTGTGAACGCAAGTAGATGAGCCCTACATCTCATGCCAGTCTCCTGTGCGAGTTGGACAAGGCGAACTCCCTGCTTGAATCCCTGGGTGGGTTAAGTACCCTGCGGGGAAGGATCGTTGTTTGGGAGCCCGGGGCTGGTATCGAGGTGACTGTTGTGTGCATCCACTTCGCAGCTGTTCTCTCTCCGCGGGTTCCCTCCGCCTGCTGCAGCCAAAAGGGACAGCTTAGGGTAAAGATAAAAACCCAGTGTGTAAACGTTCTTGCCTAGCCCTCGCCCCAAGCACAAGCTTATATGCCTCTGGTTAAAGGCTTTCGGCACAAGCTGAACACGTTTGGTCTCATCTAAGCCTCTGAAGCCCGAGTTTACCCAGCTACGAATCAAACTTCAGGAAAGGTGCTCAGGGTGATGCGGAGTGCCAAGCGTTTCACCAGGCAGCCCAGATCAAGTACAAACACTTGTGTTTGAAACGGGCAGAGGAAATGGTGTCAAGAGCGCGCCTCCATCTCCCGGGCGACGTACACATTTTCTCCATGAGATGCAAGCCTTTCCTCCAGTGTGAAAGGCCTTTACACTCTACACCTCTTGCGCTCACAGCACGCAGGTGCCACCCGCTCTGAGCATCTTCAAAAGGCACAGGGTCACGCAACGTGTGAACCACCGGGCGCGGGTGCAGCACACACCTAGGTCTTCGCTGTCGGCCTGAGAACACCCACGGCACAGGGCTTCTTTGGTGCACACACGTGGTAGCGGTCGGTGATGCATTCTGCTCCGTGAAACCTTCTCGGGGACACAGAGCGTGAGCGCACGTAGATTAGCCCTACACCTCATCCCTCTTTCTTGAGTGAGTTGTACTGCTATAAGGCAAAACTCCCTGCTGGAATCTCGGTGTGGCTTAAGTATCCTCCATGAAGCGATCGCTGCTAGAGACACTGTGCTGCTCTCTAGGACAATGGTCTGTGCCTCCACTGCGCTGCTGTTGTCTCCAAGTCGCTTGCGAAGGCCTTTTCGAAGAGGTTGCTCACAGTGTCGTTTCTTTAGAGTAACCCACAGGCATACGAGGATGCCGGTTCTGTGAAGGAAAATGCTCCCTGCCTCAGCCACTTGGGCGCCGTTTTGTACAGGAAAGGACACTCCGCCTTGCAGGTTCTTCCTTCCGGATTGCCACTCGCACTGGCGATGTCTCCTGAATCTCGTGGGGTTACAGTGCCGTCACAAGGTCCTTATCTCAGGCCTAGAACGGCAGAGCGTCCGGCAGCTTTGAAAGAGACCTTCGGCATTCTTCTGGCCTTCGGGGACGCTCCATGAGGAACAAGCTCCTCAGCAGCGTGCGTCTTTAGATCTTTCATGGCAGAACCTCTGTGGGCGACCTCATTCCTCCCCCCACGTGAGAGACACACACAACCTGCCATTAGGGGGTGGAAGGCTTTCGAGTCCAGAAGCGAGGCTGGCGCTCCCACTCAGCATTCCTGCACGGAACTGAGCCCAGGTGCGTGAGACCGTGAGAGGGGGCAAAGACAGGCGTACCAGCGAGCTGTTCACGGTGCACGCTGACGCATCACCCTTCAAGCTCACGTTCATTTCATGGAGAGAACACGAGGCCTTGATGCACTTTCCTGTGGTACGTAAACTTTGGTCGCGTCCCCTGGTGGGCACATCGGCTCAGGACTGCCCTGTCCCAAAGGCTCCAGGTGTGGAGCCCGACTCTTGGAGCTCAGCCTCACGTGGCTCTTTCACGGACGAGACCGGCTCGCAATGAGACCGTTCACGAGCTGGGGACCGTGCTGGCTGTTAGGAGTCGGCACACGAAGAGCCCTCCGAGGGAGAGGAGCTGCTGACGTTTGCCAGCACAGTCTCCAATTCCCAACTGCAACCATTCCCTGTAAGAGGCTCCCGAAAGCTTCGACGCAGTTTCTCAGTTAGCTATAAATGGAGGCCAGTCACTTGGCAGACTCCCTCAATGCCCGGCCTCCCAGGCTGCGATACAGACACGCCGACTGCTTCAGCCAACAGGGACAGCTTGGAGTAAAAGGGAGAATCCTACGTGTCAAAGTACTTGCCTGACGCTGGTCAGAAGCTCAAACATTTAGGGCAGGGCATCAGGGCACTTCGCCGCACGTGGAGCAAGTTTGTTCTCATCTCGCCTCTGAATGCCGAGTTTAACCAGCTAGGAAGCAAACTTCGGGAAAGGTACTCAGGGTGCCGCCGATTCAAAATTCTCTCACCAGACAGCCCAAATCGTGTACGCCTCTTTGTATTTTCCATGGGCAGGACAAAATGGTGTCAACCCGCACGCCTCCAGCTGGGGGTGGGTTGGAGTGGGGTGGGGTGGGGTGGGGTGGTGTGGGAGTGGGGGTTGGGCGACGTACACTTTCCCTATGGGAAACAGGCCCACGTCTTCAGTGTGAAAGGCCTCTACGCCTCTCTGCTTTCGCAGCCCAGGCGTAGCCTCAGCTCTGAAAAGCTTCCAGAGCAGGAAGGTCAGAAAAACTTTGAACCACCCAGCAGGTGCAGCACAGAACAAGGGCTTCTCTCTTGGCCTGAGAACACCCACTGCCCAGCGCTCCTTTGTGTACACACGTGGTGGAGGAAGGGTGCTGGATTCGGCTCCGTGAGAACTTCTCCGGGCCACGTAGTGTGAACGCAAGTAGATGAGCCCTACATCTCATGCCAGTCTCCTGTGCGAGTTGGACAAGGCGAACTCCATGCTTGAATCCCTGGGTGGGTTAAGTACCCTGCGGGGAAGGATCGTTGCTTGGGAGCCCGGGGCTGGTATCGAGGTGACTGTTGTGTGCATCCACTTCGCAGCTGTTCTCTCTCCGCGGGTTCTCTCCGCCTGCTGCAGCCAAAAGGGACAGCTTAGGGTAAAGATAAAAACCCAGTGTGTAAACGTTCTTGCCTAGCCCTCGCCCCAAGCACAAGCTTATATGCCTCTGGTCAAAGGCTTTCGCCACAAGCTGAACACGTTTGGTCTCATCTAAGCCTCTGAAGCCCGAGTTTACCCAGCTACGAATCAAACTTCAGGAAAGGTGCTCAGGGTGATGCGGACTGCCAAGCGTTTCACCAGGCAGCCCAGATCGAGTACAAACACTTGTGTTTGAAACGGGCAGAGGAAATGGTGTCAAGAGCGCACCTCCATCTCCCGGGCGACGTACACATTTTCTCCATGAGATGCAAGCCCTTCCTCCAGTGTGAAAGGCCTTTACACTCTACACCTCTTGCGCTCGCAGCACGCAGGTGCCACCCGCTCTGAGCGTCTTCAAAAGGCACAGGGTCACGCAACGTGTGAACCACCGGGCGCGGGTGCAGCACACACCTAGGTCTTCGCTGTCGGCCTGAGAACACCCACGGCACAGGGCTTCTTTGGTGCACACACGTGGTAGCGGTCGGTGATGCATTGTGCTCCGTGAAACCTTCTCGGGGACACAGAGCGTGAGCGCACGTAGATTAGCCCTACACCTCATCCCTCTTTCTTGAGTGAGTTGTACTGCTATAAGGCAAAACTCCCTGCTGGAATCTCGGTGTGGCTTAAGTATCCTCCGGGAAGCGATCGCTGCTAGAGACACTGTGCTGCTCTCTAGGACAATGGTCTGTGCCTCCACTGCGCTGCTGTTGTCTCCAAGTCGCTTGCGAAGGCCTTTTCGAAGAGGTTGCTCACAGTGTCGTTTCTTTAGAGTAACCCACAGGCATACGAGGATGCCGGTTCTGTGAAGGAAAATGCTCCCTGCCTCAGCCACTTGGGCGCCGTTTTGTACAGGAAAGGACACTCCGCCTTGCAGGTTCTTCCTTCCGGATTGCCACTCGCACTGGCGATGTCTCCTGAATCTCGTGGGGTTACAGTGCCGTCACAAGGTCCTTATCTCAGGCCTAGAACGGCAGAGCGTCCGGCAGCTTTGAAAGAGACCTTCGGCATTCTTCTGGCCTTCGGGGACGCTCCATGAGGAACAAGCTCCTCAGCAGCGTGCGTCTTTAGATCTTTCATGGCAGAACCTCTGTGGGCGACCTCATTCCTCCCCCCACGTGAGAGACACACACAACCTGCCATTAGGGGGTGGAAGGCTTTCGAGTCCAGAAGCGAGGCTGGCGCTCCCACTCAGCATTCCTGCACGGAACTGAGCCCAGGTGCGTGAGACCGTGAGAGGGGGCAAAGACAGGCGTACCAGCGAGCTGTTCACGGTGCACGCTGACGCATCACCCTTCAAGCTCACGTTCATTTCATGGAGAGAACACGAGGCCTTGATGCACTTTCCTGTGGTACGTAAACTTTGGTCGCGTCCCCTGGTGGGCACATCGGCTCAGGACTGCCCTGTCCCAAAGGCTCCAGGTGTGGAGCCCGACTCTTGGAGCTCAGCCTCACGTGGCTCTTTCACGGACGAGACCGGCTCGCAATGAGACCGTTCACGAGCTGGGGACCGTGCTGGCTGTTAGGAGTCGGCACACGAAGAGCCCTCCGAGGGAGAGGAGCTGCTGACGTTTGCCAGCACAGTCTCCAATTCCCAACTGCAACCATTCCCTGTAAGAGGCTCCCGAAAGCTTCGACGCAGTTTCTCAGTTAGCTATAAATGGAGGCCAGTCACTTGGCAGACTCCCTCAATGCCCGGCCTCCCAGGCTGCGATACAGACACGCCGACTGCTTCAGCCAACAGGGACAGCTTGGAGTAAAAGGGAGAATCCTACGTGTCAAAGTACTTGCCTGACGCTGGTCAGAAGCTCAAACATTTAGGGCAGGGCATCAGGGCACTTCGCCGCACGTGGAGCAAGTTTGTTCTCATCTCGCCTCTGAATGCCGAGTTTAACCAGCTAGGAAGCAAACTTCGGGAAAGGTACTCAGGGTGCCGCCGATTCAAAATTCTCTCACCAGACAGCCCAAATCGTGTACGCCTCTTTGTATTTTCCATGGGCAGGACAAAATGGTGTCAACCCGCACGCCTCCAGCTGGGGGTGGGTTGGAGTGGGGTGGGGTGGGGTGGGGTGGTGTGGGAGTGGGGGTTGGGCGACGTACACTTTCCCTATGGGAAACAGGCCCACGTCTTCAGTGTGAAAGGCCTCTACGCCTCTCTGCTTTCGCAGCCCAGGCGTAGCCTCAGCTCTGAAAAGCTTCCAGAGCAGGAAGGTCAGAAAAACTTTGAACCACCCAGCAGGTGCAGCACAGAACAAGGGCTTCTCTCTTGGCCTGAGAACACCCACTGCCCAGCGCTCCTTTGTGTACACACGTGGTGGAGGAAGGGTGCTGGATTCGGCTCCGTGAGAACTTCTCCGGGCCACGTAGTGTGAACGCAAGTAGATGAGCCCTACATCTCATGCCAGTCTCCTGTGCGAGTTGGACAAGGCGAACTCCATGCTTGAATCCCTGGGTGGGTTAAGTACCCTGCGGGGAAGGATCGTTGCTTGGGAGCCCGGGGCTGGTATCGAGGTGACTGTTGTGTGCATCCACTTCGCAGCTGTTCTCTCTCCGCGGGTTCTCTCCGCCTGCTGCAGCCAAAAGGGACAGCTTAGGGTAAAGATAAAAACCCAGTGTGTAAACGTTCTTGCCTAGCCCTCGCCCCAAGCACAAGCTTATATGCCTCTGGTCAAAGGCTTTCGCCACAAGCTGAACACGTTTGGTCTCATCTAAGCCTCTGAAGCCCGAGTTTACCCAGCTACGAATCAAACTTCAGGAAAGGTGCTCAGGGTGATGCGGACTGCCAAGCGTTTCACCAGGCAGCCCAGATCGAGTACAAACACTTGTGTTTGAAACGGGCAGAGGAAATGGTGTCAAGAGCGCACCTCCATCTCCCGGGCGACGTACACATTTTCTCCATGAGATGCAAGCCCTTCCTCCAGTGTGAAAGGCCTTTACACTCTACACCTCTTGCGCTCGCAGCACGCAGGTGCCACCCGCTCTGAGCGTCTTCAAAAGGCACAGGGTCACGCAACGTGTGAACCACCGGGCGCGGGTGCAGCACACACCTAGGTCTTCGCTGTCGGCCTGAGAACACCCACGGCACAGGGCTTCTTTGGTGCACACACGTGGTAGCGGTCGGTGATGCATTGTGCTCCGTGAAACCTTCTCGGGGACACAGAGCGTGAGCGCACGTAGATTAGCCCTACACCTCATCCCTCTTTCTTGAGTGAGTTGTACTGCTATAAGGCAAAACTCCCTGCTGGAATCTCGGTGTGGCTTAAGTATCCTCCGGGAAGCGATCGCTGCTAGAGACACTGTGCTGCTCTCTAGGACAATGGTCTGTGCCTCCACTGCGCTGCTGTTGTCTCCAAGTCGCTTGCGAAGGCCTTTTCGAAGAGGTTGCTCACAGTGTCGTTTCTTTAGAGTAACCCACAGGCATACGAGGATGCCGGTTCTGTGAAGGAAAATGCTCCCTGCCTCAGCCACTTGGGCGCCATTTTGTACAGGAAAGGACACTCCGCCTTGAAGGTTCTTCCTTCCGGATTGCCACTCGCACTGGCGATGTCTCCTGAATCTCGCGGGGTTACAGTGTCGTCACAAGGTCCTTATCTCAGGCCTAGAATGGCAGAGCGTCCGGCAGCTTTGAAAGAGACCTTCGGCATTCTTCTGGCCTTCGGGGACGCTCCATGAGGAACAAGCTCCTCAGCAGCGTGCGTCTTTAGATCTTTCATGGCAGAACCTCTGTGGGCGACCTCATTCCTCCCCCCACGTGAGAGACACACACAACCTGCCATTAGGGGGTGGAAGGCTTTCGAGTCCAGAAGCGAGGCTGGCGCTCCCACTCAGCATTCCTGCACGGAACTGAGCCCGGGTGCGTGAGACCGTGAGAGGGGGCAAAGACAGGCGTACCAGCGAGCTGTTCACGGTGCACGCTGACGCATCACCCTTCAAGCTCACGTTCATTTCATGGAGAGAACACGAGGCCTTGATGCGCTTTCCTGTGGTACGTAAACTTTGGTCGCGTCCCCTGGTGGGCACATCGGCTCAGGACTGCCCTGTCCCAAAGGCTCCAGGTGTGGAGCCCGACTCTTGGAGCTCAGCCTCACGTGGCTCTTTCACGGACGAGACCGGCTCGCAATGGGACCGTTCACGAGCTGGGGACCGTGCTGGCTGTTAGGAGTCGGCACACCAAGAGCCCTCCGAGGGAGAGGAGCTGCTGACGTTTGCCAGCACAGTCTCCAATTCCCAACTGCAACCATTCCCTGTAAGAGGCTCCCGAAAGCTTCGACGCAGTTTCTCAGTTAGCTATAAATGGAGGCCAGTCACTTGGCAGACTCCCCCAACGCCCGGCCTCCCAGGCTGCGATACAGACACGCCGACTGCTTCAGCCAACAGGGACAGCTTGGAGTAAAAGGGAGACTCCTACGTGTCAAAGTACTTGCCTGACGCTGGTCAGAAGCTCAAACATTTAGGGCAGGGCATCAGGGCACTTCGCCGCACGCGGAGCAAGTTTGTTCTCATCTCGCCTCTGAATGCCGAGTTTAACCAGCTAGGAAGCAAACTTCGGGAAAGGTACTCAGGGTGCCGCCGATTCAAAATTCTCTCACCAGACAGCCCAAATCGTGTACGCCTCTTTGTATTTTCCATGGGCAGGACAAAATGGTGTCAACACGCACGCCTCCAGCTGGGGGTGGGTTGGAGTGGGGTGGGGTGGGGTGGGGTGGGGTGGGAGTGGGGGTTGGGCGACGTACACTTTCCCCATGGGAAACAGGCCCACGCCTTCAGTGTGAAAGGCCTCTACGCCTCTCTGCTTTCGCAGCCCAGGCGTAGCCTCAGCTCTGAAAAGCTTCCAGAGCAGGAAGGTCAGAAAACCTTTGAACCACCCAGCAGGTGCAGCACAGAACAAGGGCTTCTCTCTTGGCCTGAGAACACCCACTGCCCAGCGCTCCTTTGTGTACACACGTGGTGGAGGACGGGTGCTGGATTCGGCTCCGTGAGAACTTCTCCGGGCCACGTAGTGTGAACGCAAGTAGATGAGCCCTACATCTCATGCCAGTCTCCTGTGCGAGTTGGACAAGGCGAACTCCCTGCTTGAATCCCTGGGTGGGTTAAGTACCCTGCGGGGAAGGATCGTTGCTTGGGAGCCCGGGGCTGGTATCGAGGTGACTGTTGTGTGCATCCACTTCGCAGCTGTTCTCTCTCCGCGGGTTCCCTCCGCCTGCTGCAGCCAAAAGGGACAGCTTAGGGTAAAGATAAAAACCCAGTGTGTAAACGTTCTTGCCTAGCCCTCGCCCCAAGCACAAGCTTATATGCCTCTGGTCAAAGGCTTTCGCCACAAGCTGAACACGTATGGTCTCATCTAAGCCTCTGAAGCCCGAGTTTACCCAGCTACGAATCAAACTTCAGGGAAGGTGCTCAGGGTGATGCGGACTGCCAAGCGTTTCACCAGGCAGCCCAGATCGAGTACAAACACTTGTGTTTGAAACGGGCAGAGGAAATGGTGTCAAGAGCGCGCCTCCATCTCCCTGGCGACGTACACATTTTCTCTATGAGATGCAAGCCCTTCCTCCAGTGTGAAAGGCCTTTACACTCTACACCTCTTGCGCTCGCAGCACGCAGGTGCCACCCGCTCTGAGCGTCTTCAAAAGGCACAGGGTCACGCAACGTGTGAACCACCGGGCGCGGGTGCAGCACACACCTAGGTCTTCGCTGTCGGCCTGAGAACACCCACGGCACAGGGCTTCTTTGGTGCACACACGTGGTAGCGGTCGGTGATGCATTCTGCTCCGTGAAACCTTCTCGGGGACACAGAGCGTGAGCGCACGTAGATTAGCCCTACACCTCATCCCTCTTTCTTGAGTGAGTTGTACTGCTATAAGGCAAAACTCCCTGCTGGAATCTCGGTGTGGCTTAAGTATCCTCCGGGAAGCGATCGCTGCTAGAGACACTGTGCTGCTCTCTAGGACAATGGTCTGTGCCTCCACTGCGCTGCTGTTGTCTCCAAGTCGCTTGCGAAGGCCTTTTCGAAGAGGTTGCTCACAGTGTCGTTTCTTTAGAGTAACCCACAGGCATACGAGGATGCCGGTTCTGTGAAGGAAAATGCTCCCTGCCTCAGCCACTTGGGCGCCATTTTGTACAGGAAAGGACACTCCGCCTTGAAGGTTCTTCCTTCCGGATTGCCACTCGCACTGGCGATGTCTCCTGAATCTCGCGGGGTTACAGTGCCGTCACAAGGTCCTTATCTCAGGCCTAGAACGGCAGAGCGTCCGGCAGCTTTGAAAGAGACCTTCGGCATTCTTCTGGCCTTCGGGGACGCTCCATGAGGAACAAGCTCCTCAGCAGCGTGCGTCTTTAGATCTTTCATGGCAGAACCTCTGTGGGCGACCTCATTCCTCCCCCCACGTGAGAGACACACACAACCTGCCATTAGGGGGTGGAAGGCTTTCGAGTCCAGAAGCGAGGCTGGCGCTCCCACTCAGCATTCCTGCACGGAACTGAGCCCGGGTGCGTGAGACCGTGAGAGGGGGCAAAGACAGGCGTACCAGCGAGCTGTTCACGGTGCACGCTGACGCATCACCCTTCAAGCTCACGTTCATTTCATGGAGAGAACACGAGGCCTTGATGCACTTTCCTGTGGTACGTAAACTTTGGTCGCGTCCCCTGGTGGGCACATCGGCTCAGGACTGCCCTGTCCCAAAGGCTCCAGGTGTGGAGCCCGACTCTTGGAGCTCAGCCTCACGTGGCTCTTTCACGGACGAGACCGGCTCGCAATGAGACCGTTCACGAGCTGGGGACCGTGCTGGCTGTTAGGAGTCGGCACACCAAGAGCCCTCCGAGGGAGAGGAGCTGCTGACGTTTGCCAGCACAGTCTCCAATTCCCAACTGCAACCATTCCCTGTAAGAGGCTCCCGAAAGCTTCGACGCAGTTTCTCAGTTAGCTATAAATGGAGGCCAGTCACTTGGCAGACTCCCTCAATGCCCGGCCTCCCAGGCTGCGATACAGACACGCCGACTGCTTCAGCCAACAGGGACAGCTTGGAGTAAAAGGGAGAATCCTACGTGTCAAAGTACTTGCCTGACGCTGGCCAGAAGCTCAAACATTTAGGGCAGGGCATCAGGGCACTTCGCCGCACGTGGAGCAAGTTTGTTCTCATCTCGCCTCTGAATGCCGAGTTTAACCAGCTAGGAAGCAAACTTCGGGAAAGGTACTCAGGGTGCCGCCGATTCAAAATTCTCTCACCAGACAGCCCAAATCGTGTACGCCTCTTTGTATTTTCCATGGGCAGGACAAAATGGTGTCAACCCGCACGCCTCCAGCTGGGGGTGGGTTGGAGTGGGGTGGGGTGGGGTGGGGTGGTGTGGGAGTGGGGGTTGGGCGACGTACACTTTCCCTATGGGAAACAGGCCCACGTCTTCAGTGTGAAAGGCCTCTACGCCTCTCTGCTTTCGCAGCCCAGGCGTAGCCTCAGCTCTGAAAAGCTTCCAGAGCAGGAAGGTCAGAAAACCTTTGAACCACCCAGCAGGTGCAGCACAGAACAAGGGCTTCTCTCTTGGCCTGAGAACACCCACTGCCCAGCGCTCCTTTGTGTACACACGTGGTGGAGGACGGGTGCTGGATTCGGCTCCGTGAGAACTTCTCCGGGCCACGTAGTGTGAACGCAAGTAGATGAGCCCTACATCTCATGCCAGTCTCCTGTGCGAGTTGGACAAGGCGAACTCCCTGCTTGAATCCCTGGGTGGGTTAAGTACCCTGCGGGGAAGGATCGTTGCTTGGGAGCCCGGGGCTGGTATCGAGGTGACTGTTGTGTGCATCCACTTCGCAGCTGTTCTCTCTCCGCGGGTTCCCTCCGCCTGCTGCAGCCAAAAGGGACAGCTTAGGGTAAAGATAAAAACCCAGTGTGTAAACGTTCTTGCCTAGCCCTCGCCCCAAGCACAAGCTTATATGCCTCTGGTCAAAGGCTTTCGCCACAAGCTGAACACGTATGGTCTCATCTAAGCCTCTGAAGCCCGAGTTTACCCAGCTACGAATCAAACTTCAGGGAAGGTGCTCAGGGTGATGCGGACTGCCAAGCGTTTCACCAGGCAGCCCAGATCGAGTACAAACACTTGTGTTTGAAACGGGCAGAGGAAATGGTGTCAAGAGCGCGCCTCCATCTCCCTGGCGACGTACACATTTTCTCTATGAGATGCAAGCCCTTCCTCCAGTGTGAAAGGCCTTTACACTCTACACCTCTTGCGCTCGCAGCACGCAGGTGCCACCCGCTCTGAGCGTCTTCAAAAGGCACAGGGTCACGCAACGTGTGAACCACCGGGCGCGGGTGCAGCACACACCTAGGTCTTCGCTGTCGGCCTGAGAACACCCACGGCACAGGGCTTCTTTGGTGCACACACGTGGTAGCGGTCGGTGATGCATTCTGCTCCGTGAAACCTTCTCGGGGACACAGAGCGTGAGCGCACGTAGATTAGCCCTACACCTCATCCCTCTTTCTTGAGTGAGTTGTACTGCTATAAGGCAAAACTCCCTGCTGGAATCTCGGTGTGGCTTAAGTATCCTCCGGGAAGCGATCGCTGCTAGAGACACTGTGCTGCTCTCTAGGACAATGGTCTGTGCCTCCACTGCGCTGCTGTTGTCTCCAAGTCGCTTGCGAAGGCCTTTTCGAAGAGGTTGCTCACAGTGTCGTTTCTTTAGAGTAACCCACAGGCATACGAGGATGCCGGTTCTGTGAAGGAAAATGCTCCCTGCCTCAGCCACTTGGGCGCCATTTTGTACAGGAAAGGACACTCCGCCTTGAAGGTTCTTCCTTCCGGATTGCCACTCGCACTGGCGATGTCTCCTGAATCTCGCGGGGTTACAGTGCCGTCACAAGGTCCTTATCTCAGGCCTAGAACGGCAGAGCGTCCGGCAGCTTTGAAAGAGACCTTCGGCATTCTTCTGGCCTTCGGGGACGCTCCATGAGGAACAAGCTCCTCAGCAGCGTGCGTCTTTAGATCTTTCATGGCAGAACCTCTGTGGGCGACCTCATTCCTCCCCCCACGTGAGAGACACACACAACCTGCCATTAGGGGGTGGAAGGCTTTCGAGTCCAGAAGCGAGGCTGGCGCTCCCACTCAGCATTCCTGCACGGAACTGAGCCCGGGTGCGTGAGACCGTGAGAGGGGGCAAAGACAGGCGTACCAGCGAGCTGTTCACGGTGCACGCTGACGCATCACCCTTCAAGCTCACGTTCATTTCATGGAGAGAACATGAGGCCTTGATGCACTTTCCTGTGGTACGTAAACTTTGGTCGCGTCCCCTGGTGGGCACATCGGCTCAGGACTGCCCTGTCCCAAAGGCTCCAGGTGTGGAGCCCGACTCTTGGAGCTCAGCCTCACGTGGCTCTTTCACGGACGAGACCGGCTCGCAATGAGACCGTTCACGAGCTGGGGACCGTGCTGGCTGTTAGGAGTCGGCACACGAAGAGCCCTCCGAGGGAGAGGAGCTGCTGACGTTTGCCAGCACAGTCTCCAATTCCCAACTGCAACCATTCCCTGTAAGAGGCTCCCGAAAGCTTCGACGCAGTTTCTCAGTTAGCTATAAATGGAGGCCAGTCACTTGGCAGACTCCCTCAATGCCCGGCCTCCCAGGCTGCGATACAGACACGCCGACTGCTTCAGCCAACAGGGACAGCTTGGAGTAAAAGGGAGAATCCTACGTGTCAAAGTACTTGCCTGACGCTGGCCAGAAGCTCAAACATTTAGGGCAGGGCATCAGGGCACTTCGCCGCACGTGGAGCAAGTTTGTTCTCATCTCGCCTCTGAATGCCGAGTTTAACCAGCTAGGAAGCAAACTTCGGGAAAGGTACTCAGGGTGCCGCCGATTCAAAATTCTCTCACCAGACAGCCCAAATCGTGTACGCCTCTTTGTATTTTCCATGGGCAGGACAAAATGGTGTCAACCCGCACGCCTCCAGCTGGGGGTGGGTTGGAGTGGGGTGGGGTGGGGTGGGGTGGTGTGGGAGTGGGGGTTGGGCGACGTACACTTTCCCTATGGGAAACAGGCCCACGTCTTCAGTGTGAAAGGCCTCTACGCCTCTCTGCTTTCGCAGCCCAGGCGTAGCCTCAGCTCTGAAAAGCTTCCAGAGCAGGAAGGTCAGAAAAACTTTGAACCACCCAGCAGGTGCAGCACAGAACAAGGGCTTCTCTCTTGGCCTGAGAACACCCACTGCCCAGCGCTCCTTTGTGTACACACGTGGTGGAGGAAGGGTGCTGGATTCGGCTCCGTGAGAACTTCTCCGGGCCACGTAGTGTGAACGCAAGTAGATGAGCCCTACATCTCATGCCAGTCTCCTGTGCGAGTTGGACAAGGCGAACTCCCTGCTTGAATCCCTGGGTGGGTTAAGTACCCTGCGGGGAAGGATCGTTGCTTGGGAGCCCGGGGCTGGTATCGAGGTGACTGTTGTGTGCATCCACTTCGCAGCTGTTCTCTCTCCGCGGGTTCTCTCCGCCTGCTGCAGCCAAAAGGGACAGCTTAGGGTAAAGATAAAAACCCAGTGTGTAAACGTTCTTGCCTAGCCCTCGCCCCAAGCACAAGCTTATATGCCTCTGGTCAAAGGCTTTCGCCACAAGCTGAACACGTTTGGTCTCATCTAAGCCTCTGAAGCCCGAGTTTACCCAGCTACGAATCAAACTTCAGGAAAGGTGCTCAGGGTGATGCGGACTGCCAAGCGTTTCACCAGGCAGCCCAGATCGAGTACAAACACTTGTGTTTGAAACGGGCAGAGGAAATGGTGTCAAGAGCGCACCTCCATCTCCCGGGCGACGTACACATTTTCTCCATGAGATGCAAGCCCTTCCTCCAGTGTGAAAGGCCTTTACACTCTACACCTCTTGCGCTCGCAGCACGCAGGTGCCACCCGCTCTGAGCGTCTTCAAAAGGCACAGGGTCACGCAACGTGTGAACCACCGGGCGCGGGTGCAGCACACACCTAGGTCTTCGCTGTCGGCCTGAGAACACCCACGGCACAGGGCTTCTTTGGTGCACACACGTGGTAGCGGTCGGTGATGCATTGTGCTCCGTGAAACCTTCTCGGGGACACAGAGCGTGAGCGCACGTAGATTAGCCCTACACCTCATCCCTCTTTCTTGAGTGAGTTGTACTGCTATAAGGCAAAACTCCCTGCTGGAATCTCGGTGTGGCTTAAGTATCCTCCGGGAAGCGATCGCTGCTAGAGACACTGTGCTGCTCTCTAGGACAATGGTCTGTGCCTCCACTGCGCTGCTGTTGTCTCCAAGTCGCTTGCGAAGGCCTTTTCGAAGAGGTTGCTCACAGTGTCGTTTCTTTAGAGTAACCCACAGGCATACGAGGATGCCGGTTCTGTGAAGGAAAATGCTCCCTGCCTCAGCCACTTGGGCGCCATTTTGTACAGGAAAGGACACTCCGCCTTGAAGGTTCTTCCTTCCGGATTGCCACTCGCACTGGCGATGTCTCCTGAATCTCGCGGGGTTACAGTGCCGTCACAAGGTCCTTATCTCAGGCCTAGAACGGCAGAGCGTCCGGCAGCTTTGAAAGAGACCTTCGGCATTCTTCTGGCCTTCGGGGACGCTCCATGAGGAACAAGCTCCTCAGCAGCGTGCGTCTTTAGATCTTTCATGGCAGAACCTCTGTGGGCGACCTCATTCCTCCCCCCACGTGAGAGACACACACAACCTGCCATTAGGGGGTGGAAGGCTTTCGAGTCCAGAAGCGAGGCTGGCGCTCCCACTCAGCATTCCTGCACGGAACTGAGCCCGGGTGCGTGAGACCGTGAGAGGGGGCAAAGACAGGCGTACCAGCGAGCTGTTCACGGTGCACGCTGACGCATCACCCTTCAAGCTCACGTTCATTTCATGGAGAGAACACGAGGCCTTGATGCGCTTTCCTGTGGTACGTAAACTTTGGTCGCGTCCCCTGGTGGGCACATCGGCTCAGGACTGCCCTGTCCCAAAGGCTCCAGGTGTGGAGCCCGACTCTTGGAGCTCAGCCTCACGTGGCTCTTTCACGGACGAGACCGGCTCGCAATGGGACCGTTCACGAGCTGGGGACCGTGCTGGCTGTTAGGAGTCGGCACACCAAGAGCCCTCCGAGGGAGAGGAGCTGCTGACGTTTGCCAGCACAGTCTCCAATTCCCAACTGCAACCATTCCCTGTAAGAGGCTCCCGAAAGCTTCGACGCAGTTTCTCAGTTAGCTATAAATGGAGGCCAGTCACTTGGCAGACTCCCCCAACGCCCGGCCTCCCAGGCTGCGATACAGACACGCCGACTGCTTCAGCCAACAGGGACAGCTTGGAGTAAAAGGGAGACTCCTACGTGTCAAAGTACTTGCCTGACGCTGGTCAGAAGCTCAAACATTTAGGGCAGGGCATCAGGGCACTTCGCCGCACGCGGAGCAAGTTTGTTCTCATCTCGCCTCTGAATGCCGAGTTTAACCAGCTAGGAAGCAAACTTCGGGAAAGGTACTCAGGGTGCCGCCGATTCAAAATTCTCTCACCAGACAGCCCAAATCGTGTACGCCTCTTTGTATTTTCCATGGGCAGGACAAAATGGTGTCAACACGCACGCCTCCAGCTGGGGGTGGGTTGGAGTGGGGTGGGGTGGGGTGGGGTGGGGTGGGAGTGGGGGTTGGGCGACGTACACTTTCCCCATGGGAAACAGGCCCACGCCTTCAGTGTGAAAGGCCTCTACGCCTCTCTGCTTTCGCAGCCCAGGCGTAGCCTCAGCTCTGAAAAGCTTCCAGAGCAGGAAGGTCAGAAAACCTTTGAACCACCCAGCAGGTGCAGCACAGAACAAGGGCTTCTCTCTTGGCCTGAGAACACCCACTGCCCAGCGCTCCTTTGTGTACACACGTGGTGGAGGACGGGTGCTGGATTCAGCTCCGTGAGAACTTCTCCGGGCCACGTAGTGTGAACGCAAGTAGATGAGCCCTACATCTCATGCCAGTCTCCTGTGCGAGTTGGACAAGGCGAACTCCCTGCTTGAATCCCTGGGTGGGTTAAGTACCCTGCGGGGAAGGATCGTTGCTTGGGAGCCCGGGGCTGGTATCGAGGTGACTGTTGTGTGCATCCACTTCGCAGCTGTTCTCTCTCCGCGGGTTCCCTCCGCCTGCTGCAGCCAAAAGGGACAGCTTAGGGTAAAGATAAAAACCCAGTGTGTAAACGTTCTTGCCTAGCCCTCGCCCCAAGCACAAGCTTATATGCCTCTGGTCAAAGGCTTTCGCCACAAGCTGAACACGTATGGTCTCATCTAAGCCTCTGAAGCCCGAGTTTATCCAGCTACGAATCAAACTTCAGGGAAGGTGCTCAGGGTGATGCGGACTGCCAAGCGTTTCACCAGGCAGCCCAGATCGAGTACAAACACTTGTGTTTGAAACGGGCAGAGGAAATGGTGTCAAGAGCGCGCCTCCATCTCCCTGGCGACGTACACATTTTCTCTATGAGATGCAAGCCCTTCCTCCAGTGTGAAAGGCCTTTACACTCTACACCTCTTGCGCTCGCAGCACGCAGGTGCCACCCGCTCTGAGCGTCTTCAAAAGGCACAGGGTCACGCAACGTGTGAACCACCGGGCGCGGGTGCAGCACACACCTAGGTCTTCGCTGTCGGCCTGAGAACAGCCACGGCACAGGGCTTCTTTGGGGCACACACGTGGTAGCGGTCGGTGATGCATTCTGCTCCGTGAAACCTTCTCGGGGACACAGAGCGTGAGCGCACGTAGATTAGCCCTACACCTCATCCCTCTTTCTTGAGTGAGTTGTACTGCTATAAGGCAAAACTCCCTGCTGGAATCTCGGTGTGGCTTAAGTATCCTCCGGGAAGCGATCGCTGCTAGAGACACTGTGCTGCTCTCTAGGACAATGGTCTGTGCCTCCACTGCGCTGCTGTTGTCTCCAAGTCGCTTGCGAAGGCCTTTTCGAAGAGGTTGCTCACAGTGTCATTTCTTTAGAGTAACCCACAGGCATACGAGGATGCCGGTTCTGTGAAGGAAAATGCTCCCTGCCTCAGCCACTTGGGCGCCATTTTGTACAGGAAAGGACACTCCGCCTTGAAGGTTCTTCCTTCCGGATTGCCACTCGCACTGGCGATGTCTCCTGAATCTCGCGGGGTTACAGTGCCGTCACAAGGTCCTTATCTCAGGCCTAGAACGGCAGAGCGTCCGGCAGCTTTGAAAGAGACCTTCGGCATTCTTCTGGCCTTCGGGGACGCTCCATGAGGAACAAGCTCCTCAGCAGCGTGCGTCTTTAGATCTTTCATGGCAGAACCTCTGTGGGCGACCTCATTCCTCCCCCCACGTGAGAGACACACACAACCTGCCATTAGGGGGTGGAAGGCTTTCGAGTCCAGAAGCGAGGCTGGCGCTCCCACTCAGCATTCCTGCACGGAACTGAGCCCGGGTGCGTGAGACCGTGAGAGGGGGCAAAGACAGGCGTACCAGCGAGCTGTTCACGGTGCACGCTGACGCATCACCCTTCAAGCTCACGTTCATTTCATGGAGAGAACACGAGGCCTTGATGCGCTTTCCTGTGGTACGTAAACTTTGGTCGCGTCCCCTGGTGGGCACATCGGCTCAGGACTGCCCTGTCCCAAAGGCTCCAGGTGTGGAGCCCGACTCTTGGAGCTCAGCCTCACGTGGCTCTTTCACGGACGAGACCGGCTCGCAATGGGACCGTTCACGAGCTGGGGACCGTGCTGGCTGTTAGGAGTCGGCACTCCAAGAGCCCTCTGAGGGAGAGGAGCTGCTGACGTTTGCCAGCACAGTCTCCAATTCCGAACTGCAACCATTCCCTGTAAGAGGCTCCCGAAAGCTTCGACGCAGTTTCTCAGTTAGCTATAAATGGAGGCCAGTCACTTGGCAGACTGCCCCAACGCCCAGCTTCCCAGGCTGCGATACAGACACGCCGACTGCTTCAGCCAACAGGGACAGCTTGGAGTAAAAGTGAGATTCCTACGTGTCAAAGTACTTGCCTGACGCTGGTCAGAAGCTCAAACATTTAGGGCAGGGCATCAGGGCACTTCGCCGCACGCGGAGCAAGTTTGTTCTCATCTCGCCTCTGAATGCCGAGTTTAACCAGCTAGGAAGCAAACTTCGGGAAAGGTACTCAGGGTGCCGCCGATTCAAAATTCTCTCACCAGACAGCCCAAATCGTGTACGCCTCTTTGTATTTTCCATGGGCAGGACAAAATGGTGTCAACACGCACGCCTCCAGCTGGGGGTGGGTTGGAGTGGGGTGGGGTGGGGTGGGGTGGGGTGGGAGTGGGGGTTGGGCGACGTACACTTTCCCCATGGGAAACAGGCCCACGCCTTCAGTGTGAAAGGCCTCTACGCCTCTCTGCTTTCGCAGCCCAGGCGTAGCCTCAGCTCTGAAAAGCTTCCAGAGCAGGAAGGTCAGAAAACCTTTGAACCACCCAGCAGGTGCAGCACAGAACAAGGGCTTCTCTCTTGGCCTGAGAACACCCACTGCCCAGCGCTCCTTTGTGTACACACGTGGTGGAGGAAGGGTGCTGGATTCGGCTCCGTGAGAACTTCTCCGGGCCACGTAGTGTGAACGCAAGTAGATGAGCCCTACATCTCATGCCAGTCTCCTGTGCGAGTTGGACAAGGCGAACTCCCTGCTTGAATCCCTGGGTGGGTTAAGTACCCTGCGGGGAAGGATCGTTGCTTGGGAGCCCGGGGCTGGTATCGAGGTGACTGTTGTGTGCATCCACTTCGCAGCTGTTCTCTCTCCGCGGGTTCTCTCCGCCTGCTGCAGCCAAAAGGGACAGCTTAGGGTAAAGATAAAAACCCAGTGTGTAAACGTTCTTGCCTAGCCCTCGCCCCAAGCACAAGCTTATATGCCTCTGGTCAAAGGCTTTCGCCACAAGCTGAACATGTTTGGTCTCATCTAAGCCTCTGAAGCCCGAGTTTACCCAGCTACGAATCAAACTTCAGGAAAGGTGCTCAGGGTGATGCGGACTGCCAAGCGTTTCACTAGGCAGCCCAGATCGAGTACAAACACTTGTGTTTGAAACGGGCAGAGGAAATGGTGTCAAGAGCACGCCTCCATCTCCCGGGCGACGTACACATTTTCTCCATGAGATGCAAGCCCTTCCTCCAGTGTGAAAGGCCTTTACACTCTACACCTCTTGCGCTCGCAGCACGCAGGTGCCACCCGCTCTGAGCATCTTCAAAAGGCACAGGGTCACGCAACGTGTGAACCACCGGGCGCGGGTGCAGCACACACCTAGGTCTTCGCTGTCGGCCTGAGAACACCCACGGCACAGGGCTTCTTTGGTGCACACACGTGGTAGCGGTCGGTGATGCATTCTGCTCCGTGAAACCTTCTCGGGGACACAGAGCGTGAGCGCACGTAGATTAGCCCTACACCTCATCCCTCTTTCTTGAGTGAGTTGTACTGCTATAAGGCAAAACTCCCTGCTGGAATCTCGGTGTGGCTTAAGTATCCTCCGGGAAGCGATCGCTGCTAGAGACACTGTGCTGCTCTCTAGGACAATGGTCTGTGCCTCCACTGCGCTGCTGTTGTCTCCAAGTCGCTTGCGAAGGCCTTTTCGAAGAGGTTGCTCACAGTGTCGTTTCTTTAGAGTAACCCACAGGCATACGAGGATGCCGGTTCTGTGAAGGAAAATGCTCCCTGCCTCAGCCACTTGGGCGCCGTTTTGTACAGGAAAGGACACTCCGCCTTGAAGGTTCTTCCTTCTGGATTGCCACTCGCACTGGCGATGTCTCCTGAATCTCGCGGGGTTACAGTGCCGTCACAAGGTCCTTATCTCAGGCCTAGAACGGCAGAGCGTCCGGCAGCTTTGAGAGAGACCTTCGGCATTCTTCTGGCCTTCGGGGACGCTCCATGAGGAACAAGCTCCTCAGCAGCGTGCGTCTTTAGATCTTTCATGGCAGAACCTCTGTGGGCGACCTCATTCCTCCCCCCACGTGAGAGACACACACAACCTGCCATTAGGGGGTGGAAGGCTTTCGAGTCCAGAAGCGAGGCTGGCGCTCCCACTCAGCATTCCTGCACGGAACTGAGCCCGGGTGCGTGAGACCGTGAGAGGGGGCAAAGACAGGCGTACCAGCGAGCTGTTCACGGTGCACGCTGATGCATCACCCTTCAAGCTCACGTTCATTTCATGGAGAGAACACGAGGCCTTGATGCGCTTTCCTGTGGTACGTAAACTTTGGTCGTGTCCCCTGGTGGGCACATCGGCTCAGGACTGCCCTGTCCCAAAGGCTCCAGGTGTGGAGCCCGACTCTTGGAGCTCAGCCTCACGTGGCTCTTTCAGGGATGAGACCGGCTCGCAATGGGACCGTTCACGAGCTGGGGACCGTGCTGGCTGTTAGGAGTCGGCACACCAAGAGCCCTCCGAGGGAGAGGAGCTGCTGACGTTTGCCAGCACAGTCTCCAATTCCGAACTGCAACCATTCCCTGTAAGAGGCTCCCGAAAACTTCAACGCAGTTTCTCAGTTAGCTATAAATGGAGGCCAGTCACTTGGCAGACTCCCCCAAAGCCCGGCCTCCCAGGCTGCGATACAGACACGCCGACTGCTTCAGCCAACAGGGACAGCTTGGAGTAAAAGTGAGACTCCTACGTGTCAAAGTACTTGCCTGACGCTGGCCAGAAGCTCAAACATTTAGGGCAGGGCATCAGGGCACTTCGCCGCACGCGGAGCAAGTTTGTTCTCATCTCGCCTCTGAATGCCGAGTTTAACCAGCTAGGAAGCAAACTTCGGGAAAGGTACTCAGGGTGCCGCCGATTCAAAATTCTCTCACCAGACAGCCCAAATCGTGTACGCCTCTTTGTATTTTCCATGGGCAGGACAAAATGGTGTCAACCCGCACGCCTCCAGCTGGGGGTGGGTTGGAGTGGGGTGGGGTGGGGTGGGGTGGGGTGGGAGTGGGGGTTGGGTGACGTACACTTTCCCCATGGGAAACAGGCCCACGCCTTCAGTGTGAAAGGCCTCTACGCCTCTCTGCTTTCGCAGCCCAGGCGTAGCCTCAGCTCTGAAAAGCTTCCAGAGCAGGAAGGTCAGAAAGCCTTTGAACCACCCAGCAGGTGCAGCACAGAACAAGGGCTTCTCTCTTGGCCTGAGAACACCCACTGCCCAGCGCTCCTTTGTGTACACACGTGGTGGAGGAAGGGTGCTGGATTCGGCTCCGTGAGAACTTCTCCGGGCCACGTAGTGTGAACGCAAGTAGATGAGCCCTACATCTCATGCCAGTCTCCTGTGCGAGTTGGACAAGGCGAACTCCCTGCTTGAATCCCTGGGTGGGTTAAGTACCCTGCGGGGAAGGATCGTTGCTTGGGAGCCCGGGGCTGGTATCGAGGTGACTGTTGTGTGCATCCACTTCGCAGCTGTTCTCTCTCCGCGGGTTCTCTCCGCCTGCTGCAGCCAAAAGGGACAGCTTAGGGTAAAGATAAAAACCCAGTGTGTAAACGTTCTTGCCTAGCCCTCGCCCCAAGCACAAGCTTATATGCCTCTGGTCAAAGGCTTTCGCCACAAGCTGAACATGTTTGGTCTCATCTAAGCCTCTGAAGCCCGAGTTTACCCAGCTATGAATCAAAATTCAGGAAAGGTGCTCAGGGTGATGCGGACTGCCAAGCGTTTCACCAGGCAGCCCAGATCGAGTACAAACACTTGTGTTTGAAACGGGCAGAGGAAATGGTGTCAAGAGCGCGCCTCCATCTCCCGGGCGACGTACACATTTTCTCCATGAGATGCAAGCCCTTCCTCCAGTGTGAAAGGCCTTTACACTCTACACCTCTTGCGCTCGCAGCACGCAGGTGCCACCCGCTCTGAGCATCTTCAAAAGGCACAGGGTCACGCAACGTGTGAACCACCGGGCGCGGGTGCAGCACACACCTAGGTCTTCGCTGACGGCCTGAGAACACCCACGGCACAGGGCTTCTTTGGTGCACACACGTGGTAGCGGTCGGTGATGCATTCTGCTCCGTGAAACCTTCTCGGGGACACAGAGCGTGAGCGCACGTAGATTAGCCCTACACCTCATCCCTCTTTCTTGAGTGAGTTGTACTGCTATAAGGCAAAACTCCCTGCTGGAATCTCGGTGTGGCTTAAGTATCCTCCGGGAAGCGATCGCTGCTAGAGACACTGTGCTGCTCTCTAGGACAATGGTCTGTGCCTCCACTGCGCTGCTGTTGTCTCCAAGTCGCTTGCGAAGGCCTTTTCGAAGAGGTTGCTCACAGTGTCGTTTCTTTAGAGTAACCCACAGGCATACGAGGATGCCGGTTCTGTGAAGGAAAATGCTCCCTGCCTCAGCCACTTGGGCGCCGTTTTGTACAGGAAAGGACACTCCGCCTTGAAGGTTCTTCCTTCCGGATTGCCACTCGCACTGGCGATGTCTCCTGAATCTCGCGGGGTTACAGTGCCGTCACAAGGTCCTTATCTCAGGCCTAGAACGGCAGAGCGTCCGGCAGCTTTGAGAGAGACCTTCGGCATTCTTCTGGCCTTCGGGGACGCTCCATGAGGAACAAGCTCCTCAGCAGCGTGCGTCTTTAGATCTTTCATGGCAGAACCTCTGTGGGCGACCTCATTCCTCCCCCCACGTGAGAGACACACACAACCTGCCATTAGGGGGTGGAAGGCTTTCGAGTCCAGAAGCGAGGCTGGCGCTCCCACTCAGCATTCCTGCATGGAACTGAGCCCGGGTGCGTGAGACCGTGAGAGGGGGCAAAGACAGGCGTACCAGCGAGCTGTTCACGGTGCACGCTGACGCATCACCCTTCAAGCTCACGTTCATTTCATGGAGAGAACACGAGGCCTTGATGCGCTTTCCTGTGGTACGTAAACTTTGGTCGCGTCCCCTGGTGGGCACATCGGCTCAGGACTGCCCTGTCCCAAAGGCTCCAGGTGTGGAGCCCGACTCTTGGAGCTCAGCCTCACGTGGTTCTTTCACGGACGAGACCGGCTCGCAATGGGGCCGTTCACGAGCTGGGGACCGTGCTGGCTGTTAGGAGTCGGCACACCAAGAGCCCTCCGAGGGAGAGGAGCTGCTGACGTTTGCCAGCACAGTCTCCAATTCCCAACTGCAACCATTCCCTGTAAGAGGCTCCCAAAAGCTTCGACGCAGTTTCTCAGTTAGCTATAAATGGAGGCCAGTCACTTGGCAGACTCCCCCAACGCCCGGCCTCCCAGGCTGCGATACAGACACGCCGACTGCTTCAGCCAACAGGGACAGCTTGGAGTAAAAGGGAGACTCCTACGTGTCAAAGTACTTGCCTGACGCTGGCCAGAAGCTCAAACATTTAGGGCAGGGCATCAGGGCACTTCGCCGCACGCGGAGCAAGTTTGTTCTCATCTCGCCTCTGAATGCCGAGTTTAACCAGCTAGGAAGCAAACTTCGGGAAAGGTACTCAGGGTGCCGCCGATTCAACATTCTCTCACCAGACAGCCCAAATCGTGTACGCCTCTTTGTATTTTCCATGGGCAGGACAAAATGGTGTCAACCCGCACGCCTCCAGCTGGGGGTGGGTTGGAGTGGGGTGGGGTGGGGTGGGGTGGGGTGGGAGTGGGGGTTGGGCGACGTACACTTTCCCCATGGGAAACAGGCCCACGCCTTCAGTGTGAAAGGCCTCTACGCCTCTCTGCTTTCGCAGCCCAGGCGTAGCCTCAGCTCTGAAAAGCTTCCAGAGCAGGAAGGTCAGAAAACCTTTGAACCACCCAGCAGGTGCAGCACAGAACAAGGGCTTCTCTCTTGGCCTGAGAACACCCACTGCCCAGCGCTCCTTTGTGTACACACATGGTGGAGGAAGGGCGCTGGATTCGGCTCCGTGAGAACTTCTCCGGGCCACGTAGTGTGAACGCAAGTAGATGAGCCCTACATCTCATGCCAGTCTCCTGTGCGAGTTGGACAAGGCGAACTCCCTGCTTGAATCCCTGGGTGGGTTAAGTACCCTGCGGGGAAGGATCGTTGCTTGGGAGCCCGGGGCTGGTATCGAGGTGACTGTTGTGTGCATCCACTTCGCAGCTGTTCTCTCTCCGCGGGTTCTCTCCGCCTGCTGCAGCCAAAAGGGACAGCTTAGGGTAAAGATAAAAACCCAGTGTGTAAACGTTCTTGCCTAGCCCTCGCCCCAAGCACAAGCTTATATGCCTCTGGTCAAAGGCTTTCGCCACAAGCTGAACACGTTTGGTCTCATCTAAGCCTCTGAAGCCCGAGTTTACCCAGCTACGAATCAAACTTCAGGAAAGGTGCTCAGGGTGATGCGGACTGCCAAGCGTTTCACCAGGCAGCCCAGATCGAGTACAAACACTTGTGTTTGAAACGGGCAGAGGAAATGGTGTCAAGAGCGTGCCTCCATCTCCCGGGCGACGTACACATTTTCTCCATGAGATGCAAGCCCTTCCTCCAGTGTGAAAGGCCTTTACACTCTACACCTCTTGCGCTCGCAGCACGCAGGTGCCACCCGCTCTGAGCATCTTCAAAAGGCACAGGGTCACGCAACGTGTGAACCACCGGGCGCGGGTGCAGCACACACCTAGGTCTTCGCTGTCGGCCTGAGAACACCCACGGCACAGGGCTTCTTTGGTGCACACACGTGGTAGCGGTCGGTGATGCATTCTGCTCCGTGAAACCTTCTCGGGGACACAGAGCGTGAGCGCACGTAGATTAGCCCTACACCTCATCCCTCTTTCTTGAGTGAGTTGTACTGCTATAAGGCAAAACTCCCTGCTGGAATCTCGGTGTGGCTTAAGTATCCTCCGGGAAGCGATCGCTGGTAGAGACACTGTGCTGCTCTCTAGGACAATGGTCTGTGCCTCCACTGCGCTGCTGTTGTCTCCAAGTCGCTTGCGAAGGCCTTTTCGAAGAGGTTGCTCACAGTGTCGTTTCTTTAGAGTAACCCACAGGCATACGAGGATGCCGGTTCTGTGAAGGAAAATGCTCCCTGCCTCAGCCACTTGGGCGCCGTTTTGTACAGGAAAGGACACTCCGCCTTGCAGGTTCTTCCTTCCGGATTGCCACTCGCACTGGCGATGTCTCCTGAATCTCGCGGGGTTACAGTGCCGTCACAAGGTCCTTATCTCAGGCCTAGAATGGCAGAGCGTCCGGCAGCTTTGAAAGAGACCTTCGGCATTCTTCTGGCCTTCGGGGACGCTCCATGAGGAACAAGCTCCTCAGCAGCGTGCGTCTTTAGATCTTTCATGGCAGAACCTCTGTGGGCGACCTCATTCCTCCCCCCACGTGAGAGACACACACAACCTGCCATTAGGGGGTGGAAGGCTTTCGAGTCCAGAAGCGAGGCTGGCGCTCCCACTCAGCATTCCTGCACGGAACTGAGCCCGGGGTGCGTGAGACCGTGAGAGGGGGCAAAGACAGGCGTACCAGCGAGCTGTTCACGGTGCACGCTGACGCATCACCCTTCAAGCTCACGTTCATTTCATGGAGAGAACACGAGGCCTTGATGCGCTTTCCTGTGGTACGTAAACTTTGGTCGCGTCCCCTGGTGGGCACATCGGCTCAGGACTGCCCTGTCCCAAAGGCTCCAGGTGTGGAGCCCGACTCTTGGAGCTCAGCCTCACGTGGCTCTTTCATGGACGAGACCGGCTCGCAATGGGACCGTTCACGAGCTGGGGACCGTGCTGGCTGTTAGGAGTCGGCACACCAAGAGCCCTCCGAGGGAGAGGAGCTGCTGACGTTTGCCAGCACAGTCTCCAATTCCCAACTGCAACCATTCCCTGTAAGAGGCTCCCGAAAGCTTCGACGCAGTTTCTCAGTTAGCTATAAATGGAGGCCAGTCACTTGGCAGACTCCCCCAACGCCCGGCCTCCCAGGCTGCGATACAGACACGCCGACTGCTTCAGCCAACAGGGACAGCTTGGAGTAAAAGTGAGACTCCTACGTGTCAAAGTACTTGCCTGACGCTGGCCAGAAGCTCAAACATTTAGGGCAGGGCATCAGGGCACTTCGCCGCACGCGGAGCAAGTTTGTTCTCATCTCGCCTCTGAATGCCGAGTTTAACCAGCTAGGAAGCAAACTTCGGGAAAGGTACTCAGGGTGCCGCCGATTCAAAATTCTCTCACCAGACAGCCCAAATCGTGTACGCCTCTTTGTATTTTCCATGGGCAGGACAAAATGGTGTCAACCCGCACGCCTCCAGCTGGGGGTGGGTTGGAGTGGGGTGGGGTGGGGTGGGGTGGGGTGGGAGTGGGGGTTGGGCGACGTACACTTTCTCCATGGGAAACAGGCCCACGCCTTCAGTGTGAAAGGCCTCTATGCCTCTCTGCTTTCGCAGCCCAGGCGTAGCCTCAGCTCTGAAAAGCTTCCAGAGCAGGAAGGTCAGAAAACCTTTGAACCACCCAGCAGGTGCAGCACAGAACAAGGGCTTCTCTCTTGGCCTGAGAACACCCACTGCCCAGCGCTCCTTTGTGTACACACGTGGTGGAGGAAGGGTGCTGGATTCGGCTCCGTGAGAACTTCTCCGGGCCACGTAGTGTGAACGCAAGTAGATGAGCCCTACATCTCATGCCAGTCTCCTGTGCGAGTTGGACAAGGCGAACTCCCTGCTTGAATCCCTGGGTGGGTTAAGTACCCTGCGGGGAAGGATCGTTGCTTGGGAGCCCGGGGCTGGTATCGAGGTGACTGTTGTGTGCATCCACTTCGCAGCTGTTCTCTCTCCGCGGGTTCTCTCCGCCTGCTGCAGCCAAAAGGGACAGCTTAGGGTAAAGATAAAAACCCAGTGTGTAAACGTTCTTGCCTAGCCCTCGCCCCAAGCACAAGCTTATATGCCTCTGGTCAAAGGCTTTCGCCACAAGCTGAACACGTTTGGTCTCATCTAAGCCTCTGAAGCCCGAGTTTACCCAGCTACGAATCAAACTTCAGGAAAGGTGCTCAGGGTGATGCGGACTGCCAAGCGTTTCACCAGGCAGCCCAGATCGAGTACAAACACTTGTGTTTGAAACGGGCAGAGGAAATGGTGTCAAGAGCGCGCCTCCATCTCCCGGGCGACGTACACATTTTCTCCATGAGATGCAAGCCCTTCCTCCAGTGTGAAAGGCCTTTACACTCTACACCTCTTGCGCTCGCAGCACGCAGGTGCCACCCGCTCTGAGCATCTTCAAAAGGCACAGGGTCACGCAACGTGTGAACCACCGGGCGCGGGTGCAGCACACACCTAGGTCTTCGCTGTCGGCCTGAGAACACCCACGGCACAGGGCTTCTTTGGTGCACACACGTGGTAGCGGTCGGTGATGCATTCTGCTCCGTGAAACCTTCTCGGGGACACAGAGCGTGAGCGCACGTAGATTAGCCCTACACCTCATCCCTCTTTCTTGAGTGAGTTGTACTGCTATAAGGCAAAACTCCCTGCTGGAATCTCGGTGTGGCTTAAGTATCCTCCGGGAAGCGATCGCTGCTAGAGACACTGTGCTGCTCTCTAGGACAATGGTCTGTGCCTCCACTGCGCTGCTGTTGTCTCCAAGTCGCTTGCGAAGGCCTTTTCGAAGAGGTTGCTCACAGTGTCGTTTCTTTAGAGTAACCCACAGGCATACGAGGATGCCGGTTCTGTGAAGGAAAATGCTCCCTGCCTCAGCCACTTGGGCGCCGTTTTGTACAGGAAAGGACACTCCGCCTTGAAGGTTCTTCCTTCCGGATTGCCACTCGCACTGGCGATGTCTCCTGAATCTCGCGGGGTTACAGTGCCGTCACAAGGTCCTTATCTCAGGCCTAGAACGGCAGAGCGTCCGGCAGCTTTGAGAGAGACCTTCGGCATTCTTCTGGCCTTCGGGGACGCTCCATGAGGAACAAGCTCCTCAGCAGCGTGCGTCTTTAGATCTTTCATGGCAGAACCTCTGTGGGCGACCTCATTCCTCCCCCCACGTGAGAGACACACACAACCTGCCATTAGGGGGTGGAAGGCTTTCGAGTCCAGAAGCGAGGCTGGCGCTCCCACTCAGCATTCCTGCACGGAACTGAGCCCGGGTGCGTGAGACCGTGAGAGGGGGCAAAGACAGGCGTACCAGCGAGCTGTTCACGGTGCACGCTGACGCATCACCCTTCAAGCTCACGTTCATTTCATGGAGAGAACTCGAGGCCTTGATGCGCTTTCCTGTGGTACGTAAACTTTGGTCGCGTCCCCTGGTGGGCACATCGGCTCAGGACTGCCCTGTCCCAAAGGCTCCAGGTGTGGAGCCCGACTCTTGGAGCTCAGCCTCACGTGGCTCTTTCACGGATGAGACCGGCTCGCAATGGGACCGTTCACGAGCTGGGGACCGTGCTGGCTGTTAGGAGTCGGCACACCAAGAGCCCTCCGAGGGAGAGGAGCTGCTGACGTTTGCCAGCACAGTCTCCAATTCCCAACTGCAACCATTCCCTGTAAGAGGCTCCCGAAAGCTTCGACGCAGTTTCTCAGTTAGCTATAAATGGAGGCCAGTCACTTGGCAGACTCCCCCAATGCCCGGCCTCCCAGGCTGCGATACAGACACGCCGACTGCTTCAGCCAACAGGGACAGCTTGGAGTAAAAGGGAGACTCCTACGTGTCAAAGTACTTGCCTGACGCTGGCCAGAAGCTCAAACATTTAGGGCAGTGCATCAGGGCACTTCGCCGCACGCGGAGCAAGTTTGTTCTCATCTCGCCTCTGAATGCCGAGTTTAACCAGCTAGGAAGCAAACTTCGGGAAAGGTACTCAGGGTGCCGCCGATTCAACATTCTCTCACCAGACAGCCCAAATCGTGTACGCCTCTTTGTATTTTCCATGGGCAGGACAAAATGGTGTCAACCCGCACGCCTCCAGCTGGGGGTGGGTTGGAGTGGGGTGGGGTGGGGTGGGGTGGGGTGGGAGTGGGGGTTGGGCGACGTACACTTTCCCCATGGGAAACAGGCCCACGCCTTCAGTGTGAAAGGCCTCTACGCCTCTCTGCTTTCGCAGCCCAGGCGTAGCCTCAGCTCTGAAAAGCTTCCAGAGCAGGAAGGTCAGAAAACCTTTGAACCACCCAGCAGGTGCAGCACAGAACAAGGGCTTCTCTCTTGGCCTGAGAACACCCACTGCCCAGCGCTCCTTTGTGTACACACATGGTGGAGGAAGGGCGCTGGATTCGGCTCCGTGAGAACTTCTCCGGGCCACGTAGTGTGAACGCAAGTAGATGAGCCCTACATCTCATGCCAGTCTCCTGTGCGAGTTGGACAAGGCGAACTCCCTGCTTGAATCCCTGGGTGGGTTAAGTACCCTGCGGGGAAGGATCGTTGCTTGGGAGCCCGGGGCTGGTATCGAGGTGACTGTTGTGTGCATCCACTTCGCAGCTGTTCTCTCTCCGCGGGTTCTCTCCGCCTGCTGCAGCCAAAAGGGACAGCTTAGGGTAAAGATAAAAACCCAGTGTGTAAACGTTCTTGCCTAGCCCTCGCCCCAAGCACAAGCTTATATGCCTCTGGTCAAAGGCTTTCGCCACAAGCTGAACACGTTTGGTCTCATCTAAGCCTCTGAAGCCCGAGTTTACCCAGCTACGAATCAAACTTCAGGAAAGGTGCTCAGGGTGATGCGGACTGCCAAGCGTTTCACCAGGCAGCCCAGATCGAGTACAAACACTTGTGTTTGAAACGGGCAGAGGAAATGGTGTCAAGAGCGTGCCTCCATCTCCCGGGCGACGTACACATTTTCTCCATGAGATGCAAGCCCTTCCTCCAGTGTGAAAGGCCTTTACACTCTACACCTCTTGCGCTCGCAGCACGCAGGTGCCACCCGCTCTGAGCATCTTCAAAAGGCACAGGGTCACGCAACGTGTGAACCACCGGGCGCGGGTGCAGCACACACCTAGGTCTTCGCTGTCGGCCTGAGAACACCCACGGCACAGGGCTTCTTTGGTGCACACACGTGGTAGCGGTCGGTGATGCATTCTGCTCCATGAAACCTTTTCGGGGACACAGAGCGTGAGCGCACGTAGATTAGCCCTACACCTCATCCCTCTTTCTTGAGTGAGTTGTACTGCTATAAGGCAAAACTCCCTGCTGGAATCTCGGTGTGGCTTAAGTATCCTCCGGGAAGCGATCGCTGGTAGAGACACTGTGCTGCTCTCTAGGACAATGGTCTGTGCCTCCACTGCGCTGCTGTTGTCTCCAAGTCGCTTGCGAAGGCCTTTTCGAAGAGGTTGCTCACAGTGTCGTTTCTTTAGAGTAACCCACAGGCATACGAGGATGCCGGTTCTGTGAAGGAAAATGCTCCCTGCCTCAGCCACTTGGGCGCCGTTTTGTACAGGAAAGGACACTCCGCCTTGCAGGTTCTTCCTTCCGGATTGCCACTCGCACTGGCGATGTCTCCTGAATCTCGCGGGGTTACAGTGCCGTCACAAGGTCCTTATCTCAGGCCTAGAATGGCAGAGCGTCCGGCAGCTTTGAAAGAGACCTTCGGCATTCTTCTGGCCTTCGGGGACGCTCCATGAGGAACAAGCTCCTCAGCAGCGTGCGTCTTTAGATCTTTCATGGCAGAACCTCTGTGGGCGACCTCATTCCTCCCCCCACGTGAGAGACACACACAACCTGCCATTAGGGGGTGGAAGGCTTTCGAGTCCAGAAGCGAGGCTGGCGCTCCCACTCAGCATTCCTGCACGGAACTGAGCCCGGGTGCGTGAGACCGTGAGAGGGGGCAAAGACAGGCGTACCAGCGAGCTGTTCACGGTGCACGCTGACGCATCACCCTTCAAGCTCACGTTCATTTCATGGAGAGAACACGAGGCCTTGATGCGCTTTCCTGTGGTACGTAAACTTTGGTCGCGTCCCCTGGTGGGCACATCGGCTCAGGACTGCCCTGTCCCAAAGGCTCCAGCTGTGGAGCCCGACTCTTGGAGCTCAGCCTCACGTGGCTCTTTCATGGACGAGACCGGCTCGCAATGGGACCGTTCACGAGCTGGGGACCGTGCTGGCTGTTAGGAGTCGGCACACCAAGAGCCCTCCGAGGGAGAGGAGCTGCTGACGTTTGCCAGCACAGTCTCCAATTCCCAACTGCAACCATTCCCTGTAAGAGGCTCCCGAAAGCTTCGACGCAGTTTCTCAGTTAGCTATAAATGGAGGCCAGTCACTTGGCAGACTCCCCCAACGCCCGGCCTCCCAGGCTGCGATACAGACACGCCGACTGCTTCAGCCAACAGGGACAGCTTGGAGTAAAAGTGAGACTCCTACGTGTCAAAGTACTTGCCTGACGCTGGCCAGAAGCTCAAACATTTAGGGCAGGGCATCAGGGCACTTCGCCGCACGCGGAGCAAGTTTGTTCTCATCTCGCCTCTGAATGCCGAGTTTAACCAGCTAGGAAGCAAACTTCGGGAAAGGTACTCAGGGTGCCGCCGATTCAAAATTCTCTCACCAGACAGCCCAAATCGTGTACGCCTCTTTGTATTTTCCATGGGCAGGACAAAATGGTGTCAACCCGCACGCCTCCAGCTGGGGGTGGGTTGGAGTGGGGTGGGGTGGGGTGGGGTGGGGTGGGAGTGGGGGTTGGGCGACGTACACTTTCTCCATGGGAAACAGGCCCACGCCTTCAGTGTGAAAGGCCTCTATGCCTCTCTGCTTTCGCAGCCCAGGCGTAGCCTCAGCTCTGAAAAGCTTCCAGAGCAGGAAGGTCAGAAAACCTTTGAACCACCCAGCAGGTGCAGCACAGAACAAGGGCTTCTCTCTTGGCCTGAGAACACCCACTGCCCAGCGCTCCTTTGTGTACACACGTGGTGGAGGAAGGGTGCTGGATTCGGCTCCGTGAGAACTTCTCCGGGCCACGTAGTGTGAACGCAAGTAGATGAGCCCTACATCTCATGCCAGTCTCCTGTGCGAGTTGGACAAGGCGAACTCCCTGCTTGAATCCCTGGGTGGGTTAAGTACCCTGCGGGGAAGGATCGTTGCTTGGGAGCCCGGGGCTGGTATCGAGGTGACTGTTGTGTGCATCCACTTCGCAGCTGTTCTCTCTCCGCGGGTTCTCTCCGCCTGCTGCAGCCAAAAGGGACAGCTTAGGGTAAAGATAAAAACCCAGTGTGTAAACGTTCTTGCCTAGCCCTCGCCCCAAGCACAAGCTTATATGCCTCTGGTCAAAGGCTTTCGCCACAAGCTGAACACGTTTGGTCTCATCTAAGCCTCTGAAGCCCGAGTTTACCCAGCTACGAATCAAACTTCAGGAAAGGTGCTCAGGGTGATGCGGACTGCCAAGCGTTTCACCAGGCAGCCCAGATCGAGTACAAACACTTGTGTTTGAAACGGGCAGAGGAAATGGTGTCAAGAGCGCGCCTCCATCTCCCGGGCGACGTACACATTTTCTCCATGAGATGCAAGCCCTTCCTCCAGTGTGAAAGGCCTTTACACTCTACACCTCTTGCGCTCGCAGCACGCAGGTGCCACCCGCTCTGAGCATCTTCAAAAGGCACAGGGTCACGCAACGTGTGAACCACCGGGCGCGGGTGCAGCACACACCTAGGTCTTCGCTGTCGGCCTGAGAACACCCACGGCACAGGGCTTCTTTGGTGCACACACGTGGTAGCGGTCGGTGATGCATTCTGCTCCGTGAAACCTTCTCGGGGACACAGAGCGTGAGCGCACGTAGATTAGCCCTACACCTCATCCCTCTTTCTTGAGTGAGTTGTACTGCTATAAGGCAAAACTCCCTGCTGGAATCTCGGTGTGGCTTAAGTATCCTCCGGGAAGCGATCGCTGCTAGAGACACTGTGCTGCTCTCTAGGACAATGGTCTGTGCCTCCACTGCGCTGCTGTTGTCTCCAAGTCGCTTGCGAAGGCCTTTTCGAAGAGGTTGCTCACAGTGTCGTTTCTTTAGAGTAACCCACAGGCATACGAGGATGCCGGTTCTGTGAAGGAAAATGCTCCCTGCCTCAGCCACTTGGGCGCCGTTTTGTACAGGAAAGGACACTCCGCCTTGCAGGTTCTTCCTTCCGGATTGCCACTCGCACTGGCGATGTCTCCTGAATCTCGCGGGGTTACAGTGCCGTCACAAGGTCCTTATCTCAGGCCTAGAACGGCAGAGCGTCCGGCAGCTTTGAGAGAGACCTTCGGCATTCTTCTGGCCTTCGGGGACGCTCCATGAGGAACAAGCTCCTCAGCAGCGTGCGTCTTTAGATCTTTCATGGCAGAACCTCTGTGGGCGACCTCATTCCTCCCCCCACGTGAGAGACACACACAACCTGCCATTAGGGGGTGGAAGGCTTTCGAGTCCAGAAGCGAGGCTGGCGCTCCCACTCAGCATTCCTGCACGGAACTGAGCCCGGGTGCGTGAGACCGTGAGAGGGGGCAAAGACAGGCGTACCAGCGAGCTGTTCACGGTGCACGCTGACGCATCACCCTTCAAGCTCACGTTCATTTCATGGAGAGAACACGAGGCCTTGATGCGCTTTCCTGTGGTACGTAAACTTTGGTCGCGTCCCCTGGTGGGCACATCGGCTCAGGACTGCCCTGTCCCAAAGGCTCCAGGTGTGGAGCCCGACTCTTGGAGCTCAGCCTCACGTGGCTCTTTCACGGATGAGACCGGCTCGCAATGGGACCGTTAACGAGCTGGGGACCGTGCTGGCTGTTAGGAGTCGGCACACCAAGAGCCCTCCGAGGGAGAGGAGCTGCTGACGTTTGCCAGCACAGTCTCCAATTCCCAACTGCAACCATTCCCTGTAAGAGGCTCCCGAAAGCTTCGACGCAGTTTCTCAGTTAGCTATAAATGGAGGCCAGTCACTTGGCAGACTCCCCCAACGCCCGGCCTCCCAGGCTGCGATACAGACACGCCGACTGCTTCAGCCAACAGGGACAGCTTGGAGTAAAAGGGAGACTCCTACGTGTCAAAGTACTTGCCTGACGCTGGCCAGAAGCTCAAACATTTAGGGCAGGGCATCAGGGCACTTCGCCGCACGCGGAGCAAGTTTGTTCTCATCTCGCCTCTGAATGCCGAGTTTAACCAGCTAGGAAGCAAACTTCGGGAAAGGTACTCAGGGTGCCGCCGATTCAAAACTCTCTCACCAGACAGCCCAATTGGTGTACGCCTCTTTGTATTTTCCATGGGCAGGACAAAATGGTGTCAACCCGCACGCCTCCAGCTGGGGGTGGGTTGGAGTGGGGTGGGGTGGGGTGGGGTGGGGTGGGAGTGGGGGTTGGGCGACGTACACTTTCTCCATGGGAAACAGGCCCACGCCTTCAGTGTGAAAGGCCTCTATGCCTCTCTGCTTTCGCAGCCCAGGCATAGCCTCAGCTCTGAAAAGCTTCCAGAGCAGGAAGGTCAGAAAACCTTTGAACCACCCAGCAGGTGCAGCACAGAACAAGGGCTTCTCTCTTGGCCTGAGAACACCCACTGCCCAGCGCTCCTTTGTGTACACACGTGGTGGAGGAAGGGTGCTGGATTCGGCTCCGTGAGAACTTCTCCGGGCCACGTAGTGTGAACGCAAGTAGATGAGCCCTACATCTCATGCCAGTCTCCTGTGCGAGTTGGACAAGGCGAACTCCCTGCTTGAATCCCTGGGTGGGTTAAGTACCCTGCGGGGAAGGATCGTTGCTTGGGAGCCCGGGGCTGGTATCGAGGTGACTGTTGTGTGCATCCACTTCGCAGCTGTTCTCTCTCCGCGGGTTCTCTCCGCCTGCTGCAGCCAAAAGGGACAGCTTAGGGTAAAGATAAAAACCCAGTGTGTAAACGTTCTTGCCTAGCCCTCGCCCCAAGCACAAGCTTATATGCCTCTGGTCAAAGGCTTTCGCCACAAGCTGAACACGTTTGGTCTCATCTAAGCCTCTGAAGCCCGAGTTTACCCAGCTACGAATCAAACTTCAGGAAAGGTGCTCAGGGTGATGCGGACTGCCAAGCGTTTCACCAGGCAGCCCAGATCGAGTACAAACACTTGTGTTTGAAACGGGCAGAGGAAATGGTGTCAAGAGCGCGCCTCCATCTCCCGGGCGACGTACACATTTTCTCCATGAGATGCAAGCCCTTCCTCCAGTGTGAAAGGCCTTTACACTCTACACCTCTTGCGCTCGCAGCACGCAGGTGCCACCCGCTCTGAGCATCTTCAAAAGGCACAGGGTCACGCAACGTGTGAACCACCGGGCGCGGGTGCAGCACACACCTAGGTCTTCGCTGTCGGCCTGAGAACACCCACGGCACAGGGCTTCTTTGGTGCACACACGTGGTAGCGGTCGGTGATGCATTCTGCTCCGTGAAACCTTCTCGGGGACACAGAGCGTGAGCGCACGTAGATTAGCCCTACACCTCATCCCTCTTTCTTGAGTGAGTTGTACTGCTATAAGGCAAAACTCCCTGCTGGAATCTCGGTGTGGCTTAAGTATCCTCCGGGAAGCGATCGCTGCTAGAGACACTGTGCTGCTCTCTAGGACAATGGTCTGTGCCTCCACTGCGCTGCTGTTGTCTCCAAGTCGCTTGCGAAGGCCTTTTCGAAGAGGTTGCTCACAGTGTCATTTCTTTAGAGTAACCCACAGGCATACGAGGATGCCGGTTCTGTGAAGGAAAATGCTCCCTGCCTCAGCCACTTGGGCGCCGTTTTGTACAGGAAAGGACACTCCGCCTTGCAGGTTCTTCCTTCCGGATTGCCACTCGCACTGGCGATGTCTCCTGAATCTCGCGGGGTTACAGTGCCGTCACAAGGTCCTTATCTCAGGCCTAGAACGGCAGAGCGTCCGGCAGCTTTGAGAGAGACCTTCGGCATTCTTCTGGCCTTCGGGGACGCTCCATGAGGAACAAGCTCCTCAGCAGCGTGCGTCTTTAGATCTTTCATGGCAGAACCTCTGTGGGCGACCTCATTCCTCCCCCCACGTGAGAGACACACACAACCTGCCATTAGGGGGTGGAAGGCTTTCGAGTCCAGAAGCGAGGCTGGCGCTCCCACTCAGCATTCCTGCACGGAACTGAGCCCGGGTGCGTGAGACCGTGAGAGGGGGCAAAGACAGGCGTACCAGCGAGCTGTTCACGGTGCACGCTGACGCATCACCCTTCAAGCTCACGTTCATTTCATGGAGAGAACACGAGGCCTTGATGCGCTTTCCTGTGGTACGTAAACTTTGGTCGCGTCCCCTGGTGGGCACATCGGCTCAGGACTGCCCTGTCCCAAAGGCTCCAGGTGTGGAGCCCGACTCTTGGAGCTCAGCCTCACGTGGCTCTTTCACGGACGAGACCGGCTCGCAATGGGACCGTTCACGAGCTGGGGACCGTGCTGGCTGTTAGGAGTCGGCACACCAAGAGCCCTCCGAGGGAGAGGAGCTGCTGACGTTTGCCAGCACAGTCTCCAATTCCCAACTGCAACCATTCCCTGTAAGAGGCTCCCGAAAGCTTCGACGCAGTTTCTCAGTTAGCTATAAATGGAGGCCAGTCACTTGGCAGACTCCCCTAACGCCCGGCCTCCCAGGCTGCGATACAGACACGCCGACTGCTTCAGCCAACAGGGACAGCTTGGAGTAAAAGGGAGACTCCTACGTGTCAAAGTACTTGCCTGACGCTGGCCAGAAGCTCAAACATTTAGGGCAGGGCATCAGGGCACTTCGCCGCACGCGGAGCAAGTTTGTTCTCATCTCGCCTCTGAATGCCGAGTTTAACCAGCTAGGAAGCAAACTTCGGGAAAGGTACTCAGGGTGCTGCCGATTCAAAACTCTCTCACCAGACAGCCCAATTCGTGTACGCCTCTTTGTAGTTTCCATGGGCAGGACAAATTGGTGTCAACCCGCACGCATCCAGCTGGGGGTGGGTTGGAGTGGGGTGGGGTGTGGTGGGGTGGGGTGGGAGTGGGGGTTGGTCGACGTACACTTTCTCCATGGGAAACAGGCCCACGCCTTCAGTGTGAAAGGCCTCTATGCCTCTCTGCTTTCGCAGCCCAGGCATAGCCTCAGCTCTGAAAAGCTTCCAGAGCAGGAAGGTCAGAAAACCTTTGAACCACCCAGCAGGTGCAGCACAGAACAAGGGCTTCTCTCTTGGCCTGAGAACACCCACTGCCCAGCGCTCCTTTGTGTACACACGTGGTGGAGGAAGGGTGCTGGATTCGGCTCCGTGAGAACTTCTCCGGGCCACGTAGTGTGAATGCAAGTAGATGAGCCCTACATCTCATGCCAGTCTCCTGTGCGAGTTGGACAAGGCGAACTCCCTGCTTGAATCCCTGGGTGGGTTAAGTACCCTGCGGGGAAGGATCGTTGCTTGGGAGCCCGGGGCTGGTATCGAGGTGACTGTTGTGTGCATCCACTTCGCAGCTGTTCTCTCTCCGTGGGTTCCCTCCGCCTGCTGCAGCCAAAAGGGACAGCTTAGGGTAAAGATAAAAACCCAGTGTGTAAACGTTCTTGCCTAGCCCTCGCCCCAAGCACAACTTATATGCCTCTTGTCAAAGGCTTTCGCCACAAGCTGAACACGTTTGGTCTCATCTAAGCCTCTGAAGCCCAAGTTTACCCAGCTACGAATCAAACTTCAGGAAAGGTCCTCAGGGTGATGCGGACTGCCAAGCGTTTCACCAGGCAGCCCAGATCGAGTACAAACACTTGTGTTTGAAACGGGCAGAGGAAATGGTGTCAAGAGCGCGCCTCCATCTCCCGGGCGACGTACACATTTTCTCCATGAGATGCAAGCCCTTCCTCCAGTGTGAAAGGCCTTTACACTCTACACCTCTTGCGCTCGCAGCACGCAGGTGCCACCCGCTCTGAGCATCTTCAAAAGGCACAGGGTCACGCAACGTGTGAACCACCGGGCGCGGGTGCAGCACACACCTAGGTCTTCGCTGTCGGCCTGAGAACACCCACGGCACAGGGCTTCTTTGGTGCACACACGTGGTAGCGGTCGGTGATGCATTCTGCTCCGTGAAACCTTCTCGGGGACACAGAGCGTGAGCGCACGTAGATTAGCCCTACACCTCATCCCTCTTTCTTGAGTGAGTTGTACTGCTATAACGCAAAACTCCCTGCTGGAATCTCGGTGTGGCTTAAGTATCCTCCGGGAAGCGATCGCTGCTAGAGACACTGTGCTGCTCTCTAGGACAATGGTCTGTGCCTCCACTGCGCTGCTGTTGTCTCCAAGTCGCTTGCGAAGGCCTTTTCGAAGAGGTTGCTCACAGTGTCGTTTCTTTAGAGTAACCCACAGGCATACGAGGATGCCGGTTCTGTGAAGGAAAATGCTCCCTGCCTCAGCCACTTGGGCGCCGTTTTGTACAGGAAAGGACACTCCGCCTTGAAGGTTCTTCCTTCCGGATTGCCACTCGCACTGGCGATGTCTCCTGAATCTCGCGGGGTTACAGTGCCGTCACAAGGTCCTTATCTCAGGCCTAGAACGGCAGAGCGTCCGGCAGCTTTGAGAGAGACCTTCGGCATTCTTCTGGCCTTCGGGGACGCTCCATGAGGAACAAGCTCCTCAGCAGCGTGCGTCTTTAGATCTTTCATGGCAGAACCTCTGTGGGCGACCTCATTCCTCCCCCCACGTGAGAGACACACACAACCTGCCATTAGGGGGTGGAAGGCTTTCGAGTCCAGAAGCGAGGCTGGCGCTCCCACTCAGCATTCCTGCACGGAACTGAGCCCGGGTGCGTGAGACCGTGAGAGGGGGCAAAGACAGGCGTACCAGCGAGCTGTTCACGGTGCACGCTGACGCATCACCCTTCAAGCTCACGTTCATTTCATGGAGAGAACACGAGGCCTTGATGCGCTTTCCTGTGGTACGTAAACTTTGGTCACGTCCCCTGGTGGGCACATCGGCTCAGGACTGCCCTGTCCCAAAGGCTCCAGGTGTGGAGCCCGACTCTTGGAGCTCAGCCTCACGTGGCTCTTTCACGGACGAGACCGGCTCGCAATGGGACCGTTCACGAGCTGGGGACCGTGCTGGCTGTTAGGAGTCGGCACACCAAGAGCCCTCCGAGGGAGAGGAGCTGCTGACGTTTGCCAGCACAGTCTCCAATTCCGAACTGCAACCATTCCCTGTAAGAGGCTCCCGAAAGCTTCGACGCAGTTTCTCAGTTAGCTATAAATGGAGGCCAGTCACTTGGCAGACTCCCCCAACGCCCGGCCTCCCAGGCTGCGATACAGACACGCCGACTGCTTCAGCCAACAGGGACAGCTTGGAGTAAAAGGGAGACTCCTACGTGTCAAAGTACTTGCCTGACCCTGGCCAGAAGTTCAAACATTTAGGGCAGGGCATCAGGGCACTTCGCCGCACGCGGAGCAAGTTTGTTCTCATCTCGCCTCTGAATGCCGAGTTTAACCAGCTAGGAAGCAAACTTCGGGAAAGGTACTCAGGGTGCCGCCGATTCAAAATTCTCTCACCAGACAGCCCAAATCGTGTACGCCTCTTTGTATTTTCCATGGGCAGGACAAAATGGTGTCAACCCGCACGCCTCCAGCTGGGGGTGGGTTGGAGTGGGGTGGGGTGGTGTGGGGTCGGGTGGGAGTGGGGGTTGGGCAACGTACACTTTCCCCATGGGAAACAGGCCCACGCCTTCAGTGTGAAAGGCCTCTACGCCTCTCTGCTTTCGCAGCCCAGGCGTAGCCTCAGCTCTGAAAAGCTTCCAGAGCAGGAAGGTCAGAAAACCTTTGAACCACCCAGCAGGTGCAGCACAGAACAAGGGCTTCTCTCTTGGCCTGAGAACACCCACTGCCCAGCATTCCTTTGTGTACACACGTGGTGGAGGAAGGGTGCTGGATTCGGCTCCGTGAGAACTTCTCCGGGCCACGTAGTGTGAACACAAGTAGATGAGCCCTACATCTCATGCCAGTCTCCTGTGCGAGTTGGACAAGGCGAACTCCCTGCTTGAATCCCTGGGTGGGTTAAGTACCCTGCGGGGAAGGATCGTTGCTTGGGAGCCCGGGGCTGGTATCGAGGTGACTGTTGTGTGCATCCACTTCGCAGCTGTTCTCTCTCCGCGGGTTCTCTCCGCCTGCTGCAGCCAAAAGGGACAGTTTAGGGTAAAGATAAAAACCCAGTGTGTAAACGTTCTTGCCTAGCCCTCGCCCCAAGCACAAGCTTATATGCCTCTGGTCAAAGGCTTTCGCCACAAGCTGAACACGTTTGGTCTCATCTAAGCCTCTGAAGCCCGAGTTTACCCAGCTACGAATCAAACTTCAGGAAAGGTGCTCAGGGTGATGCGGACTGCCAAGCGTTTCACCAGGCAGCCCAGATCGAGTACAAACACTTGTGTTTGAAACGGGCAGAGGAAATGGTGTCAAGAGCGCGCCTCCATCTCCCGGGCGACGTACACATTTTCTCCATGAGATGCAAGCCTTTCCTCCAGTGTGAAAGGCCTTTACACTCTACACCTCTTGCGCTCGCAGCACGCAGGTGCCACCCGCTCTGAGCATCTTCAAAAGGCACAGGGTCACGCAACGTGTGAACCACCGGGCGCGGGTGCAGCACACACCTAGGTCTTCGCTGTCGGCCTGAGAACACCCACGGCACAGGGCTTCTTTGGTGCACACATGTGGTAGCGGTCGGTGATGCATTCTGCTCCGTGAAACCTTCTCGGGGACACAGAGCGTGAGCGCACGTAGATTAGCCCTACACCTCATCCCTCTTTCTTGAGTGAGTTGTACTGCTATAAGGCAAAACTCCCTGCTGGAATCTCGGTGTGGCTTAAGTATCCTCCGGGAAGCGATCGCTGCTAGAGACACTGTGCTGCTCTCTAGGACAATAGTCTGTGCCTCCACTGCGCTGCTGTTGTCTCCAAGTCGCTTGCGAAGGCCTTTTCGAAGAAGTTGCTCACAGTGTCGTTTCTTTAGAGTAACCCACAGGCATACGAGGATGCCGGTTCTGTGAAGGAAAATGCTCCCTGCCTCAGCCACTTGGGCGCCGTTTTGTACAGGAAAGGACACTCCGCCTTGAAGGTTCTTCCTTCCGGATTGCCACTCGCACTGGCGATGTCTCCTGAATCTCGCGGGGTTACAGTGCCGTCACAAGGTCCTTATCTCAGGCCTAGAACGGCAGAGCGTCCGGCAGCTTTGAGAGAGACCTTCGGCATTCTTCTGGCCTTCGGGGACGCTCCATGAGGAACAAGCTCCTCAGCAGCGTGCGTCTTTAGATCTTTCATGGCAGAACCTCTGTGGGCGACCTCATTCCTCCCCCCACGTGAGAGACACACACAACCTGCCATTAGGGGGTGGAAGGCTTTCGAGTCCAGAAGCGAGGCTGGCGCTCCCACTCAGCATTCCTGCACGGAACTGAGCCCGGGTGCGTGAGACCGTGAGAGGGGGCAAAGACAGGCGTACCAGCGAGCTGTTCACGGTGCACGCTGACGCATCACCCTTCAAGCTCACGTTCATTTCATGGAGAGAACACGAGGCCTTGATGCGCTTTCCTGTGGTACGTAAACTTTGGTCGCGTCCCCTGGTGGGCACATCGGCTCAGGACTGCCCTGTCCCAAAGGCTCCAGGTGTGGAGCCCGACTCTTGGAGCTCAGCCTCACGTGGCTCTTTCACGGACGAGACCGGCTCGCAATGGGACCGTTCACGAGCTGGGGACCGTGCTGGCTGTTAGGAGTCGGCACACCAAGAGCCCTCCGAGGGAGAGGAGCTGCTGACGTTTGCCAGCACAGTCTCCAATTCCCAACTGCAACCATTCCCTGTAAGAGGCTCCCAAAAGCTTCGACGCAGTTTCTCAGTTAGCTATAAATGGAGGCCAGTCACTTGGCAGACTCCCCCAACGCCCGGCCTCCCAGGCTGCGATACAGACACGCCGACTGCTTCAGCCAACAGGGACAGCTTGGAGTAAAAGGGAGACTCCTACGTGTCAAAGTACTTGCCTGACGCTGGCCAGAAGCTCAAACATTTAGGGCAGGGCATCAGGGCACTTCGCCGCACGAGGAGCAAGTTTGTTCTCATCTCGCCTCTGAATGCCGAGTTTAACCAGCTAGGAAGCAAACTTCGGGAAAGGTACTCAGGGTGCCGCCGATTCAAAATTCTCTCACCAGACAGCCCAAATCGTGTACGCCTCTTTGTATTTTCCATGGGCAGGACAAAATGGTGTCAACCCGCACGCCTCCAGCTGGGGGTGGGTTGGAGTGGGGTGGGGTGGGGTGGGGTGGGGTGGGAGTGGGGGTTGGGCGACGTACACTTTCCCCATGGGAAACAGGCCCACGCCTTCAGTGTGAAAGGCCTCTACACCTCTCTGCTTTCGCAGCCCAGGCGTAGCCTCAGCTCTGAAAAGCTTCCAGAGCAGGAAGGTCAGAAAACCTTTGAACCACCCAGCAGGTGCAGCAGAGAACAAGGGCTTCTCTCTTGGCCTTGAGAACACCCACTGCCCAGCGCTCCTTTGTGTACACACGTGGTGGAAGAAGGGTGCTGGATTCGGCTCCGTGAGAACATCTCCGGGCCACGTAGTGTGAACGCAAGTAGATGAGCCCTACATCTCATGCCAGTCTCCTGTGCGAGTTGGACAAGGCGAACTCCCTGCTTGAATCCCGGGGTGGGTTAAGTACCCTCCGGGGAAGGATCGTTGCTTGGGACCCCGGGGCTGGTATCGAGGTGACTGTTCTGTGCATCCACTTCGCAGCTGTTCTCTCTCCGCGGGTTCTCTCTGCCTGCTGCAGCCAAAAGGGACAGCTTAGGGTAAAGATAAAAACCCAGTGTGTAAACGTTCTTGCCTAGCCCTCACCCCAAGCACAAGCGTATATGCCTCTGGTCAAAGGCTTTCGCCACAAGCTGAACACGTTTGGTCTCATCTAAGCCTCTGAAGCCCGAGTTTACCCAGCTACGAATCAAACTTCAGGAAAGGTGCTCAGGGTGATGCGGACTGCCAAGCGTTTCACCAGGCAGCCCAGATCGAGTACAAACACTTGTGTTTTAAACGGGCAGAGGAAATGGTGTCAAGAGCGCGCCTCCATCTCCCGGGCGACGTACACGTTCTCTCCATGAGACGCAAGACCTTCCTCCAGGGTGAAAGGCCTCTACACTCTACACCTCTTGCGCTCGCAGCACGCAGGTGCCACCCGCTCTGAACATCTTCCAAAGGCACAGGGGTCACGCAAAGTGTGAACCACCGAGCGCGGGTGCAGCACACACCTAGGTCTTCGCTGTCGGCCTGAGAACACCCACGGCACAGGGCTTCTTTGGTGCACACACGTGGTAGCGGTCGGTGATGCATTCTGCTCCGTGAAACCTTCTCGGGGACACAGAGCGTGAGCGCACGTAGATTAGCCCTACACCTCATCCCTCTTTCTTGAGTGAGTTGTACTGCTATAAGGCAAAACTCCCTGCTGGAATCTCGGTGTGGCTTAAGTATCCTCCAGGAAGCGATCGCTGCTAGAGACAATGTGCTGCTCTCTATGATAATGGTCTGTGCCTCCACTGCGCTGCTGTTGTCTCCAAGTCGCTTGCGAAGGCCTTTTCGAAGAGGTTGCTCACAGTGTCGTTTCTTTAGAGTAACCCACAGGCATACGAGGATGCCGGTTCTGTGAAGGAAAATGCTCCCTGACTCAGCCACCTGGGCGCCATTTTGTACAGGAAAGGACACTCCGCCTTGGAGGTTCTTCCTTCCGGGTTGCCACTCGCACTGGCCATGTCTCCTGAATCTCGCGGGGTTACAGTGCCGTCACAAGGTCCGTATCTCAGGCCTAGAATGGCAGAGCATCCGCCAGCTTTGAAAGAGACCGGCGGCATTCTTCTGGCCTTCGGGGACGCTCCATGAGGAACAAGCTCCTCAGCAGCGTGCGTCTTTAGATCTTTCATGGCAGAACCTCTGTGGGCGACCTCATTCCTCCCCCACGTGAGAGACACACACAACCTGCCATTAGGGGGTGGAAGGCTTTAGAGTCCAGAAGCAAGGCTGGCGCTCCCACTCAGTATTCCTGCACGGAACTGAGCCCGGGTGCGTGAGACCGTGAGAGGGGGCAAAGACAGGCATACCAGCGAGCTGTTCACGGTGCACGCTGACGCATCACCCTTCAAGCTCACGTTCATTTCATGGAGAGAACACGAGGCCTTGATGCGCTTTCCTGTGGAACATAAACTTTGGTCGCGTCCCCTGGTGGGCACATCGGCTCAGGACTGCCCTGTCCTAAAGGCTCCAGGTGTGGAGCCCGACTGTTGGAGCTCAGCCTCACGTGGCTCTTTCACGGACGAGACCGGCTCGCAATGGGACCGTTCACGAGCTGGGGACCGTGCTGGCTGTTAGGAGTCGGCACACCAAGAGCCCTCCGAGGGAGAGGAGCTGCTGACGTTTGCCAGCACAGTCTCCAATTCTGAACTGCAACCATTCCCTGTAAGAGGCTCCCGAAAGCTTCGACGCAGTTTCTCAGTTAGCTATAAATGGAGGCCAGTCACTTGGCAGACTCCCCCAACGCCCGGCCTACCGGGCTGCGATACAGACACGCTGACAGCTTCAGCCAACAGGGACAGCTTGGAGTAAAAGTGAGACTCCTACGTGTCAAAGTACTTGCGTGATGCTGGCCAGAAGCTCAAACATTTAGGGCAGGGCATCAGGGCACTTCGCCGCACGCGGAGCAAGTTTGTTCTCATCTCGCCTCTGAATGCCGAGTTTAACCAGCTAGGAAGCAAACTTCGGGAAAGGTACTCAGGGTGCCGCCGATTCAAAATTCTCTCACCAGACCACCCAAATCGTGTACGCCTCTTTGTATTTTCCATGGGCAGGACAAAATGGTGTCAACCCGCACGCCTCCAGCTGGGGGTGGGTTGGGGTGGGGTGGGGTGGGGTGGGGTGGTGTGGGGGTGGGGCTTGGGCGACGTACACTTTCTCCATGGGAAACAGGCCCACGCCTTCAGTGTGAAAGGCCTCTACGCCTCTCTGCTTTCGCAGCCCAGGCGTAGCCTCAGCTCTGAAAAGCTTCCAGAGCAGGAAGGTCAGAAATACTTTGAACCACCCAGCAGGTGCAGCACAGAACAAGGGCTTCTCTCTTGGCCTGAGAACACCCACTGCCCAGCGCTCCTTTGTGTACACACGTGGTGGAGGAAGGGTGCTGGATTCGGCTCCGTGAGAACTTCTCCGGGCCACGTAGTGTGAACGCAAGTAGATGAGCCCTACATCTCATGCCAGTCTCCTGTGCGAGTTGGACAAGGCGAACTCCCTGCTTGAATCCCGGGGTGGGTTAAGTACCCTCCGGGGAAGGATCGTTGCTTGGGACCCCGGGGCTTGTATCGAGGTGACTGTTCTGTGCATCCACTTCGCAGCTGTTCTCTCTCCGCGGGTTCTCTCCGCCTGCTGCAACCAAAAGGGACAGCTTAGGGTAAAGATAAAAACCCAGGGTGTAAACGTTCTTGCCTAGCCCTTGCCCCAAGCACAAGCGTATATGCCTCTGGTCAAAGGCTTTCACCACAAGCTGAACACGTTTGGTCTCATCTAAGCCTCTGAAGCCCGAGTTTACCCAGCTACGTATCAAACTTCAGGAAAGGTGCTCAGGGTGATGCGGACTGCCAAGCGTTTCACCAGGCAGCCCAGATCGAGTACAAACACTTGTGTTTTAAACGGGCAGAGGAAATGGTGTCAAGAGCGCGCCTCCATCTCCCGGGCGACGTACATGTTCTCTCCATGAGACACCAGCCCTTCCTCCAGTGTGAAAGGCCTCTACACTCTACACCTCTTGCGCTCGCAGCACGCAGGTGCCACCCGCTCTGAACATCTTCCAAAGGCACAGGTGTCACGCAACGTGTGAACCACCGAGCGCGGGTGCAGCACACACCTAGGTCTTCGCTGTCGGCCTGAGAACACCCACGGCACAGGGCTTCTTTGGTGCACACACGTGGTAGCGGTCGGTGATGCATTCTGCTCCGTGAAACCTTCTCGGGAACACAGAGCGTGAGCGCACGTAGATTAGCCCTACACCTCATCCCTCTTTCTTGAGTGAGTTGTACTGCTATAAGGCAAAACTCCCTGCTGGAATCTCGGTGTGGCTTAAGTATCCTCCGGGAAGCGATCGCTGCTAGAGACACTGTGCTGCTCTCTAGGACAATGGTCTGTGCCTCCACTGCGCTGCTGTTGTCTCCAAGTCGCTTGCGAAGGCCTTTTCGAAGAGGTTGCTCACAGTGTCGTTTCTTTAGAGTAACCCACAGGCATACGAGGATGCCGGTTCTGTGAAGGAAAATGCTCCCTGCTCAGCCACTTGGGCGCCGTTTTGTACAGGAAAGGACACTCCGCCTTGGAGGTTCTTCCTTCCGGATTGCCACTCGCACTGGCGATGTGTCCTGAATCTCGCGGGGTTACAGTGCCGTCACAAGGTCCGTATCTCAGGCCTAGAACGGCAGAGCGTCCGGTAGCTTTGAAAGAGAGCGTCGGCATTCTTCTGGCCTTTGGGGACGCTCCATGAGGAACAAGCTCCTCAGCAGCGTGCGTCTTTAGATCTTTCATGGCAGAACCTCTGTGGGCGACCTCATTCCTCCCCCCACGTGAGAGACACACACAACCTGCCATTAGGGGGTGGAAGGCTTTAGAGTCCAGAAGCGAGGCTGGCATTCCCACTCAGCATTCCTGCACGGAACTGAGTCCGGGTGAGTGAGACCGTGAGAGGGGGCAAAGACAGGCGTACCAGCGAGCTGTTCATGGTGCACGCTCACGCATCACCCTTCAAGCTCACGTTCATTTCATGGAGAGAACACGAGGCCTTGATGCACTTTCCTGTGGTACATAAACTTTGGTCGCATCCCCTGGTGGGCACATCGGCTCAGGACTGCCCTGTCCCAAAGGCTCCAGGTGTGGAGCCCGACTGTTGGAGCTCAGCGTCACGTGGCTCTTTCACGGGCGAGGCCGGCTCACAATGGGACCGTTCACGAGCTGGGGACCGTGCTGGCTGTTAGGAGTCGGCACACCAAGAGCCCTCCGAGGGAGAGGAGCTGCTGACGTTTGCCAGCACAGTCTCCAATTCCGAACTGCAACCATTCCCTGTAAGAGGCTCCCGAAAGCTTCGACGCAGTTTCTCAGTTAGCTATAAATGGAGGCCAGTCACTTGGCAGACTCCCCCAACGCCCGTCCTCCCAGGCTGCGATACAGACACCCTGACTGCTTCAGCCAACAGGGACAGCTTGGAGTAAAAGTGAGACTCCTACGTGTCAAAGTACTTGCGTGACGCTGGCCAGAAGCTCAAACATTTAGGGCAGGGCATCAGGGCACTTCAACGCACGCGGAGCAAGTTTGTTCTCATCTCGCCTCTGAATGCCGAGTTTAACCAGCTACGAATCAAACTTCAGGAAAGGTGCTCAGGGTGATGCGGACTGCCAAGCGTTTCACCAGGCAGCCCAGATCGAGTACAAACACTTGTGTTTGAAACGGGCAGAGGAAATGGTGTCAAGAGCGCGCCTCCATCTCCCGGGCGACGTACACGTTCTCTCCATGAGACGCAAGCCCTTCCTCCAGTGTGAAAGGCCTCTACACTCTACACCTCTTGCGCTCGCAGCACGCAGGTGCCACCCGCTCTGAGCATCTTCAAAAGGCACAGGGTCACGCAACGTGTGAACCACCGGGCGCGGGTGCAGCACACACCTAGGTCTTCGCTGTCGGCCTGAGAACACCCACGGCACAGGGCTTCTTTGGTGCACACATGTGTTAGCGGTCGGTGATGCATTCTGCACCGTGAAACCTTCTCGGGGACACAGAGCATGAGCGCACGTAGATTAGGCCTACACCTCATCCCTCTTTCTTGAGTGAGTTGTACTGCTATAAGGCAAAACTCCCTGCTGGAATCTCGGTGTGGCTTAAGTATCCTCCGGGAAGCGATCGCTGCTAGAGACACTGTGCTGCTCTCTAGGATAATGGTCTGTGCCTCCACTGCGCTGTTGTTGTCACCAAGTCGCTTGCGAAGGCCTTTTCGAAGAGGTTGCTCACAGTGTCGTTTCTTTAGAGTAACCCACAGGCATACGAGGATGCCGGTTCTGTGAAGGAAAATGCTCGCTGCCTAAGCCACTTGCGCGCCATTTTGTACAGGAAAGGACACTCCGCCTTGAAGGTTCTTCCTTCCGGATTGCCACTCGCACTGGCGATGTCTCCTGAATCTCGCGGGGTTACAGTGCCGTCACAAGGTCCGTATCTCAGGCCTAGAATGGCAGAGCGTCCGGCATTTTTCAAAGAGTCTGTCGGCATTCTTCTGGACTTCGGGGACGCTCCATGAGGAACAAGCTCCTCAGCAGCGTGCGTCTTTAGATCTTTCATGGCAGAACCTCTGTGGGCGACCTCATTCCTCCCCCCACGTGAGAGACACACACAACCTGCCATTAGGGGGTGGAAGGCTTTAGAGTCCAGAAGCGAGGCTGGCGCTCCCACTCAGCATTCCTGCACAGAACTGAGCCCGGGTGCGTGAGACCGTGAGAGGGGGCAAAGACAGGCGTACCAGCGAGCTGTTCACGGTGCACGCTGACGCATCACCCTTCAAGCTCACGTTCATTTCATGGAGAGAACACGAGACCTTGATGCGCTTTCCTGTGGTACGTAAACTTTGGTTGCGTCCCCTGGTGGGCACATCGGCTCAGGACTGCCCTGTCCCAAAGGCTCCAGGTGTGGAGTCCGACTGTTGGAGCTCAGCCTCACGTGGCTCTTTCACGGATGAGACCGGCTCGCAATGGGACCGTTCACGAGCTGGGGACCGTGCTGGCTGTTAGGATTCGGCACACCAAGAGCCCTCCGAGGGAGAGGAACTGCTGAAGTTTGCCAGCACAGTCTCCAATTCCCAACTGCAACCATTCCCTGTAAGAGGCTCCCGAAAGCTTCGACGCAGTTTCTCAGTTAGCTATAAATGGAGGCCAGTCACTTGGCAGACTCCCCCAACGCCTGGCCTCCCAGGCTGCGATACAGACACGCCGACTGCTTCAGCCAACAGGGACAGCTTGGAGTAAAAGTGAGAATCCTACGTGTCAAAGTACTTGCGTGACGCTGGCCAGAAGCTCAAACATTTAGGGCAGGGCATCAGGGCACTTTGCCGCATGCGGAGCAAGTTTGTTCTCATTTCGCCTCTGAATGCCGAGTTTAACCAGCTAGGAAGCAAACTTCGGGAAAGGTACTCAGGGTGCCACCGATTCAAAATTCTCTCACCAGACAGCCCAAATCGTGTACGCCTCTTTGTATTTTCCATGGGCAGGACAAAATGGTGTCAACCCGCACGCCTCCAGCTGGGGGTGGGTTGGGGTGGGGTGGGGTGGGGTGGGGTGGGGTGGGATGGGGGTGGGGGTTGGGCGACATACCCTTTCTCCATGGGAAACAGGCCTACGCCTTCAGTGTGAAAGGCGTCTACGCCTCGCTGCTTTCGCAGACCAGGCGTAGCCTCAGCTCTGAAAAGCTTCCAGAGCAGGAAGGTCAGAAAACCTTTGAACCACCCAGCAGGTGCAGCACAGAACAAGGGCTTCTCTCTTGGCCTTGAGAACACCCACTGCCCAGCGCTCCTTTGTGTACACACGTGGTGGAGGAAGGCTGCTGCATTCGGCTCCGTGAGAACTTCTCCGGGCCACGTTGTGTGAACGCAAGTAGATGAGCCCTACATCTCATGCCAGTCTCCTGTGCGAGTTGGACAAGGCGAACTCCCTGCTTGAATCCCGGGGTGGGTTAAGTACCCTCCGGGGAAGGATCGTTGCTTGGGACCCCGGGGCTGGTATCGAGGTGACTGTTCTGTGCATCCACTTCGCAGCTGTTCTCTCTCCGCAGGTTCTCTCCGCCTGCTGCAGCCAAAAGGGACAGCTTAGGGTAAAGATAAAAACCCAGGGTTTAAACGTTCTTGCCTAGCCCTCGCCCCAAGCACAAGCGTATATGCCTCTGGTCAAAGGCTTTCGCCACAAGCTGAACACGTTTGGTCTCATCTAAGCCTCTGAAGACCGAGTTTACCCAGCTACGAATCAAACTTCAGGAAAGGTGCTCAGGGTGATGCGGACTGCCAAGCCTTTCACCAGGCAGCCCAGATCGAGTACAAACACTTGTGTTTTAAACGGGCAGAGGAAATGGTGTCAAGAGCGCGCCTCCATCTCCCGGGCGACGTACACGTTCTCTCCACGAGACGCAAGCCCTTCCTCCAGTGTGAATGGCCTCTACACTCTACACCTCTTGCGCTCGCAGCACGCAGGTGCCACCGGCTCTGAACATCTTCCAAAGGCACAGGGGTCACACAAAGTGTGAACCACTGAGCGCGGGTGCAGCACACACCTAGGTCTTCGCTGTCGGCCTGAGAACACCCACGGCACAGGGCTTCTTTGGTGCACACACGTGGTAGTGGTCGGTGATGCATTCTGCTCCGTGAAACCTTCTCGGGGACACAGAGCGTGAGCGCACGTAGATTAGCCCTACACCTCATCCCTCTTTCTTGAGTGAGTTGTACTGCTATAAGGCAAAACTCCCTGCTGGAATCTCGGTGTGGCTTAAGTATCCTCCGGGAAGCGATCGCTGCTAGAGACACTGTGCTGCTCTCTAGGATAATGGTCTGTGCCTCCACTGCGCTGCTGTTGTCTCCAAGTCGCTTGCGAAGGCCTTTTCGAAGAGGTTGCTCACAGTGTCGTTTCTTTAGAGTAACCCACAGGCATACGAGGATGCCGGTTCTGTGAAGGAAAATGCTCCCTGCCTCAGGCACTTGGGCGCCGTTTTGTACAGGAAAGGACATTCCGCCTTGGAGGTTCTTCCTTCCGGATTGCCACTCGCACTGGCGATGTGTCCTGAATCTCGCGGGGTTACAGTGCCGTCACAAGGTCCGTATCTCAGGCCTAGAACGGCAGAGTGTCCGGCAGCTTTGAAAGAGACCGTCGGCATTCTTCTGGCCTTCGGGGACACTCCATGAGGAACAAGCTCCTCAGCAGCGTGCGTCTTTAGATCTTTCATGGCAGAACCTCTGTGGGCGACCTCATTCCTCCCCCCACGTGAGAGACACACACAACCTGCCATTAGGGGGTGGAAGGCTTTAGAGTTCAGAAGCGAGGCTGGCGCTCCCACTCAGCATTCCTGCACGGAACTGAGCCCGGGTGCGAGAGACCGTGAGAGGGGTAAAGACAGGCGTACCAGCGAGCTGTTCACGGTGCACGCTGACGCATCACCCTTCAAGCTCACGTTCATTTCATGGAGAGAACACGAGGCCTTGATGCGCTTTCCTGTGGTACGTAAACTTTGGTCGCGTCCCCTGGTGGGCACATCGGCTCAGGACTGCCCTGTCCCAAAGGCTCCAGGTGTGGAGCCCGACTGTTGGAGCTCAGCCTCACGTGGCTCTTTCACGGACGAGACCGGCTCGCAATGGGACCGTTCACGAACTGGGGACCGTGCTGGCTGTTAGGAGTCGGCACACCAAGAGCCCTCCGAGGGAGAGGAGCTGCTGACGTTTGCCAGCACAGTCTCCAATTCCGAACTGCAACCATTCCCTGTAAGAGGCTCCCAAAAGCTTCGACGCAGTTTCTCAGTTAGCTATAAATGGAGGCCAGTCACTTGGCAGACTCCCCCAACGCCCGGCCTCCCAGGCTGCGATACAGACACGCCGACTGCTTCAGCCAACACGGACAGCTTGGAGTAAAAGTGAGACTCCTACGTGTCAAAGTACTTGCGTGATGCTGGCCAGAAGCTCAAACATTTAGGGCAGGGCATCAGGGCACTTCGCCGCACGCGGAGCAACTTTGTTCTCATCTCGCCTCTGAATGCCGAGTTTAACCAGCTAGGAAACAAACTTCGGGAAAGGTACTCAGGGTGCTGCCGATTCAAAATTCTCTCACCAGACAGCCCAAATCGTGTACGCCTCTTTGTATTTTCCATGGGCAGGACAAAATGGTGTCAACCCGCACGCCTCCAGCTGGGGGTGGGTTGGGGTGGGGTGGGGTGGTGTGGGGTGGGGTGGGGGTGGGGGTTGGGCGACGTACAATCTCTCCATGGGAAACAGGCCCACGCATTCAGTGTGAAAGGCCTCTACGCCTCTCTGCTTTCGCAGCCCAGGCGTAGCCTCAGCTCTGAAAAGCTTCCAGAGCAGGAAGGTCAGAAAACCTTTGAACCACCCAGCAGGTGCAGCACAGAACAAGGGCTTCTCTCTTGGCCTTGAGAACACCCACTGCCCAGCGCTCCTTTGTGTACACACGTGGTGGAGGAAGGCTGCTGCATTCGGCTCCGTGAGAACTTCTCCGGGCCACGTAGTGTGAACGCAAGTAGATGAGCCCTGCATCTCATGCCAGTCTCCTGTGCGAGTTGGACAAGGCGAACTCCCTGCTTGAATCCCGGGGTGGGTTAAGTACCCTCCAGGGAAGGATCGTTGCTTGGGACCCCGGGGCTGGTAACGAGGTGACTGTTCTGTGCATCCACTTCGCAGCTGTTCTCTCGCCGCGGGTTCTCTCCGCCTGCTGCAGCCAAAAGGGACAGCTTAGGGTAAAGATAAAAACCCAGGGTGTAAACGTTCTTGCCTAGCCCTCGCCCCAAGCACAAGCGTATATGCCTCTGGTCAAAGGCTTTCGCCACAAGCTGAACACGTTTGGTCTCATCTAAGCCTCTGAAGCCCGAGTTTATCCAGCTACGAATCAAACTTCAGGAAAGGTGCTCAGGGTGATGCGGACTGCCAAGCGTTTCACCAGGCAGCCCAGATCGAGTACAAACACTTGTGTTTTAAACGGGCAGAGGAAATGGTGTCAAGAGCGCGCCTCCATCTCCCGGGTGACGTACACGTTCTCTCCATGAGACGCAAGCCCTTCCTCCAGTGTGAAAGGCCTCTACACTCTACACCTCTTGCGCTCGCAGCACGCAGGTGCCACCCGCTCTGAACATCTTCCAAAGGCACAGGGGTCACGCAACGTGTGAACCACCGTGCGCGGTGCAGCACACACCTAGGTCTTCGCTGTCGGCCTGAGAACACCCACGGCACAGGGCTTCTTTGGTGCACACACGTGGTAGCGGTCGGTGATGCATTCTGCTCCGTGAAACCTTCTCGGGGACACAGAGCGTGAACGCACGTAGATTAGCCCTACACCTCATCCCTCTTTCTTGAGTGAGTTGTACTGCTATAAGGCAAAACTCCCTGCTGGAATCTCGGTGTGGCTTAAGTATCCTCCGGGAAGCGATCGCTGCTAGAGACACTGTGCTGCTCTCTAGGATAATGGTCTGTGCCTCCACTGCGCTGCTGTTGTCTCCAAGTCGCTTGCGAAGGCCTTTTCGAAGAGGTTGCTCACAGTGTCGTTTCTTTAGAGTAACCCACAGGCATACGAGGATGCCGGTTCTGTGAAGGAAAATGCTCCCTGCCTCAGGCACTTGGGCGCCGTTTTGTACAGGAAAGGACACTCCGCCTTGGAGGTTCTTCCTTCCGGATTGCCACTCGCACTGGCGATGTGTCCTGAATCTCGCGGGGTTACAGTGCCGTCACAAGGTCCGTATCTCAGGCCTAGAACGGAAGAGTGTCCGGCAGCTTTGAAAGAGACCGTCGGCATTCTTCTGGCCTTCGGGGACACTCCATGAGGAACAAGCTCCTCAGCAGCGTGCGTCTTTAGATCTTTCATGGCAGAACCTCTGTGGGCGACCTCATTCCTCCCCCCACGTGAGAGACACACACAACCTGCCATTAGGGGGTGGAAGTCTTTAGAGTTCAGAAGCGAGGCTGGCGCTCCCACTCAGCATTCCTGCACGGAACTGAGCCCGGGTGCGAGAGACCGTGAGGGGGGTAAAGAAAGGCGTACCAGCGAGCTGTTCACGGTGCACGCTGACGCATCACCCTTCAAGCTCACGTTCATTTCATGGAGAGAACACGAGGCCTTGATGCGCTTTCCTGTGGTACGTAAACTTTGGTCGCGTCCCCTGGTGGGCACATCGGCTCAGGACTGCCCTGTCCCAAAGGCTCCAGGTGTGGAGCCCGACTGTTGGAGCTCAGCCTCACGTGGCTCTTTCACGGACGAGACCGGCTCGCAATGGGACCGTTCACGAGCTGGGGACCGTGCTGGCTGTTAGGAGTCGGCACACCAAGAGCCCTCCGAGGGAGAGGAGCTGCTGACGTTTGCCAGCACAGTCTCCAATTCCGAACTGCAACCATTCCCTGTAAGAGGCTCCCGAAAGCTTCGACGCAGTTTCTCAGTTAGCTATAAATGGAGGCCAGTCACTTGGCAGACTCCCCCAACGCCCGGCCTCCCAGGCTGCGATACAGACACGCCGACTGCTTCAGCCAACACGGACAGCTTGGAGTAAAAGTGAGACTCCTACGTGTCAAAGTACTTGCGTGATGCTGGCCAGAAGCTCAAACATTTAGGGCAGGGCATCAGGGCACTTCGCCGCACGCGGAGCAACTTTGTTCTCATCTCGCCTCTGAATGCCGAGTTTAACCAGCTAGGAAACAAACTTCGGGAAAGGTACTCAGGGTGCTGCCGATTCAAAATTCTCTCACCAGACAGCCCAAATCGTGTACGCCTCTTTGTATTTTCCATGGGCAGGACAAAATGGTGTCAACCCGCACGCCTCCAGCTGGGGGTGGGTTGGGGTGGGGTGGGGTGGGGTGGGGTGGGGGTGGGGGTTGGGCGACGTACACTCTCTCCATGGGAAACAGGCCCACACCTTCAGTGTGAAAGGCCTCTACGCCTCTCTGCTTTCGCAGCCCAGGCGTAGCCTCAGCTCTGAAAAGCTTCCAGAGCAGAAGGTCAGAAAACCTTTGAACCACCCAGCAGGTGCAGCACAGAACAAGGGCTTCTCTCTTGGCCTTGAGAACACCCACTGCCCAGCGCTCCTTTGTGTACACACGTGGTGGAGGAAGGCTGCTGCATTCGGCTCCGTGAGAACTTCTCCGGGCCACGTAGTGTGAACGCAAGTAGATGAGCCCTGCATCTCATGCCAGTCTCCTGTGCGAGTTGGACAAGGCGAACTCCCTGCTTGAATCCCGGGGTGGGTTAAGTACCCTCCAGGGAAGGATCGTTGCTTGGGAGCCCGGGGCTGGTATCGAGGTGACTGTTCTGTGCATCCACTTCGCAGCTGTTCTCTCTCCGCGGGTTCTCTCCGCCTGCTGCAGCCAAAAGGGACAGCTTAGGGTAAAGATAAAAACCCAGGGTGTAAACGTTCTTGCCTAGCCCTCGCCCCAAGCACAAGCGTATATGCCTCTGGTCAAAGGCTTTCGCCACAAGCTGAACACATTTGGTCTCATCTAAGCCTCTGAAGCCCGAGTTTATCCAGCTACGAATCAAACTTCAGGAAAGGTGCTCAGGGTGATGCGGACTGCCAAGCGTTTCACCAGGCAGCCCAGATCGAGTACAAACACTTGTGTTTTAAACGGGCAGAGGAAATGGTGTCAAGAGCGCGCCTCCATCTCCCGGGCGACGTACACGTTCTCTCCATGAGACGCAAGCCCTTCCTCCAGTGTGAAAGGCCTCTACACTCTACACCTCTTGCGCTCGCAGCACGCAGGTGCCACCCGCTCTGAACATCTTCCAAAGGCACAGGGGTCACGCAACGTGTGAACCACCGTGCGCGGTGCAGCACACACCTAGGTCTTCGCTGTCGGCCTGAGAACACCCACGGCACAGGGCTTCTTTGGTGCACACACGTGGTAGCGGTCGGTGATGCATTCTGCTCCGTGAAACCTTCTCGGGGACACAGAGCGTGAGCGCACGTAGATTAGCCCTACACCTCATCCCTCTTTCTTGAGTGAGTTGTACTGCTATAAGGCAAAACTCCCTGCTGGAATCTCGGTGTGGCTTAAGTATCCTCTGGGAAGCGATCGCTGCTAGAGACACTGTGCTGCTCTCTAGGATAATGGTCTGTGCCTCCACTGCGCTGCTGTTGTCTCCAAGTCGCTTGCGAAGGCCTTTTCGAAGAGGTTGCTCACAGTGTCGTTTCTTTAGAGTAACCCACAGGCATACGAGGATGCCGGTTCTGTGAAGGAAAATGCTCCCTGCCTCAGGCACTTGGGCGCCGTTTTGTACAGGAAAGGACACTCCGCCTTGGAGGTTCTTCCTTCCGGATTGCCACTCGCACTGGCGATGTGTCCTGAATCTCGCGGGGTTACAGTGCCGTCACAAGGTCCGTATCTCAGGCCTAGAACGGAAGAGTGTCCGGCAGCTTTGAAAGAGACCGTCGGCATTCTTCTGGCCTTCGGGGACACTCCATGAGGAACAAGCTCCTCAGCAGCGTGCGTCTTTAGATCTTTCATGGCAGAACCTCTGTGGGCGACCTCATTCCTCCCCCCACGTGAGAGACACACACAACCTGCCATTAGGGGGTGGAAGGCTTTAGAGTTCAGAAGCGAGGCTGGCGCTCCCACTCAGCATTCCTGCACGGAACTGAGCCCGGGTGCGAGAGACCGTGAGAGGGGTAAAGACAGGCGTACCAGCGAGCTGTTCACGGTGCACGCTGACGCATCACCCTTCAAGCTCACGTTCATTTCATGGAGAGAACACGAGGCCTTGATGCGCTTTCCTGTGGTACGTAAACTTTGGTCGCGTCCCCTGGTGGGCACATCGGCTCAGGACTGCCCTGTCCCAAAGGCTCCAGGTGTGGAGCCCGACTGTTGGAGCTCAGCCTCACGTGGCTCTTTCACGGACGAGACCGGCTCGCAATGGGACCGTTCACGAACTGGGGACCGTGCTGGCTGTTAGGAGTCGGCACACCAAGAGCCCTCCGAGGGAGAGGAGCTGCTGACGTTTGCCAGCACAGTCTCCAATTCCGAACTGCAACCATTCCCTGTAAGAGGCTCCCGAAAGCTTCGACGCAGTTTCTCAGTTAGCTATAAATGGAGGCCAGTCACTTGGCAGACTCCCCCAACGCCCGGCCTCCCAGGCTGCGATACAGACACGCCGACTGCTTCAGCCAACACGGACAGCTTGGAGTAAAAGTGAGACTCCTACGTGTCAAAGTACTTGCGTGATGCTGGCCAGAAGCTCAAACATTTAGGGCAGGGCATCAGGGCACTTCGCCGCACGCGGAGCAACTTTGTTCTCATCTCGCCTCTGAATGCCGAGTTTAACCAGCTAGGAAACAAACTTCGGGAAAGGTACTCAGGGTGCTGCCGATTCAAAATTCTCTCACCAGACAGCCCAAATCGTGTACGCCTCTTTGTATTTTCCATGGGCAGGACAAAATGGTGTCAACCCGCACGCCTCCAGCTGGGGGTGGGTTGGGGTGGGGTGGGGTGGTGTGGGGTGGGGTGGGGGTGGGGGTTGGGCGACGTACAATCTCTCCATGGGAAACAGGCCCACGCATTCAGTGTGAAAGGCCTCTACGCCTCTCTGCTTTCGCAGCCCAGGCGTAGCCTCAGCTCTGAAAAGCTTCCAGAGCAGGAAGGTCAGAAAACCTTTGAACCACCCAGCAGGTGCAGCACAGAACAAGGGCTTCTCTCTTGGCCTTGAGAACACCCACTGCCCAGCGCTCCTTTGTGTACACACGTGGTGGAGGAAGGCTGCTGCATTCGGCTCCGTGAGAACTTCTCCGGGCCACGTAGTGTGAACGCAAGTAGATGAGCCCTGCATCTCATGCCAGTCTCCTGTGCGAGTTGGACAAGGCGAACTCCCTGCTTGAATCCCGGGGTGGGTTAAGTACCCTCCAGGGAAGGATCGTTGCTTGGGACCCCGGGGCTGGTAACGAGGTGACTGTTCTGTGCATCCACTTCGCAGCTGTTCTCTCGCCGCGGGTTCTCTCCGCCTGCTGCAGCCAAAAGGGACAGCTTAGGGTAAAGATAAAAACCCAGGGTGTAAACGTTCTTGCCTAGCCCTCGCCCCAAGCACAAGCGTATATGCCTCTGGTCAAAGGCTTTCGCCACAAGCTGAACACGTTTGGTCTCATCTAAGCCTCTGAAGCCCGAGTTTATCCAGCTACGAATCAAACTTCAGGAAAGGTGCTCAGGGTGATGCGGACTGCCAAGCGTTTCACCAGGCAGCCCAGATCGAGTACAAACACTTGTGTTTTAAACGGGCAGAGGAAATGGTGTCAAGAGCGCGCCTCCATCTCCCGGGCGACGTACACGTTCTCTCCATGAGACGCAAGCCCTTCCTCCAGTGTGAAAGGCCTCTACACTCTACACCTCTTGCGCTCGCAGCACGCAGGTGCCACCCGCTCTGAACATCTTCCAAAGGCACAGGGGTCACGCAACGTGTGAACCACCGTGCGCGGTGCAGCACACACCTAGGTCTTCGCTGTCGGCCTGAGAACACCCACGGCACAGGGCTTCTTTGGTGCACACACGTGGTAGCGGTCGGTGATGCATTCTGCTCCGTGAAACCTTCTCGGGGACACAGAGCGTGAACGCACGTAGATTAGCCCTACACCTCATCCCTCTTTCTTGAGTGAGTTGTACTGCTATAAGGCAAAACTCCCTGCTGGAATCTCGGTGTGGCTTAAGTATCCTCCGGGAAGCGATCGCTGCTAGAGACACTGTGCTGCTCTCTAGGATAATGGTCTGTGCCTCCACTGCGCTGCTGTTGTCTCCAAGTCGCTTGCGAAGGCCTTTTCGAAGAGGTTGCTCACAGTGTCGTTTCTTTAGAGTAACCCACAGGCATACGAGGATGCCGGTTCTGTGAAGGAAAATGCTCCCTGCCTCAGGCACTTGGGCGCCGTTTTGTACAGGAAAGGACACTCCGCCTTGGAGGTTCTTCCTTCCGGATTGCCACTCGCACTGGCGATGTGTCCTGAATCTCGCGGGGTTACAGTGCCGTCACAAGGTCCTTATCTCAGGCCTAGAACGGAAGAGTGTCCGGCAGCTTTGAAAGAGACCGTCGGCATTCTTCTGGCCTTCGGGGACACTCCATGAGGAACAAGCTCCTCAGCAGCGTGCGTCTTTAGATCTTTCATGGCAGAACCTCTGTGGGCGACCTCATTCCTCCCCCCACGTGAGAGACACACACAACCTGCCATTAGGGGGTGGAAGTCTTTAGAGTTCAGAAGCGAGGCTGGCGCTCCCACTCAGCATTCCTGCACGGAACTGAGCCCGGGTGCGAGAGACCGTGAGAGGGGGTAAAGAAAGGCGTACCAGCGAGCTGTTCACGGTGCACGCTGACGCATCACCCTTCAAGCTCACGTTCATTTCATGGAGAGAACACGAGGCCTTGATGCGCTTTCCTGTGGTACGTAAACTTTGGTCGCGTCCCCTGGTGGGCACATCGGCTCAGGACTGCCCTGTCCCAAAGGCTCCAGGTGTGGAGCGCGACTGTTGGAGCTCAGCCTCACGTGGCTCTTTCACGGACGAGACCGGCTCGCAATGGGACCGTTCACGAGCTGGGGACCGTGCTGGCTGTTAGGAGTCGGCACACCAAGAGCCCTCCGAGGGAGAGGAGCTGCTGACGTTTGCCAGCACAGTCTCCAATTCCGAACTGCAACCATTCCCTGTAAGAGGCTCCCGAAAGCTTCGACGCAGTTTCTCAGTTAGCTATAAATGGAGGCCAGTCACTTGGCAGACTCCCCCAACGCCCGGCCTCCCAGGCTGCGATACAGACACGCCGACTGCTTCAGCCAACACGGACAGCTTGGAGTAAAAGTGAGACTCCTACGTGTCAAAGTACTTGCGTGATGCTGGCCAGAAGCTCAAACATTTAGGGCAGGGCATCAGGGCACTTCGCCGCACGCGGAGCAACTTTGTTCTCATCTCGCCTCTGAATGCCGAGTTTAACCAGCTAGGAAACAAACTTCGGGAAAGGTACTCAGGGTGCTGCCGATTCAAAATTCTCTCACCAGACAGCCCAAATCGTGTACGCCTCTTTGTATTTTCCATGGGCAGGACAAAATGGTGTCAACCCGCACGCCTCCAGCTGGGGGTGGGTTGGGGTGGGGTGGGGTGGGGTGGGGTGGGGGTGGGGGTTGGGCGACGTACACTCTCTCCATGGGAAACAGGCCCACGCCTTCAGTGTGAAAGGCCTCTACGCCTCTCTGCTTTCGCAGCCCAGGCGTAGCCTCAGCTCTGAAAAGCTTCCAGAGCAGGAAGGTCAGAAAACCTTTGAACCACCCAGCAGGTGCAGCACAGAACAAGGGCTTCTCTCTTGGCCTTGAGAACACCCACTGCCCAGCGCTCCTTTGTGTACACACGTGGTGGAGGAAGGCTGCTGCATTCGGCTCCGTGAGAACTTCTCCGGGCCACGTAGTGTGAACGCAAGTAGATGAGCCCTGCATCTCATGCCAGTCTCCTGTGCGAGTTGGACAAGGCGAACTCCCTGCTTGAATCCCGGGGTGGGTTAAGTACCCTCCAGGGAAGGATCGTTGCTTGGGACCCCGGGGCTGGTAACGAGGTGACTGTTCTGTGCATCCACTTCGCAGCTGTTCTCTCTCCGCGGGTTCTCTCCGCCTGCTGCAGCCAAAAGGGACAGCTTAGGGTAAAGATAAAAACCCAGGGTGTAAATGTTCTTGCCTAGCCCTTGCCCCAAGCACAAGCGTATATGCCTCTGGTCAAAGGCTTTCGCCACAAGCTGAACACATTTGGTCTCATCTAAGCCTCTGAAGCCCGAGTTTATCCAGCTACGAATCAAACTTCAGGAAAGGTGCTCAGGGTGATGCGGACTGCCAAGCGTTTCACCAGGCAGCCCAGATCGAGTACAAACACTTGTGTTTTAAACGGGCAGAGGAAATGGTGTCAAGAGCGCGCCTCCATCTCCCGGGCGACGTACACGTTCTCTCCATGAGACGCAAGCCCTTCCTCCAGTGTGAAAGGCCTCTACACTCTACACCTCTTGCGCTCGCAGCACGCAGGTGCCACCCGCTCTGAACATCTTCCAAAGGCACAGGGGTCACGCAACGTGTGAACCACCGTGCGCGGTGCAGCACACACCTAGGTCTTCGCTGTCGGCCTGAGAACACCCACGGCACAGGGCTTCTTTGGTGCACACACGTGGTAGCGGTCGGTGATGCATTCTGCTCCGTGAAACCTTCTCGGGGACACAGAGCGTGAGCGCACGTAGATTAGCCCTACACCTCATCCCTCTTTCTTGAGTGAGTTGTACTGCTATAAGGCAAAACTCCCTGCTGGAATCTCGGTGTGGCTTAAGTATCCTCCGGGAAGCGATCGCTGCTAGAGACACTGTGCTGCTCTCTAGGATAATGGTCTGTGCCTCCACTGCGCTGCTGTTGTCTCCAAGTCGCTTGCGAAGGCCTTTTCGAAGAGGTTGCTCACAGTGTCGTTTCTTTAGAGTAACCCACAGGCATACGAGGATGCCGGTTCTGTGAAGGAAAATGCTCCCTGCCTCAGGCACTTGGGCGCCGTTTTGTACAGGAAAGGACACTCCGCCTTGGAGGTTCTTCCTTCCGGATTGCCACTCGCACTGGCGATGTGTCCTGAATCTCGCGGGGTTACAGTGCCGTCACAAGGTCCGTATCTCAGGCCTAGAACGGCAGAGTGTCCGGCAGCTTTGAAAGAGACCGTCGGCATTCTTCTGGCCTTCGGGGACACTCCATGAGGAACAAGCTCCTCAGCAGCGTGCGTCTTTAGATCTTTCATGGCAGAACCTCTGTGGGCGACCTCATTCCTCCCCCCACGTGAGAGACACACACAACCTGCCATTAGGGGGTGGAAGGCTTTAGAGTTCAGAAGCGAGGCTGGCGCTCCCACTCAGCATTCCTGCACGGAACTGAGCCCGGGTGCGAGAGACCGTGAGAGGGGGTAAAGACAGGCGTACCAGCGAGCTGTTCACAGTGCACGCTGACGCATCACCCTTCAAGCTCACGTTCATTTCATGGAGAGAACACGAGGCCTTGATGCGCTTTCCTGTGGTACGTAAACTTTGGTCACGTCCCCTGGTGGGCACATCGGCTCAGGACTGCCCTGTCCCAAAGGCTCCAGGTGTGGAGCCCGACTGTTGGAGCTCAGCCTCACGTGGCTCTTTCACGGACGAGACCGGCTCGGAATGGGACCGTTCACGAGCTGGGGACCGTGCTGACTGTTAGGAGTCGGCACACCAAGAGCCCTCCGAGGGAGAGGAGCTGCTGACGTTTGCCAGCACAGTCTCCAATTCCGAACTGCAACCATTCCCTGTAAGAGGCTCCCGAAAGCTTCGACGCAGTTTCTCAGTTAGCTATAAATGGAGGCCAGTCACTTGGCAGACTCCGCCAACGCCCGGCCTCCCAGGCTGCGATACAGACACGCCGACTGCTTCAGCCAACACGGACAGCTTGGAGTAAAAGTGAGACTCCTACGTGTCAAAGTACTTGCGTGATGCTGGCCAGAAGCTCAAACATTTAGGGCAGGGCATCAGGGCACTTCGCCGCACGCGGAGCAACTTTGTTCTCATCTCGCCTCTGAATGCTGAGTTTAACCAGCTAGGAAACAAACTTCGGGAAAGGTACTCAGGGTGCTGCCGATTGAAAATTCTCTCACCAGACAGCCCAAATCGTGTACGCCTCTTTGTATTTTCCATGGGCAGGACAAAATGGTGTCAACCCGCACGCCTCCAGCTGGGGGTGGGTTGGGGTGGGGTGGGGTGGTGTGGGGTGGGGTGGGGGTGGGGGTTGGGCGACGTACAATCTCTCCATGGGAAACAGGCCCACGCATTCAGTGTGAAAGGCCTCTACGCCTCTCTGCTTTCGCAGCCCAGGCGTAGCCTCAGCTCTGAAAAGCTTCCAGAGCAGGAAGGTCAGAAAACCTTTGAACCACCCAGCAGGTGCAGCACAGAACAAGGGCTTCTCTCTTGGCCTTGAGAACACCCACTGCCCAGCGCTCCTTTGTGTACACACGTGGTGGAGGAAGGCTGCTGCATTCGGCTCCGTGAGAACTTCTCCGGGCCACGTAGTGTGAACGCAAGTAGATGAGCCCTGCATCTCATGCCAGTCTCCTGTGCGAGTTGGACAAGGCGAACTCCCTGCTTGAATTCCGGGGTGGGTTAAGTACCCTCCAGGGAAGGATCGTTGCTTGGGACCCCGGGGCTGGTAACGAGGTGACTGTTCTGTGCATCCACTTCGCAGCTGTTCTCTCGCCGCGGGTTCTCTCCGCCTGCTGCAGCCAAAAGGGACAGCTTAGGGTAAAGATAAAAACCCAGGGTGTAAACGTTCTTGCCTAGCCCTCGCCCCAAGCACAAGCGTATATGCCTCTGGTCAAAGGCTTTCGCCACAAGCTGAACACGTTTGGTCTCATCTAAGCCTCTGAAGCCCGAGTTTATCCAGCTACGAATCAAACTTCAGGAAAGGTGCTCAGGGTGATGCGGACTGCCAAGCGTTTCACCAGGCAGCCCAGATCGAGTACAAACACTTGTGTTTTAAACGGGCAGAGGAAATGGTGTCAAGAGCGCGCCTCCATCTCCCGGGCGACGTACACGTTCTCTCCATGAGACGCAAGCCCTTCCTCCAGTGTGAAAGGCCTCTACACTCTACACCTCTTGCGCTCGCAGCACGCAGGTGCCACCCGCTCTGAACATCTTCCAAAGGCACAGGGGTCACGCAACGTGTGAACCACCGTGCGCGGTGCAGCACACACCTAGGTCTTCGCTGTCGGCCTGAGAACACCCACGGCACAGGGCTTCTTTGGTGCACACACGTGGTAGCGGTCGGTGATGCATTCTGCTCCGTGAAACCTTCTCGGGGACACAGAGCGTGAACGCACGTAGATTAGCCCTACACCTCATCCCTCTTTCTTGAGTGAGTTGTACTGCTATAAGGCAAAACTCCCTGCTGGAATCTCGGTGTGGCTTAAGTATCCTCCGGGAAGCGATCGCTGCTAGAGACACTGTGCTGCTCTCTAGGATAATGGTCTGTGCCTCCACTGCGCTGCTGTTGTCTCCAAGTCGCTTGCGAAGGCCTTTTCGAAGAGGTTGCTCACAGTGTCGTTTCTTTAGAGTAACCCACAGGCATACGAGGATGCCGGTTCTGTGAAGGAAAATGCTCCCTGCCTCAGGCACTTGGGCGCCGTTTTGTACAGGAAAGGACACTCCGCCTTGGAGGTTCTTCCTTCCGGATTGCCACTCGCACTGGCGATGTGTCCTGAATCTCGCGGGGTTACAGTGCCGTCACAAGGTCCGTATCTCAGGCCTAGAACGGAAGAGTGTCCGGCAGCTTTGAAAGAGACCGTCGGCATTCTTCTGGCCTTCGGGGACACTCCATGAGGAACAAGCTCCTCAGCAGCGTGCGTCTTTAGATCTTTCATGGCAGAACCTCTGTGGGCGACCTCATTCCTCCCCCCACGTGAGAGACACACACAACCTGCCATTAGGGGGTGGAAGTCTTTAGAGTTCAGAAGCGAGGCTGGCGCTCCCACTCAGCATTCCTGCACGGAACTGAGCCCGGGTGCGAGAGACCGTGAGAGGGGGTAAAGAAAGGCGTACCAGCGAGCTGTTCACGGTGCACGCTGACGCATCACCCTTCAAGCTCACGTTCATTTCATGGAGAGAACACGAGGCCTTGATGCGCTTTCCTGTGGTACGTAAACTTTGGTCGCGTCCCCTGGTGGGCACATCGGCTCAGGACTGCCCTGTCCCAAAGGCTCCAGGTGTGGAGCCCGACTGTTGGAGCTCAGCCTCACGTGGCTCTTTCACGGACGAGACCGGCTCGCAATGGGACCGTTCACGAGCTGGGGACCGTGCTGCCTGTTAGGAGTCGGCACACCAAGAGCCCTCCGAGGGAGAGGAGCTGCTGACGTTTGCCAGCACAGTCTCCAATTCCCAACTGCAACCATTCCCTGTAAGAGGCTCCCGAAAGCTTCGACGCAGTTTCTCAGTTAGCTATAAATGGAGGCCAGTCACTTGGCAGACTCCCCCAACGCCCGGCCTCCCAGGCTGCGATACAGACACGCCGACTGCTTCAGCCAACACGGACAGCTTGGAGTAAAAGTGAGACTCCTACGTGTCAAAGTACTTGCGTGATGCTGGCCAGAAGCTCAAACATTTAGGGCAGGGCATCAGGGCACTTCGCCGCACGCGGAGCAACTTTGTTCTCATCTCGCCTCTGAATGCCGAGTTTAACCAGCTAGGAAACAAACTTCGGGAAAGGTACTCAGGGTGCTGCCGATTCAAAATTCTCTCACCAGACAGCCCAAATCGTGTACGCCTCTTTGTATTTTCCATGGGCAGGACAAAATGGTGTCAACCCGCACGCCTCCAGCTGGGGGTGGGTTGGGGTGGGGTGGGGTGGTGTGGGGTGGGGTGGGGGTGGGGGTTGGGCGACGTACAATCTCTCCATGGGAAACAGGCCCACGCATTCAGTGTGAAAGGCCTCTACGCCTCTCTGCTTTCGCAGCCCAGGCGTAGCCTCAGCTCTGAAAAGCTTCCAGAGCAGGAAGGTCAGAAAACCTTTGAACCACCCAGCAGGTGCAGCACAGAACAAGGGCTTCTCTCTTGGCCTTGAGAACACCCACTGCCCAGCGCTCCTTTGTGTACACACGTGGTGGAGGAAGGCTGCTGCATTCGGCTCCATGAGAACTTCTCCGGGCCACGTAGTGTGAACGCAAGTAGATGAGCCCTGCATCTCATGCCAGTCTCCTGTGCGAGTTGGACAAGGCGAACTCCCTGCTTGAATCCCGGGGTGGGTTAAGTACCCTCCAGGGAAGGATCGTTGCTTGGGACCCCGGGGCTGGTAACGAGGTGACTGTTCTGTGCATCCACTTCGCAGCTGTTCTCTCGCCGCGGGTTCTCTCCGCCTGCTGCAGCCAAAAGGGACAGCTTAGGGTAAAGATAAAAACCCAGGGTGTAAACGTTCTTGCCTAGCCCTCGCCCCAAGCACAAGCGTATATGCCTCTGGTCAAAGGCTTTCGCCACAAGCTGAACACGTTTGGTCTCATCTAAGCCTCTGAAGCCCGAGTTTATCCAGCTACGAATCAAACTTCAGGAAAGGTGCTCAGGGTGATGCGGACTGCCAAGCGTTTCACCAGGCAGCCCAGATCGAGTACAAACACTTGTGTTTTAAACGGGCAGAGGAAATGGTGTCAAGAGCGCGCCTCCATCTCCCGGGCGACGTACACGTTCTCTCCATGAGACGCAAGCCCTTCCTCCAGTGTGAAAGGCCTCTACACTCTACACCTCTTGCGCTCGCAGCACGCAGGTGCCACCCGCTCTGAACATCTTCCAAAGGCACAGGGGTCACGCAACGTGTGAACCACCGTGCGCGGTGCAGCACACACCTAGGTCTTCGCTGTCGGCCTGAGAACACCCACGGCACAGGGCTTCTTTGGTGCACACACGTGGTAGCGGTCGGTGATGCATTCTGCTCCGTGAAACCTTCTCGGGGACACAGAGCGTGAACGCACGTAGATTAGCCCTACACCTCATCCCTCTTTCTTGAGTGAGTTGTACTGCTATAAGGCAAAACTCCCTGCTGGAATCTCGGTGTGGCTTAAGTATCCTCCGGGAAGCGATCGCTGCTAGAGACACTGTGCTGCTCTCTAGGATAATGGTCTGTGCCTCCACTGCGCTGCTGTTGTCTCCAAGTCGCTTGCGAAGGCCTTTTCGAAGAGGTTGCTCACAGTGTCGTTTCTTTAGAGTAACCCACAGGCATACGAGGATGCCGGTTCTGTGAAGGAAAATGCTCCCTGCCTCAGGCACTTGGGCGCCGTTTTGTACAGGAAAGGACACTCCGCCTTGGAGGTTCTTCCTTCCGGATTGCCACTCGCACTGGCGATGTGTCCTGAATCTCGCGGGGTTACAGTGCCGTCACAAGGTCCGTATCTCAGGCCTAGAACGGAAGAGTGTCCGGCAGCTTTGAAAGAGACCGTCGGCATTCTTCTGGCCTTCGGGGACACTCCATGAGGAACAAGCTCCTCAGCAGCGTGCGTCTTTAGATCTTTCATGGCAGAACCTCTGTGGGCGACCTCATTCCTCCCCCCACGTGAGAGACACACACAACCTGCCATTAGGGGGTGGAAGTCTTTAGAGTTCAGAAGCGAGGCTGGCGCTCCCACTCAGCATTCCTGCACGGAACTGAGCCCGGGTGCGAGAGACCGTGAGAGGGGGTAAAGAAAGGCGTACCAGCGAGCTGTTCACGGTGCACGCTGACGCATCACCCTTCAAGCTCACGTTCATTTCATGGAGAGAACACGAGGCCTTGATGCGCTTTCCTGTGGTACGTAAACTTTGGTCGCGTCCCCTGGTGGGCACATCGGCTCAGGACTGCCCTGTCCCAAAGGCTCCAGGTGTGGAGCCCGACTGTTGGAGCTCAGCCTCACGTGGCTCTTTCACGGACGAGACCGGCTCGCAATGGGACCGTTCACGAGCTGGGGACCGTGCTGGCTGTTAGGAGTCGGCACACCAAGAGCCCTCCGAGGGAGAGGAGCTGCTGACGTTTGCCAGCACAGTCTCCAATTCCGAACTGCAACCATTCCCTGTAAGAGGCTCCCGAAAGCTTCGACGCAGTTTCTCAGTTAGCTATAAATGGAGGCCAGTCACTTGGCAGACTCCCCCAACGCCCGGCCTCCCAGGCTGCGATACAGACACGCCGACTGCTTCAGCCAACACGGACAGCTTGGAGTAAAAGTGAGACTCCTACGTGTCAAAGTACTTGCGTGATGCTGGCCAGAAGCTCAAACATTTAGGGCAGGGCATCAGGGCACTTCGCCGCACGCGGAGCAACTTTGTTCTCATCTCGCCTCTGAATGCCGAGTTTAACCAGCTAGGAAACAAACTTCGGGAAAGGTACTCAGGGTGCTGCCGATTCAAAATTCTCTCACCAGACAGCCCAAATCGTGTACGTCTCTTTGTATTTTCCATGGGCAGGACAAAATGGTGTCAACCCGCACGCCTCCAGCTGGGGGTGGGTTGGGGTGGGGTGGGGTGGGGTGGGGTGGGGGTGGGGGTTGGGCGACGTACACTCTCTCCATGGGAAACAGGCCCACGCCTTCAGTGTGAAAGGCCTCTACGCCTCTCTGCTTTCGCAGCCCAGGCGTAGCCTCAGCTCTGAAAAGCTTCCAGAGCAGGAAGGTCAGAAAACCTTTGAACCACCCAGCAGGTGCAGCACAGAACAACGGCTTCTCTCTTGGCCTTGAGAACACCCACTGCCCAGCGCTCCTTTGTGTACACACGTGGTGGAGGAAGGCTGCTGCATTCGGCTCCGTGAGAACTTCTCCGGGCCACGTAGTGTGAACGCAAGTAGATGAGCCCTGCATCTCATGCCAGTCTCCTGTGCGAGTTGGACAAGGCGAACTCCCTGCTTGAATCCCGGGGTGGGTTAAGTACCCTCCAGGGAAGGATCGTTGCTTGGGACCCCGGGGCTGGTATCGAGGTGACTGTTCTGTGCATCCACTTCGCAGCTGTTCTCTCTCCGCGGGTTCTCTCCGCCTGCTGCAGCCAAAAGGGACAGCTTAGGGTAAAGATAAAAACCCAGGGTGTAAACGTTCTTGCCTAGCCCTCGCCCCAAGCACAAGCGTATATGCCTCTGGTCAAAGGCTTTCGCCACAAGCTGAACACATTTGGTCTCATCTAAGCCTCTGAAGCCCGAGTTTATCCAGCTACGAATCAAACTTCAGGAAAGGTGCTCAGGGTGATGCGGACTGCCAAGCGTTTCACCAGGCAGCCCAGATCGAGTACAAACACTTGTGTTTTAAACGGGCAGAGGAAATGGTGTCAAGAGCGCGCCTCCATCTCCCGGGCGACGTACACGTTCTCTCCATGAGACGCAAGCCCTTCCTCCAGTGTGAAAGGCCTCTACACTCTACACCTCTTGCGCTCGCAGCACGCAGGTGCCACCCGCTCTGAACATCTTCCAAAGGCACAGGGGTCACGCAACGTGTGAACCACCGTGCGCGGTGCAGCACACACCTAGGTCTTCGCTGTCGGCCTGAGAACACCCACGGCACAGGGCTTCTTTGGTGCACACACGTGGTAGCGGTCGGTGATGCATTCTGCTCCGTGAAACCTTCTCGGGGACACAGAGCGTGAGCGCACGTAGATTAGCCCTACACCTCATCCCTCTTTCTTGAGTGAGTTGTACTGCTATAAGGCAAAACTCCCTGCTGGAATCTCGGTGTGGCTTAAGTATCCTCCGGGAAGCGATCGCTGCTAGAGACACTGTGCTGCTCTCTAGGATAATGGTCTGTGCCTCCACTGCGCTGCTGTTGTCTCCAAGTCGCTTGCGAAGGCCTTTTCGAAGAGGTTGCTCACAGTGTCGTTTCTTTAGAGTAACCCACAGGCATACGAGGATGCCGGTTCTGTGAAGGAAAATGCTCCCTGCCTCAGGCACTTGGGCGCCGTTTTGTACAGGAAAGGACACTCCGCCTTGGAGGTTCTTCCTTCCGGATTCCCACTCGCACTGTCGATGTGTCCTGAATCTCGCGGGGTTACAGTGCCGTCACAAGGTCCGTATCTCAGGCCTAGAACGGCAGAGTGTCCGGCAGCTTTGAAAGAGACCGTCGGCATTCTTCTGGCCTTCGGGGACACTCCATGAGGAACAAGCTCCTCAGCAGCGTGCGTCTTTAGATCTTTCATGGCAGAACCTCTGTGGGCGACCTCATTCCTCCCCCCACGTGAGAGACACACACAACCTGCCATTAGGGGGTGGAAGGCTTTAGAGTTCAGAAGCGAGGCTGGCGCTCCCACTCAGCATTCCTGCACGGAACTGAGCCCGGGTGCGAGAGACCGTGAGAGGGGGTAAAGACAGGCGTACCAGCGAGCTGTTCACGGTGCACGCTGACGCATCACCCTTCAAGCTCACGTTCATTTCATGGAGAGAACACGAGGCCTTGATGCGCTTTCCTGTGGTACGTAAACTTTGGTCACGTCCCCTGGTGGGCACATCGGCTCAGGACTGCCCTGTCCCAAAGGCTCCAGGTGTGGAGCCCGACTGTTGGAGCTCAGCCTCACGTGGCTCTTTCACGGACGAGACCGGCTCGCAATGGGACCGTTCACGAGCTGGGGACCGTGCTGACTGTTAGGAGTCGGCACACCAAGAGCCCTCCGAGGGAGAGGAGCTGCTGACGTTTGCCAGCACAGTCTCCAATTCCGAACTGCAACCATTCCCTGTAAGAGGCTCCCGAAAGCTTCGACGCAGTTTCTCAGTTAGCTATAAATGGAGGCCAGTCACTTGGCAGACTCCCCCAACGCCCGGCCTCCCAGGCTGCGATACAGACACGCCGACTGCTTCAGCCAACACGGACAGCTTGGAGTAAAAGTGAGACTCCTACGTGTCAAAGTACTTGCGTGATGCTGGCCAGAAGCTCAAACATTTAGGGCAGGGCATCAGGGCACTTCGACGCACGCGGAGCAACTTTGTTCTCATCTCGCCTCTGAATGCCGAGTTTAACCAGCTAGGAAACAAACTTCGGGAAAGGTACTCAGGGTGCTGCCGATTCAAAATTCTCTCACCAGACAGCCCAAATCGTGTACGCCTCTTTGTATTTTCCATGGGCAGGACAAAATGGTGTCAACCCGCACGCCTCCAGCTGGGGGTGGGTTGGGGTGGGGTGGGGTGGGGTGGGGTGGGGTGGGGGAGGGGGTTGGGCGACGTACACTCTCTCCATGGGAAACAGGCCCACGCCTTCAGTGTGAAAGGCCTCTACGCCTCTCTGCTTTCGCAGCCCAGGCGTAGCCTCAGCTCTGAAAAGCTTCCAGAGCAGGAAGGTCAGAAAACCTTTGAACCACCCAGCAGGTGCAGCACAGAACAAGGGCTTCTCTCTTGGCCTTGAGAACACCCACTGCCCAGCGCTCCTTTGTGTACACACGTGGTGGAGGAAGGCTGCTGCATTCGGCTCCGTGAGAACTTCTCCGGGCCACGTAGTGTGAACGCAAGTAGATGAGCCCTGCATCTAATGCCAGTCTCCTGTGCGAGTTGGACAAGGCGAACTCCCTGCTTGAATCCCGGGGTGGGTTAAGTACCCTCCAGGGAAGGATCGTTGCTTGGGACCCCGGGGCTGGTATCGAGGTGACTGTTCTGTGCATCCACTTTGCAGCTGTTCTCTCTCCGCGGGTTCTCTCCGCCTGCTGCAGCCAAAAGGGACAGCTTAGGGTAAAGATAAAAACCCAGGGTGTAAACGTTCTTGCCTAGCCCTCGCCCCAAGCACAAGCGTATATGCCTCTGGTCAAAGGCTTTCGCCACAAGCTGAACACGTTTGGTCTCATCTAAGCCTCTGAAGCCCGAGTTTATCCAGCTACGAATCAAACTTCAGGAAAGGTGCTCAGGGTGATGCGGACTGCCAAGCGTTTCACCAGGCAGCCCAGATCGAGTACAAACACTTGTGTTTTAAACGGGCAGAGGAAATGGTGTCAAGAGCGCGCCTCCATCTCCCGGGCGACGTACACGTTCTCTCCATGAGACGCAAGCCCTTCCTCCAGTGTGAAAGGCCTCTACACTCTACACCTCTTGCGCTCGCAGCACGCAGGTGCCACCCGCTCTGAACATCTTCCAAAGGCACAGGGGTCACGCAACGTGTGAACCACCGTGCGCGGTGCAGCACACACCTAGGTCTTCGCTGTCGGCCTGAGAACACCCACGGCACAGGGCTTCTTTGGTGCACACACGTGGTAGCGGTCGGTGATGCATTCTGCTCCGTGAAACCTTCTCGGGGACACAGAGCGTGAGCGCACGTAGATTAGCCCTACACCTCATCCCTCTTTCTTGAGTGAGTTGTACTGCTATAAGGCAAAACTCCCTGCTGGAATCTCGGTGTGGCTTAAGTATCCTCCGGGAAGCGATCGCTGCTAGAGACACTGTGCTGCTCTCTAGGACAATGGTCTGTGCCTCCACTGCGCTGCTGTTGTCTCCAAGTCGCTTGCGAAGGCCTTTTCGAAGAGGTTGCTCACAGTGTCGTTTCTTTAGAGTAACCCACAGGCATACGAGGATGCCGGTTCTGTGAAGGAAAATGCTCCCTGCCTCAGGCACTTGGGCGCCGTTTTGTACAGGAAAGGACACTCCGCCTTGGAGGTTCTTCCTTCCGGATTGCCACTCGCACTGGCGATGTGTCCTGAATCTCGCGGGGTTACAGTGCCGTCACAAGGTCCGTATCTCAGGCCTAGAACGGAAGAGTGTCCGGCAGCTTTGAAAGAGACCGTCGGCATTCTTCTGGCCTTCGGGGACACTCCATGAGGAACAAGCTCCTCAGCAGCGTGCGTCTTTAGATCTTTCATGGCAGAACCTCTGTGGGCGACCTCATTCCTCCCCCCACGTGAGAGACACACACAACCTGCCATTAGGGGGTGGAAGGCTTTAGAGTTCAGAAGCGAGGCTGGCGCTCCCACTCAGCATTCCTGCACGGAACTGAGCCCGGGTGCGAGAGACCGTGAGAGGGGGTAAAGAAAGGCGTACCAGCGAGCTGTTCACGGTGCACGCTGACGCATCACCCTTCAAGCTCACGTTCATTTCATGGAGAGAACACGAGGCCTTGATGCGCTTTCCTGTGGTACGTAAACTTTGGTCGCGTCCCCTGGTGGGCACATCGGCTCAGGACTGCCCTGTCCCAAAGGCTCCAGGTGTGGAGCCCGACTGTTGGAGCTCAGCCTCACGTGGCTCTTTCACGGACGAGACCGGCTCGCAATGGGACCGTTCACGAGCTGGGGACCGTGCTGGCTGTTAGGAGTCGGCACACCAAGAGCCCTCCGAGGGAGAGGAGCTGCTGACGTTTGCCAGCACAGTCTCCAATTCCGAACTTCAACCATTCCCTGTAAGAGGCTCCCGAAAGCTTCGACGCAGTTTCTCAGTTAGCTATAAATGGAGGCCAGTCACTTGGCAGACTCCCCCAACGCCCGGCCTCCCAGGCTGCGATACAGACACGCCGACTGCTTCAGCCAACACGGACAGCTTGGAGTAAAAGTGAGACTCCTACGTGTCAAAGTACTTGCGTGATGCTGGCCAGAAGCTCAAACATTTAGGGCAGGGCATCAGGGCACTTCGCCGCACGCGGAGCAACTTTGTTCTCATCTCGCCTCTGAATGCCGAGTTTAACCAGCTAGGAAACAAACTTCGGGAAAGGTACTCAGGGTGCTGCCGATTCAAAATTCTCTCACCAGACAGCCCAAATCGTGTACGCCTCTTTGTATTTTCCATGGGCAGGACAAAATGGTGTCAACCCGCACGCCTCCAGCTGGGGGTGGGTTGGGGTGGGGTGGGGTGGGGTGGGGTGGGGTGGGGGTGGGGGTTGGGCGACGTACACTCTCTCCATGGGAAACAGGCCCACGCCTTCAGTGTGAAAGGCCTCTACGCCTCTCTGCTTTCGCAGCCCAGGCGTAGCCTCAGCTCTGAAAAGCTTCCAGAGCAGGAAGGTCAGAAAACCTTTGAACCACCCAGCAGGTGCAGCACAGAACAAGGGCTTCTCTCTTGGCCTTGAGAACACCCACTGCCCAGCGCTCCTTTGTGTACACACGTGGTGGAGGAAGGCTGCTGCATTCGGCTCCGTGAGAACTTCTCCGGGCCACGTAGTGTGAACGCAAGTAGATGAGCCCTGCATCTCATGCCAGTCTCCTGTGCGAGTTGGACAAGGCGAACTCCCTGCTTGAATCCCGGGGTGGGTTAAGTACCCTCCAGGGAAGGATCGTTGCTTGGGATCCCGGGGCTGGTATCGAGGTGACTGTTCTGTGCATCCACTTCGCAGCTGTTCTCTCTCCGCGGGTTCTCTCCGCCTGCTGCAGCCAAAAGGGACAGCTTAGGGTAAAGATAAAAACCCAGGGTGTAAACGTTCTTGCCTAGCCCTCGCCCCAAGCACAAGCGTATATGCCTCTGGTCAAAGGCTTTCGCCACAAGCTGAACACGTTTGGTCTCATCTAAGCCTCTGAAGCCCGAGTTTATCCAGCTACGAATCAAACTTCAGGAAAGGTGCTCAGGGTGATGCGGACTGCCAAGCGTTTCACCAGGCAGCCCAGATCGAGTACAAACACTTGTGTTTTAAACGGGCAGAGGAAATGGTGTCAAGAGCGCGCCTCCATCTCCCGGGCGACGTACACGTTCTCTCCATGAGACGCAAGCCCTTCCTCCAGTGTGAAAGGCCTCTACACTCTACACCTCTTGCGCTCGCAGCACGCAGGTGCCACCCGCTCTGAACATCTTCCAAAGGCACAGGGGTCACGCAACGTGTGAACCACCGTGCGCGGTGCAGCACACACCTAGGTCTTCGCTGTCGGCCTGAGAACACCCACGGCACAGGGCTTCTTTGGTGCACACACGTGGTAGCGGTCGGTGATGCATTCTGCTCCGTGAAACCTTCTCGGGGACACAGAGCGTGAGCGCACGTAGATTAGCCCTACACCTCATCCCTCTTTCTTGAGTGAGTTGTACTGCTATAAGGCAAAACTCCCTGCTGGAATCTCGGTGTGGCTTAAGTATCCTCCGGGAAGCGATCGCTGCTAGAGACACTGTGCTGCTCTCTAGGACAATGGTCTGTGCCTCCACTGCGCTGCTGTTGTCTCCAAGTCGCTTGCGAAGGCCTTTTCGAAGAGGTTGCTCACAGTGTCGTTTCTTTAGAGTAACCCACAGGCATACGAGGATGCCGGTTCTGTGAAGGAAAATGCTCCCTGCCTCAGGCACTTGGGCGCCGTTTTGTACAGGAAAGGACACTCCGCCTTGGAGGTTCTTCCTTCCGGATTGCCACTCGCACTGGCGATGTGTCCTGAATCTCGCGGGGTTACAGTGCCGTCACAAGGTCCGTATCTCAGGCCTAGAACGGAAGAGTGTCCGGCAGCTTTGAAAGAGACCGTCGGCATTCTTCTGGCCTTCGGGGACACTCCATGAGGAACAAGCTCCTCAGCAGCGTGCGTCTTTAGATCTTTCATGGCAGAACCTCTGTGGGCGACCTCATTCCTCCCCCCACGTGAGAGACACACACAACCTGCCATTAGGGGGTGGAAGGCTTTAGAGTTCAGAAGCGAGGCTGGCGCTCCCACTCAGCATTCCTGCACGGAACTGAGCCCGGGTGCGAGAGACCGTGAGAGGGGGTAAAGAAAGGCGTACCAGCGAGCTGTTCACGGTGCACGCTGACGCATCACCCTTCAAGCTCACGTTCATTTCATGGAGAGAACACGAGGCCTTGATGCGCTTTCCTGTGGTACGTAAACTTTGGTCGCGTCCCCTGGTGGGCACATCGGCTCAGGACTGCCCTGTCCCAAAGGCTCCAGGTGTGGAGCCCGACTGTTGGAGCTCAGCCTCACGTGGCTCTTTCACGGACGAGACCGGCTCGCAATGGGACCGTTCACGAGCTGGGGACCGTGCTGGCTGTTAGGAGTCGGCACACCAAGAGCCCTCCGAGGGAGAGGAGCTGCTGACGTTTGCCAGCACAGTCTCCAATTCCGAACTGCAACCATTCCCTGTAAGAGGCTCCCGAAAGCTTCGACGCAGTTTCTCAGTTAGCTATAAATGGAGGCCAGTCACTTGGCAGACTCCCCCAACGCCCGGCCTCCCAGGCTGCGATACAGACACGCCGACTGCTTCAGCCAACACGGACAGCTTGGAGTAAAAGTGAGACTCCTACGTGTCAAAGTACTTGCGTGATGCTGGCCAGAAGCTCAAACATTTAGGGCAGGGCATCAGGGCACTTCGCCGCACGCGGAGCAACTTTGTTCTCATCTCGCCTCTGAATGCCGAGTTTAACCAGCTAGGAAACAAACTTCGGGAAAGGTACTCAGGGTGCTGCCGATTCAAAATTCTCTCACCAGACAGCCCAAATCGTGTACGCCTCTTTGTATTTTCCATGGGCAGGACAAAATGGTGTCAACCCGCACGCCTCCAGCTGGGGGTGGGTTGGGGTGGGGTGGGGTGGGGTGGGGTGGGGTGGGGGTGGGGGTTGGGCGACGTACACTCTCTCCATGGGAAACAGGCCCACGCCTTCAGTGTGAAAGGCCTCTACGCCTCTCTGCTTTCGCAGCCCAGGCGTAGCCTCAGCTCTGAAAAGCTTCCAGAGCAGGAAGGTCAGAAAACCTTTGAACCACCCAGCAGGTGCAGCACAGAACAAGGGCTTCTCTCTTGGCCTTGAGAACACCCACTGCCCAGCGCTCCTTTGTGTACACACGTGGTGGAGGAAGGCTGCTGCATTCGGCTCCGTGAGAACTTCTCCGGGCCACGTAGTGTGAACGCAAGTAGATGAGCCCTGCATCTCATGCCAGTCTCCTGTGCGAGTTGGACAAGGCGAACTCCCTGCTTGAATCCCGGGGTGGGTTAAGTACCCTCCAGGGAAGGATCGTTGCTTGGGATCCCGGGGCTGGTATCGAGGTGACTGTTCTGTGCATCCACTTCGCAGCTGTTCTCTCTCCGCGGGTTCTCTCCGCCTGCTGCAGCCAAAAGGGACAGCTTAGGGTAAAGATAAAAACCCAGGGTGTAAACGTTCTTGCCTAGCCCTCGCCCCAAGCACAAGCGTATATGCCTCTGGTCAAAGGCTTTCGCCACAAGCTGAACACGTTTGGTCTCATCTAAGCCTCTGAAGCCCGAGTTTATCCAGCTACGAATCAAACTTCAGGAAAGGTGCTCAGGGTGATGCGGACTGCCAAGCGTTTCACCAGGCAGCCCAGATCGAGTACAAACACTTGTGTTTTAAACGGGCAGAGGAAATGGTGTCAAGAGCGCGCCTCCATCTCCCGGGCGACGTACACGTTCTCTCCATGAGACGCAAGCCCTTCCTCCAGTGTGAAAGGCCTCTACACTCTACACCTCTTGCGCTCGCAGCACGCAGGTGCCACCCGCTCTGAACATCTTCCAAAGGCACAGGGGTCACGCAACGTGTGAACCACCGTGCGCGGTGCAGCACACACCTAGGTCTTCGCTGTCGGCCTGAGAACACCCACGGCACAGGGCTTCTTTGGTGCACACACGTGGTAGCGGTCGGTGATGCATTCTGCTCCGTGAAACCTTCTCGGGGACACAGAGCGTGAGCGCACGTAGATTAGCCCTACACCTCATCCCTCTTTCTTGAGTGAGTTGTACTGCTATAAGGCAAAACTCCCTGCTGGAATCTCGGTGTGGCTTAAGTATCCTCCGGGAAGCGATCGCTGCTAGAGACACTGTGCTGCTCTCTAGGACAATGGTCTGTGCCTCCACTGCGCTGCTGTTGTCTCCAAGTCGCTTGCGAAGGCCTTTTCGAAGAGGTTGCTCACAGTGTCGTTTCTTTAGAGTAACCCACAGGCATACGAGGATGCCGGTTCTGTGAAGGAAAATGCTCCCTGCCTCAGGCACTTGGGCACCGTTTTGTACAGGAAAGGACACTCCGCCTTGGAGGTTCTTCCTTCCGGATTGCCACTCGCACTGGCGATGTGTCCTGAATCTCGCGGGGTTACAGTGCCGTCACAAGGTCCGTATCTCAGGCCTAGAACGGAAGAGTGTCCGGCAGCTTTGAAAGAGACCGTCGGCATTCTTCTGGCCTTCGGGGACACTCCATGAGGAACAAGCTCCTCAGCAGCGTGCGTCTTTAGATCTTTCATGGCAGAACCTCTGTGGGCGACCTCATTCCTCCCCCCACGTGAGAGACACACACAACCTGCCATTAGGGGGTGGAAGGCTTTCGAGTCCAGAAGCGAGGCTGGCGCTCCCACTCAGCATTCCTGCACGGAACTGAGCCCGGGTGCGAGAGACCGTGAGAGGGGGTAAAGAAAGGCGTACCAGCGAGCTGTTCACGGTGCACGCTGACGCATCACCCTTCAAGCTCACGTTCATTTCATGGAGAGAACACGAGGCCTTGATGCGCTTTCCTGTGGTACGTAAACTTTGGTCGCGTCCCCTGGTGGGCACATCGGCTCAGGACTGCCCTGTCCCAAAGGCTCCAGGTGTGGAGCCCGACTGTTGGAGCTCAGCCTCACGTGGCTCTTTCACGGACGAGACCGGCTCGCAATGGGACCGTTCACGAGCTGGGGACCGTGCTGGCTGTTAGGAGTCGGCACACCAAGAGCCCTCCGAGGGAGAGGAGCTGCTGACGTTTGCCAGCACAGTCTCCAATTCCGAACTGCAACCATTCCCTGTAAGAGGCTCCCAAAAGCTTCGACGCAGTTTCTCAGTTAGCTATAAATGGAGGCCAGTCACTTGGCAGACTCCCCCAACGCCCGGCCTCCCAGGCTGCGATACAGACACGCCGACTGCTTCAGCCAACACGGACAGCTTGGAGTAAAAGTGAGACTCCTACGTGTCAAAGTAGTTGCGTGATGCTGGCCAGAAGCTCAAACATTTAGGGCAGGGCATCAGGGCACTTCGCCGCACGCGGAGCAACTTTGTTCTCATCTCGCCTCTGAATGCCGAGTTTAACCAGCTAGGAAACAAACTTCGGGAAAGGTACTCAGGGTGCTGCCGATTCAAAATTCTCTCACCAGACAGCCCAAATCGTGTACGCCTCTTTGTATTTTCCATGGGCAGGACAAAATGGTGTCAACCCGCACGCCTCCAGCTGGGGGTGGGTTGGGGTGGGGTGGGGTGGGGTGGGGTGGGGGTGGGGGTTGGGCGACGTACACTCTCTCCATGGGAAACAGGCCCACGCCTTCAGTGTGAAAGGCCTCTACGCCTCTCTGCTTTCGCAGCCCAGGCGTAGCCTCAGCTCTGAAAAGCTTCCAGAGCAGGAAGGTCAGAAAACCTTTGAACCACCCAGCAGGTGCAGCACAGAACAAGGGCTTCTCTCTTGGCCTTGAGAACACCCACTGCCCAGCGCTCCTTTGTGTACACACGTGGTGGAGGAAGGCTGCTGCATTCGGCTCCGTGAGAACTTCTCCGGGCCACGTAGTGTGAACGCAAGTAGATGAGCCCTGCATCTCATGCCAGTCTCCTGTGCGAGTTGGACAAGGCGAACTCCCTGCTTGAATCCCGGGGTGGGTTAAGTACCCTCCTGCTTGAATCCCTGGGTGGGTTAAGTACCCTGCGGCTAAGGATCGTTGCTTGGGAGCCTGGGGCTGGTATCGAGGTGACTGTTGTGTGCATCCACTTCGCAGCTGTTCTCTCTCCGTGGGTTCTCTCCGCCTGCTGCAGCCAAAAGGGACAGCTTAGGGTAAAGATAAAAACCCAGTGTGTAAACGTTCTTGCCTAGCCCTCGCCCCAAGCACAAGCACATATGCCTCTGGTCAAAGGCTTTCGCCACAAGCTGAACACGTTTGGTCTCATCTAAGCCTCTGAAGCCCGAGTTTACCCAGCTACGAATCAAACTTCAGGAAAGGTGCTCAGGGTGATGCGGACTGCCAAGCGTTTCACCAGGCAGCCCAGATCGAGTACAAACACTTGTGTTTGAAACGGACAGAGGAAATGGTGTCAAGAGCGTGCCTCCATCTCCCGGGCGAGGTACACATTTTCTCCATGAGATGCAAGCCTTTCCTCCAGTGTGAAAGGCCTTTACACTCTACACCTCTTGCGCTCGCAGCACGCAGGTGCCACCCGCTCTGAGCATCTTCAAAAGGCACAGGGTCACGCAACGTGTGAACCACCGGGCGCGGGTGCAGCACACACCTAGGTCTTCGCTGTCGGCCTGAGAACACCCACGGCACAGGGCTTCTTTGGTGCACACACGTGGTAGCGGTCGGTGATGCATTCTGCTCCGTGAAACCTTCTCGGGGACACAGAGCGTGAGCGCACGTAGATTAGCCCTACACCTCATCCCTCTTTCTTGAGTGAGTTGTACTGCTATAAGGCAAAACTCCCTGCTGGAATCTCGGTGTGGCTTAAGTATCCTCCGGGAAGCGATCGCTGCTAGAGACACTGTGCTGCTCTCTAGGACAATGGTCTGTGCCTCCACTGCGCTGCTGTTGTCTCCAAGTCGCTTGCGAAGGCCTTTTCGAAGAGGTTGCTCACAGTGTCGTTTCTTTAGAGTAACCCACAGGCATACGAGGATGCCGGTTCTGTGAAGGAAAATGCTCCCTGCCTCAGGCACTTGGGCGCCGTTTTGTACAGGAAAGGACACTCCGCCTTGGAGGTTCTTCCTTCCGGATTGCCACTCGCACTGGCGATGTGTCCTGAATCTCGCGGGGTTACAGTGCCGTCACAAGGTCCGTATCTCACGCCTAGAACGGAAGAGTGTCCGGCAGCTTTGAAAGAGACCGTCGGCATTCTTCTGGCCTTCGGGGACACTCCATGAGGAACAAGCTCCTCAGCAGCGTGCGTCTTTAGATCTTTCATGGCAGAACCTCTGTGGGCGACCTCATTCCTCCCCCCACGTGAGAGACACACACAACCTGCCATTAGGGGGTGGAAGGCTTTAGAGTTCAGAAGCGAGGCTGGCGCTCCCACTCAGCATTCCTGCACGGAACTGAGCCCGGGTGCGAGAGACCGTGAGAGGGGGTAAAGACAGGCGTACCAGCGAGCTGTTCACGGTGCACGCTGACGCATCACCCTTCAAGCTCACGTTCATTTCATGGAGAGAACACGAGGCCTTGATGCGCTTTCCTGTGGTACGTAAACTTTGGTCGCGTCCCCTGGTGGGCACATCGGCTCGGGACTGCCCTGTCCCAAAGGCTCCAGGTGTGGAGCCCGACTGTTGGAGCTCAGCCTCACGTGGCTCTTTCACGGACGAGACCAGCTCGCAATGGGACCGTTCACGAGCTGGGGACCGTGCTGGCTGTTAGGAGTCAGCACACCAAGAGCCCTCCGAGGGAGAGGAGCTGCTGACGTTTGCCAGCACAGTCTCCAATTCCGAACTGCAACCATTCCCTGTAAGAGGCTCCCGAAAGCTTCGACGCAGTTTCTCAGTTAGCTATAAATGGAGGCCAGTCACTTGGCAGACTCCCCCAACGCCCGGCCTCCCAGGCTGCGATACAGACACGCCGACTGCTTCAGCCAACAGGGACAGCTTGAAGTAAAAGTGAGACTCCTACGTGTCAAAGTACTTGCCTGACGCTGGCCACAAGCTCAAACATTTAGGGCAGGGCATCAAGGCACTTCGCCGCACGCGGAGCAAGTTTGTTCTCATCTCGCCTCTGAATGCCGAGTTTAACCAGCTAGGAAGCAAACTTCGGGAAAGGTACTCAGGGTGCCGCCGATTCAAAATTCTTTCACCAGACAGCCCAAATCGTGTACGCCTCTTTGTATTTTCCATGGGCAGGACAAAATGGTGTCAACCCGCACGCCTCCAGCTGGGGGTGGGTTGGAGTGGGGTGGGGTGGGGTGGGGTGGGGTGGGGTGGGGTGGGGTGGGAGTGGGGGTTGGGCGACGTACACTTTCCCCATGGGAAACAGGCCCACGCCTTCAGTGTGAAAGGCCTCTACGCCTCTCTGCTTTCGCAGCCCAGGCGTAGCCTCAGCTCTGAAAAGCTTCCAGAGCAGGAAGGTCAGAAAACCTTTGAACCACCCAGCAGGTGCAGCACAGAACAAGGGCTTCTCTCTTGGCCTGAGAACACCCACTGCCCAGCGCTCCTTTGTGTACACACGTGGTGGAGGAAGGGTGCTGGATTCGGCTCCGTGAGAACTTCTCCGGGCCACGTAGTGTGAACGCAAGTAGATGAGCCCTACATCTCATGCCAGTCTCCTGTGCGAGTTGGACAAGGCGAACTCCCTGCTTGAATCCCTGGGTGGGTTAAGTACCCTGCGGCTAAGGATCGTTGCTTGGTAGCCTGGGGCTGGTATCGAGGTGACTGTTGTGTGCATCCACTTCTCAGCTGTTCTCTCTCCGTGGGTTCTCTCCGCCTGCTGCAGCCAAAAGGGACAGCTTAGGGTAAAGATAAAAACCCAGTGTGTAAACGTTCTTGCCTAGCCCTCGCCCCAAGCACAAGCTCATATGCCTCTGGTCAAAGGCTTTCGCCACAAGCTGAACACGTTTGGTCTCATCTAAGCCTCTGAAGCCCGAGTTTACCCAGCTACGAATCAAACTTCAGGAAAGGTGCTCAGGGTGATGCGGACTGCCAAGCGTTTCACCAGGCAGCCCAGATCGAGTACAAACACTTGTGTTTGAAACGGGCAGAGGAAATGGTGTCAAGAGCGCGCCTCCATCTCCCGGGCGAGGTACACATTTTCTCCATGAGATGCAAGCCTTTCCTCCAGTGTGAAAGGCCTTTACACTCTACACCTCTTGCGCTCGCAGCACGCAGGTGCCACCCGCTCTGAGCATCTTCAAAAGGCACAGGGTCACGCAACGTGTGAACCACCGGGCGCGGGTGCAGCACACACCTAGGTCTTCGCTGTCGGCCTGAGAACACCCACGGCACAGGGCTTCTTTGGTGCACACACGTGGTAGCGGTCGGTGATGCATTCTGCTCCGTGAAACCTTCTCGGGGACACAGAGCGTGAGCGCACGTAGATTAGCCCTACACCTCATCCCTCTTTCTTGAGTGAGTTGTACTGCTATAAGGCAAAACTCCCTGCTGGAATCTCGGTGTGGCTTAAGTATCCTCCGGGAAGCGATCGCTGCTAGAGACACTGTGCTGCTCTCTAGGACAATGGTCTGTGCCTCCACTGCGCTGCTGTTGTCTCCAAGTCGCTTGCGAAGGCCTTTTCGAAGAGGTTGCTCACAGTGTCGTTTCTTTAGAGTAACCCACAGGCATACGAGGATGCCGGTTCTGTGAAGGAAAATGCTCCCTGCCTCAGCCACTTGGGCGCCGTTTTGTACAGGAAAGGACACTCCGCCTTGAAGGTTCTTCCTTCCGGATTGCCACTCGCACTGGCGATGTCTCCTGAATCTCGCGGGGTTACAGTGCCGTCACAAGGTCCTTATCTCAGGCCTAGAACGGCAGAGCGTCCGGCAGCTTTGAAAGAGACCTTCGGCATGCTTCTGGCCTTCGGGGACGCTCCATGAGGAACAAGCTCCTCAGCAGCGTGCGTCTTTAGATCTTTCATGGCTGAACCTCTGTGGGCGACCTCATTCCACCCCCCACGTGAGAGACACACACAACCTGCCATTAGGGGGTGGAAGGCTTTCGAGTCCAGAAGCGAGGCTGGCGCTCCCACTCAGCATTCCTGCACGGAACTGAGCCCGGGTGCGTGAGACCGTGAGAGGGGGCAAAGACAGGCGTACCAGCGAGCTGTTCACGGTGCACGCTGACGCATCACCCTTCAAGCTCACGTTCATTTCATGGAGAGAACACGAGGCCTTGATGCGCTTTCCTGTGGTACGTAAACTTTGGTCGCGTCCCCTGGTGGGCACATCGGCTCAGGACTGCCCTGTCCCAAAGGCTCCAGGTGTGGAGCCCGACTCTTGGAGCTCAGCCTCACGTGGCTCTTTCACGGACGAGACCGGCTCGCAATGGGACCGTTCACGAGCTGGGGACCGTGCTGGCTGTTAGGAGTCGGCACACCAAGAGCCCTCCGAGGGAGAGGAGCTGCTGACGTTTGCCAGCACAGTCTCCAATTCCCAACTGCAACCATTCCCTGTAAGAGGCTCCCGAAAGCTTCGACGCAGTTTCTCAGTTAGCTATAAATGGAGGCCAGTCACTTGGCAGACTCCCCCAACGCCCGGCCTCCCAGGCTGCGATACAGACACGCCGACTGCTTCAGCCAACAGGGACAGCTTGGAGTAAAAGGGAGACTCCTACGTGTCAAAGTACTTGCCTGACGCTGGCCAGAAGCTCAAACATTTAGGGCAGGGCATCAAGGCACTTCGCCGCACGCGGAGCAAGTTTGTTCTCATCTCGCCTCTGAATGCCGAGTTTAACCAGCTAGGAAGCAAACTTCGGGAAAGGTACTCAGGGTGCCGCCGATTCAAAATTCTTTCACCAGACAGCCCAAATCGTGTACGCCTCTTTGTATTTTCCATGGGCAGGACAAAATGGTGTCAACCCGCACGCCTCCAGCTGGGGGTGGGTTGGAGTGGGGTGGGGTGGGGTGGGGTGGGGTGGGAGTGGGGGTTGGGCGACGTACACTTTCCCCATGGGAAACAGGCCCACGCCTTCAGTGTGAAAGGCCTCTACGCCTCTCTGCTTTCGCAGCCCAGGCGTAGCCTCAGCTCTGAAAAGCTTCCAGAGCAGGAAGGTCAGAAAACCTTTGAACCACCCAGCAGGTGCAGCACAGAACAAGGGCTTCTCTCTTGGCCTGAGAACACCCACTGCCCAGCGCTCCTTTGTGTACACACGTGGTGGAGGAAGGGTGCTGGATTCGGCTCCGTGAGAACTTCTCCGGGCCACGTAGTGTGAACGCAAGTAGATGAGCCCTACATCTCATGCCAGTCTCCTGTGCGAGTTGGACAAGGCGAACTCCCTGCTTGAATCCCTGGGTGGGTTAAGTACCCTGCGGGGAAGGATCGTTGCTTGGGAGCCCGGGGCTGGTATCGAGGTGACTGTTGTGTGCATCCACTTTGCAGCTGTTCTCTCTCCGCGGGTTCCCTCCGCCTGCTGCAGCCAAAAGGGACAGCTTAGGGTAAAGATAAAAACCCAGTGTGTAAACGTTCTTGCCTAGCCCTCGCCCCAAGCACAAGCTTATATGCCTCTGGTCAAAGGCTTTCGCCACAAGCTGAACACGTTTGGTCTCATCTAAGCCTCTGAAGCCCGAGTTTACCCAGCTACGAATCAAACTTCAGGAAAGGTGCTCAGGGTGATGCGGACTGCCAAGCGTTTCACCAGGCAGCCCAGATCGAGTACAAACACTTGTGTTTGAAACGGGCAGAGGAAATGGTGTCAAGAGCGCGCCTCCATCTCCCGGGCGACGTACACATTTTCTCCATGAGATGCAAGCCTTTCCTCCAGTGTGAAAGGCCTTTACACTCTACACCTCTTGCGCTCGCAGCACGCAGGTGCCACCCGCTCTGAGCATCTTCAAAAGGCACAGGGTCACGCAACGTGTGAACCACCGGGCGCGGGTGCAGCACACACCTAGGTCTTCGCTGTCGGCCTGAGAACACCCACGGCACAGGGCTTCTTTGGTGCACACACGTGGTAGCAGTCGGTGATGCATTCTGCTCCGTGAAACCTTCTCGGGGACACAGAGCGTGAGCGCACGTAGATTAGCCCTACACCTCATCCCTCTTTCTTGAGTGAGTTGTACTGCTATAAGGCAAAACTCCCTGCTGGAATCTCGGTGTGGCTTAAGTATCCTCCAGGAAGCGATCGCTGCTAGAGACACTGTGCTGCTCTCTAGGACAATGGTCTGTGCCTCCACTGCGCTGCTGTTGTCTCCAAGTCGCTTGCGAAGGCCTTTTCGAAGAGGTTGCTCACAGTGTCGTTTCTTTAGAGTAACCCACAGGCATACGAGGATGCCGGTTCTGTGAAGGAAAATGCTCCCTGCCTCAGCCACTTGGGCGCCGTTTTGTACAGGAAAGGACACTCCGCCTTGGAGGTCCTTCCTTCCGGAATGCCACTCGCACTGGCGATGTCTCCTGAATCTCGCGGGGTTACAGTGCCGTCACAAGGTCCTTATCTCAGGCCTAGAACGGCAGAGCGTCCGGCAGCTTTGAAAGAGACCTTCGGCATTCTTCTGGCCTTCGGGGACGCTCCATGAGGAACAAGCTCCTCAGCAGCGTGCGTCTTTAGATCTTTCATGGCAGAACCTCTGTGGGCGACCTCATTCCTCCCCCCACGTGAGAGACACACACAACCTGCCATTAGGGGGTGGAAGGCTTTCGAGTCCAGAAGCGAGGCTGGCGCTCCCACTCAGCATTCCTGCACGGAACTGAGCCCGGGTGCGTGAGACCGTGAGAGGGGGCAAAGACAGGCGTACCAGCGAGCTGTTCACGGTGCACGCTGACGCATCACCCTTCAAGCTCACGTTCATTTCATGGAGAGAACACAAGGCCTTGATGCGCTTTCCTGTGGTACGTAAACTTTGGTCGCGTCCCCTGGTGGGCACATCGGCTCAGGACTGCCCTGTCCCAAAGGCTCCAGGTGTGGAGCCCGACTCTTGGAGCTCAGCCTCACGTGGCTCTTTCACGGACGAGACCGGCTCGCAATGGGACCGTTCACGAGCTGGGGACCGTGCTGGCTGTTAGGAGTCGGCACACCAAGAGCCCTCCGAGGGAGAGGAGCTGCTGACGTTTGCCAGCACAGTCTCCAATTCCGAACTGCAACCATTCCCTGTAAGAGGCTCCCGAAAGCTTCAACGCAGTTTCTCAGTTAGCTATAAATGGAGGCCAGTCACTTGGCAGACTCCCCCAACGCCCGGCCTCCCAGGCTGTGATACAGACACGCCGACTGCTTCAGCCAACAGGGACAGCTTGGAGTAAAAGTGAGACTCCTACGTGTCAAAGTACTTGCCTGACGCTGGCCAGAAGCTCAAACATTTAGGGCAGGGCATCAAGGCACTTCGCCGCACGCGGAGCAAGTTTGTTCTCATCTCGCCTCTGAATGCCGAGTTTAACCAGCTAGGAAGCAAACTTCGGGAAAGGTACTCAGGGTGCCGCCGATTCAAAATTCTTTCACCAGACAGCCCAAATCGTGTACGCCTCTTTGTATTTTCCATGGGCAGGACAAAATGGTGTCAACCCGCACGCCTCCAGCTGGGGGTGGGTTGGAGTGGGGTAGGGTGGGGTGGGGTGGGGTGAGAGTGGGGGTTGGGCGACGTACACTTTCCCCATGGGAAACAGGCCCACGCCTTCAGTGTGAAAGGTCTCTACGCCTCTCTGCTTTCGCAGCCCAGGCGTAGCCTCAGCTCTGAAAAGCTTCCAGAGCAGGAAGGTCAGAAAACCTTTGAACCACCCAGCAGGTGCAGCACAGAACAAGGGTTTCTCTCTTGGCCTGAGAACACCCACTGCCCAGCGCTCCTTTGTGTACACACGTGGTGGAGGAAGGGTGCTGGATTCGGCTCCGTGAGAACTTCTCCGGGCCACGTAGTGTGAACGCAAGTAGATGAGCCCTACATCTCATGCCAGTCTCCTGTGCGAGTTGGACAAGGCGAACTCCCTGCTTGAATCCCTGGGTGGGTTAAGTACCCTGCGGGTAAGGATCGTTGCTTGGGAGCCCGGGGCTGGTATCGAGGTGACTGTTGTGTGCATCCACTTCGCAGCTGTTCTCTCTCCGCGGGTTCCCTCCGCCTGCTGCAGCCAAAAGGGACAGCTTAGGGTAAAGATAAAAACCCAGTGTGTAAACGTTCTTGCCTAGCCCTTGCCCCAAGCACAAGCACATATGCCTCTGGTCAAAGGCTTTCGCCACAAGCTGAACACGTTTGGTCTCATCTAAGCCTCTGAAGCCTGAGTTTACCCAGCTACGAATCAAACTTCAGGAAAGGTGCTCAGGGTGATGCGGACTGCCAAGCGTTTCACCAGGCAGCCCAGATCGAGTACAAACACTTGTGTTTGAAACGGGCAGAGGAAATGGTGTCAAGAGCGCGCCTCCATCTCCCGGGCGACGTACACATTTTCTCCATGAGATGCAAGCCTTTCCTCCAGTGTGAAAGGCCTTTACACTCTACACCTCTTGCACTCGCAGCACGCAGGTGCCACCCGCTCTGAGCATCTTCAAAAGGCACAGGGTCACGCAACGTGTGAACCACCGGGCGCGGGTGCAGCACACACCTAGGTCTTCGCTGTCGGCCTGAGAACACCCACGGCACAGGGCTTCTTTGGTGCACACACGTGGTAGCGGTCGGTGATGCATTCTGCTCCGTGAAACCTTCTCGGGGACACAGAGCGTGAGCGCACGTAGATTAGCCCTACACCTCATCCCTCTTTCTTGAGTGAGTTGTACTGCTATAAGGCAAAACTCCCTGCTGGAATCTCGGTGTGGCTTAAGTATCCTCCAGGAAGCGATCGCTGCTAGAGACACTGTGCTGCTCTCTAGGACAATGGTCTGTGCCTCCACTGCGCTGCTGTTGTCTCCAAGTCGCTTGCGAAGGCCTTTTCGAAGAGGTTGCTCACAGTGTCGTTTCTTTAGAGTAACCCACAGGCATACGAGGATGCCGGTTCTGTGAAGGAAAATGCTCCCTGCCTCAGCCACTTGGGCGCCGTTTTGTACAGGAAAGGACACTCCGCCTTGGAGGTCCTTCCTTCCGGAATGCCACTCGCACTGGCGATGTCTCCTGAATCTCGCGGGGTTACAGTGCCGTCACAAGGTCCTTATCTCAGGCCTAGAACGGCAGAGCGTCCGGCAGCTTTGAAAGAGACCTTCGGCATTCTTCTGGCCTTCGGGGACGCTCCATGAGGAACAAGCTCCTCAGCAGCATGCGTCTTTAGATCTTTCATGGCAGAACCTCTGTGGGCGACCTCATTCCTCCCCCCACGTGAGAGACACACACAACCTGCCATTAGGGGGTGGAAGGCTTTCGAGTCCAGAAGCGAGGCTGGCGCTCCCACTCAGCATTCCTGCACGGAACTGAGCCCGGGTGCGTGAGACCGTGAGAGGGGGCAAAGACAGGCGTACCAGCGAGCTGTTCACGGTGCACGCTGACGCATCACCCTTCAAGCTCACGTTCATTTCATGGAGAGAACACGAGGCCTTGATGCGCTTTCCTGTGGTACGTAAACTTTGGTCGCATCCCCTGGTGGGCACATCGGCTCAGGACTGCCCTGTCCCAAAGGCTCCAGGTGTGGAGCCCGACTCTTGGAGCTCAGCCTCACGTGGCTCTTTCACGGACGAGACCGGCTCGCAATGGGACCGTTCACGAGTTGGGGACCGTGCTGGCTGTTAGGAGTCGGCACACCAAGAGCCCTCCGAGGGAGAGGAGCTGCTGACGTTTGCCAGCACAGTCTCCAATTCCCAACTGCAACCATTCCCTGTAAGAGGCTCCCGAAAGCTTCGACGCAGTTTCTCAGTTAGCTATAAATGGAGGCCAGTCACTTGGCAGACTCCCCCAACGCCCGGCCTCCCAGGCTGCGATACAGACACGCCGACTGCTTCAGCCAACAGGGACAGCTTGGAGTAAAAGGGAGACTCCTACGTGTCAAAGTACTTGCCTGACGCTGGCCAGAAGCTCAAACATTTAGGGCAGGGCATCAGGGCACTTCGCCGCACGCGGAGCAAGTTTGTTCTCATCTCGCCTCTGAATGCCGAGTTTAACCAGCTAGGAAGCAAACTTCGGGAAAGGTACTCAGGGTGCCGCCGATTCAAAATTCTTTCACCAGACAGCCCAAATCGTGTACGCCTCTTTGTATTTTCCATGGGCAGGACAAAATGGTGTCAACCCGCACGCCTCCAGCTGGGGGTGGGTTGGAGTGGGGTGGGGTGGGGTGGGGTGGGGTGGGAGTGGGGGTTGGGCGACGTACACTTTCCCCATGGGAAACAGGCCCACGCCTTCAGTGTGAAAGGCCTCTACGCCTCTCTGCTTTCGCAGCCCAGGCGTAGCCTCAGCTCTGAAAAGCTTCCAGAGCAGGAAGGTCAGAAAACCTTTGAACCACCCAGCAGGTGCAGCACAGAACAAGGGCTTCTCTCTTGGCCTGAGAACACCCACTGCCCAGCGCTCCTTTGTGTACACACGTGGTGGAGGAAGGGTGCTGGATTCGGCTCCGTGAGAACTTCTCCGGGCCACGTAGTGTGAACGCAAGTAGATGAGCCCTACATCTCATGCCAGTCTCCTGTGCGAGTTGGACAAGGCGAACTCCCTGCTTGAATCCCTGGGTGGGTTAAGTACCCTGCGGGGAAGGATCGTTGCTTGGGAGCCCGGGGCTGGTATCGAGGTGACTGTTGTGTGCATCCACTTCGCAGCTGTTCTCTCTCCGCGGGTTCCCTCCGCCTTCTGCAGCCAAATGGGACAGCTTAGGGTAAAGATAAAAACCCAGTGTGTAAACGTTCTTGCCTAGCCCTCGCCCCAAGCACAAGCTTATATGCCTCTGGTCAAAGGCTTTCGCCACAAGCTGAACACGTTTGGTCTCATCTAAGCCTCTGAAGCCCGAGTTTACCCAGCTACGAATCAAACTTCAGGAAAGGTGCTCAGGGTGATGCGGACTGCCAAGCGTTTCACCAGGCAGCCCAGATCGAGTACAAACACTTGTGTTTGAAACGGGCAGAGGAAATGGTGTCAAGAGCGCGCCTCCATCTCCCGGGCGACGTACACATTTTCTCCATGAGATGCAAGCCTTTCCTCCAGTGTGAAAGGCCTTTACACTCTACACCTCTTGCGCTCGCAGCACGCAGGTGCCACCCGCTCTGAGCATCTTCAAAAGGCACAGGGTCACGCAACGTGTGAACCACCGGGCGCGGGTGCAGCACACACCTAGGTCTTCGCTGTCGGCCTGAGAACACCCACGGCACAGGGCTTCTTTGGTGCACACACGTGGTAGCGGTCGGTGATGCATTCTGCTCCGTGAAACCTTCTCGGGGACACAGAGCGTGAGCGCACGTAGATTAGCCCTACACCTCATCCCTCTTTCTTGAGTGAGTTGTACTGCTATAAGGCAAAACTCCCTGCTGGAATCTCGGTGTGGCTTAAGTATCCTCCGGGAAGCGATCGCTGCTAGAGACACTGTGCTGCTCTCTAGGACAATGGTCTGTGCCTCCACTGCGCTGCTGTTGTCTCCAAGTCGCTTGTGAAGGCCTTTTCGAAGAGGTTGCTCACAGTGTCGTTTCTTTAGAGTAACCCACAGGCATACGAGGATGCCGGTTCTGTGAAGGAAAATGCTCCCTGCCTCAGCCACTTGGGCGCCGTTTTGTACAGGAAAGGACACTCCGCCTTGGAGGTTCTTCCTTCCGGATTGCCACTCGCACTGGTGATGTCTCCTGAATCTCGCGGGGTTACAGTGCCGTCACAAGGTCCTTATCTCAGGCCTAGAACGGCAGAGCATCCGGCAGCTTTGAAAGAGACCTTCGGCATGCTTCTGGCCTTCGGGGACGCTCCATGAGGAACAAGCTCCTCAGCAGCGTGCGTCTTTAGACCTTTCATGGCTGAACCTCTGTGGGCGACCTCATTCCTCCCCCCACGTGAGAGACACACACAACCTGCCATTAGGGGGTGGAAGGCTTTCGAGTCCAGAAGCGAGGCTGGCGCTCCCACTCAGCATTCCTGCACGGAACTGAGCCCGGGTGCGTGAGACCGTGAGAGGGGGCAAAGACAGGCGTACCAGCGAGCTGTTCACGGTGCACGCTGACGCATCACCCTTCAAGCTCACGTTCATTTCATGGAGAGAACACGAGGCCTTGATGCGCTTTCCTGTGGTACGTAAACTTTGGTCGCGTCCCCTGGTGGGCACATCGGCTCAGGACTGCCCTGTCCCAAAGGCTCCAGGTGTGGAGCCCGACTCTTGGAGCTCAGCCTCACGTGGCTCTTTCACGGACGAGACCGGCTCGCAATGGGACCGTTCACGAGTTGGGGACCGTGCTGGCTGTTAGGAGTCGGCACACCAAGAGCCCTCCGAGGGAGAGGAGCTGCTGACGTTTGCCAGCACAGTCTCCAATTCCCAACTGCAACCATTCCCTGTAAGAGGCTCCCGAAAGCTTCGACGCAGTTTCTCAGTTAGCTATAAATGGAGGCCAGTCACTTGGCAGACTCCCCCAACGCCCGGCCTCCCAGGCTGTGATACAGACACGCCGACTGCTTCAGCCAACAGGGACAGCTTGGAGTAAAAGTGAGACTCCTACGTGTCAAAGTACTTGCCTGACGCTGGCCAGAAGCTCAAACATTTAGGGCAGGGCATCAAGGCACTTCGCCGCACGCGGAGCAAGTTTGTTCTCATCTCGCCTCTGAATGCCGAGTTTAACCAGCTAGGAAGCAAACTTCGGGAAAGGTACTCAGGGTGCCGCCGATTCAAAATTCTTTCACCAGACAGCCCAAATCGTGTACGCCTCTTTGTATTTTCCATGGGCAGGACAAAATGGTGTCAACCCGCACGCCTCCAGCTGGGGGTGGGTTGGAGTGGGGTGGGGTGGGGTGGGGTGGGGTGGGAGTGGGGGTTGGGCGAAGTACACTTTCCCCATGGGAAACAGGCCCACGCCTTCAGTGTGAAAGGCCTCTATGCCTCTCTGCTTTCGCAGCCCAGGCGTAGCCTCAGCTCTGAAAAGCTTCCAGAGCAGGAAGGTCAGAAAACCTTTGAACCACCCAGCAGGTGCAGCACAGAACAAGGGCTTCTCTCTTGGCCTGAGAACACCCACTGCCCAGCGCTCCTTTGTGTACACACGTGGTGGAGGAAGGGTGCTGGATTCGGCTCCGTGAGAACTTCTCCGGGACACGTAGTGTGAACGCAAGTAGATGAGCCCTACATCTCATGCCAGTCTCCTGTGCGAGTTGGACAAGGCGAACTCCCTGCTTGAATCCCTGGGTGGGTTAAGTACCCTGCGGGGAAGGATCGTTGCTTGGGAGCCCGGGGCTGGTATCGAGGTGACTGTTGTGTGCATCCACTTCGCAGCTGTTCTCTCTCCGCGGGTTCCCTCCGCCTTCTGCAGCCAAAAGGGACAGCTTAGGGTAAAGATAAAAACCCAGTGTGTAAACGTTCTTGCCTAGCCCTCGCCCCAAGCACAAGCTTATATGCCTCTGGTCAAAGGCTTTCGCCACAAGCTGAACACGTTTGGTCTCATCTAAGCCTCTGAAGCCCGAGTTTACCCAGCTACGAATCAAACTTCAGGAAAGGTGCTCAGGGTGATGCGGACTGCCAAGCGTTTCACCAGGCAGCCCAGATCGAGTACAAACACTTGTGTTTGAAACGGGCAGAGGAAATGGTGTCAAGAGCGCGCCTCCATCTCCCGGGCGACGTACACATTTTCTCCATGAGATGCAAGCCTTTCCTCCAGTGTGAAAGGCCTTTACACTCTACACCTCTTGCGCTCGCAGCACGCAGGTGCCACCCGCTCTGAGCATCTTCAAAAGGCACAGGGTCACGCAACGTGGGAACCACCGGGCGCGGGTGCAGCACACACCTAGGTCTTCGCTGTCGGCCTGAGAACACCCACGGCACAGGGCTTCTTTGGTGCACACACGTGGTAGCGGTCGGTGATGCATTCTGCTCCGTGAAACCTTCTCGGGGACACAGAGCGTGAGCGCACGTAGATTAGCCCTACACCTCATCCCTCTTTCTTGAGTGAGTTGTACTGCTATAAGGCAAAACTCCCTGCTGGAATCTCGGTGTGGCTTAAGTATCCTCCGGGAAGCGATCGCTGCTAGAGACACTGTGCTGCTCTCTAGGACAATGGTCTGTGCCTCCACTGCGCTGCTGTTGTCTCCAAGTCGCTTGTGAAGGCCTTTTCGAAGAGGTTGCTCACAGTGTCGTTTCTTTAGAGTAACCCACAGGCATACGAGGATGCCGGTTCTGTGAAGGAAAATGCTCCCTGCCTCAGCCACTTGGGCGCCGTTTTGTACAGGAAAGGACACTCCGCCTTGAAGGTTCTTCCTTCCGGATTGCCACTCGCACTGGCGATGTCTCCTGAATCTCGCGGGGTTACAGTGCCGTCACAAGGTCCTTATCTCAGGCCTAGAACGGCAGAGCGTCCGGCAGCTTTGAAAGAGACCTTCGGCATGCTTCTGGCCTTCGGGGACGCTCCATGAGGAACAAGCTCCTCAGCAGCGTGCGTCTTTAGATCTTTCATGGCTGAACCTCTGTGGGCGACCTCATTCCTCCCCCCACGTGAGAGACACACACAACCTGCCATTAGGGGGTGGAAGCCTTTCGAGTCCAGAAGCGAGGCTGGCGCTCCCACTCAGCATTCCTGCACGGAACTGAGCCCGGGTGCGTGAGACCGTGAGAGGGGGCAAAGACAGGCGTACCAGCGAGCTGTTCACGGTGCACGCTGACGCATCACCCTTCAAGCTCACGTTCATTTCATGGAGAGAACACGAGGCCTTGATGCGCTTTCCTGTGGTACGTAAACTTTGGTCGCGTCCCCTGGTGGGCACATCGGCTCAGGACTGCCCTGTCCCAAAGGCTCCAGGTGTGGAGCCCGACTCTTGGAGCTCAGCCTCACGTGGCTCTTTCACGGACGAGACCGGCTCGCAATGGGACCGTTCACGAGTTGGGGACCGTGCTGGCTGTTAGGAGTCGGCACACCAAGAGCCCTCCGAGGGAGAGGAGCTGCTGACGTTTGCCAGCACAGTCTCCAATTCCCAACTGCAACCATTCCCTGTAAGAGGCTCCCGAAAGCTTCGACGCAGTTTCTCAGTTAGCTATAAATGGAGGCCAGTCACTTGGCAGACTCCCCCAATGCCCGGCCTCCCAGGCTGCGATACAGACACGCCGACTGCTTCAGCCAACAGGGACAGCTTGGAGTAAAAGGGAGACTCCTACGTGTCAAAGTACTTGCTTGACGCTGGCCAGAAGCTCAAACATTTAGGGCAGGGCATCAAGGCACTTCGCCGCACGCGGAGCAAGTTTGTTCTCATCTCGCCTCTGAATGCCGAGTTTAACCAGCTAGGAAGCAAACTTCGGGAAAGGTACTCAGGGTGCCGCCGATTCAAAATTCTTTCACCAGACAGCCCAAATCGTGTACGCCTCTTTGTATTTTCCATGGGCAGGACAAAATGGTGTCAACCCGCACGCCTCCAGCTGGGGGTGGGTTGGAGTGGGGTGGGGTGGGGTGGGGTGGGGTGGGAGTGGGGGTTGGGCGACGTACACTTTCCCCATGGGAAACAGGCCCACGCCTTCAGTGTGAAAGGCCTCTACGCCTCTCTGCTTTCGCAGCCCAGGCGTAGCCTCAGCTCTGAAAAGCTTCCAGAGCAGGAAGGTCAGAAAACCTTTGAACCACCCAGCAGGTGCAGCACAGAACAAGGGCTTCTCTCTTGGCCTGAGAACACCCACTGCCCAGCGCTCCTTTGTGTACACACGTGGTGGAGGAAGGGTGCTGGATTCGGCTCCGTGAGAACTTCTCCGGGCCACGTAGTGTGAACGCAAGTAGATGAGCCCTACATCTCATGCCAGTCTCCTGTGCGAGTTGGACAAGGCGAACTCCCTGCTTGAATCCCTGGGTGGGTTAAGTACCCTGCGGGGAAGGATCGTTGCTTGGGAGCCCGGGGCTGGTATCGAGGTGACTGTTGTGTGCATCCACTTCGCAGCTGTTCTCTCTCCGCGGGTTCCCTCCGCCTGCTGCAGCCAAAAGGGACAGCTTAGGGTAAAGATAAAAACCCAGTGTGTAAACGTTCTTGCCTAGCCCTCGCCCCAAGCACAAGCTTATATGCCTCTGGTCAAAGGCTTTCGCCACAAGCTGAACACGTTTGGTCTCATCTAAGCCTCTGAAGCCCGAGTTTACCCAGCTACGAATCAAACTTCAGGAAAGGTGCTCAGGGTGATGCGGACTGCCAAGCGTTTCACCAGGCAGCCCAGATCGAGTACAAACACTTGTGTTTGAAACGGGCAGAGGAAATGGTGTCAAGAGTGCGCCTCCATCTCCCGGGCGACGTACACATTTTCTCCATGAGATGCAAGCCTTTCCTCCAGTGTGAAAGGCCTTTACACTCTACACCTCTTGCGCTCGCAGCACGCAGGTGCCACCCGCTCTGAGCATCTTCAAAAGGCACAGGGTCACGCAACGTGTGAACCACCGGGCGCGGGTGCAGCACACACCTAGGTCTTCGCTGTCGGCCTGAGAACACCCACGGCACAGGGCTTCTTTGGTGCACACACGTGGTAGCGGTCGGTGATGCATTCTGCTCCGTGAAACCTTCTCGGGGACACAGAGCGTGAGCGCACGTAGATTAGCCCTACACCTCATCCCTCTTTCTTGAGTGAGTTGTACTGCTATAAGGCAAAACTCCCTGCTGGAATCTCGGTGTGGCTTAAGTATCCTCCGGGAAGCGATCGCTGCTAGAGACACTGTGCTGCTCTCTAGGACAATGGTCTGTGCCTCCACTGCGCTGCTGTTGTCTCCAAGTCGCTTGCGAAGGCCTTTTCGAAGAGGTTGCTCACAGTGTCGTTTCTTTAGAGTAACCCACAGGCATACGAGGATGCCGGTTCTGTGAAGGAAAATGCTCCCTGCCTCAGCCACTTGGGCGCCGTTTTGTACAGGAAAGGACACTCCGCCTTGAATGTTCTTCCTTCCGGATTGCCACTCGCACTGGCGATGTCTCCTGAATCTCGCGGGGTTACAGTGCCGTCACAAGGTCCTTATCTCAGGCCTAGAACGGCAGAGCGTCCGGCAGCTTTGAAAGAGACCTTCGGCATGCTTCTCGCCTTCGGGGACGCTCCATGAGGAACAAGCTCCTCAGCAGCGTGCGTCTTTAGATCTTTCATGGCAGAACCTCTGTGGGCGACCTCATTCCTCCCCCCACGTGAGAGACACACACAACCTGCCATTAGGGGGTGGAAGGCTTTCGAGTCCAGAAGCGAGGCTGGCGCTCCCACTCAGCATTCCTGCACGGAACTGAGCCCGGGTGTGTGAGACCGTGAGAGGGGACAAAGACAGGCTACCAGCGAGCTGTTCACGGTGCACGCTGACGCATCACCCTTCAAGCTCACGTTCATTTCATGGAGAGAACACGAGGCCTTGATGCGCTTTCCTGTGGTACGTAAACTTTGGTCGCGTCCCCTGGTGGGCACATCGGCTCAGGACTGCCCTGTCCCAAAGGCTCCAGGTGTGGAGCCCGACTCTTGGAGCTCAGCCTCACGTGGCTCTTTCACGGACGAGACCGGCTCGCAATGGGACCGTTCACGAGTTGGGGACCGTGCTGGCTGTTAGGAGTCGGCACACCAAGAGCCCTCTGAGGGAGAGGAGCTGCTGACGTTTGCCAGCACAGTCTCCAATTCCGAACTGCAACCATTCCCTTTAAGAGGCTCCCGAAAGCTTCGACGCAGTTTCTCAGTTAGCTATAAATGGAGGCCAGTCACTTGGCAGACTCCCCCAACGCCCGGCCTCCCAGGCTGTGATACAGACACGCCGACTGCTTCAGCCAACAGGGACAGCTTGGAGTAAAAGTGAGACTCCTACGTGTCAAAGTACTTGCCTGACGCTGGCCCGAAGCTCAAACATTTAGGGCAGGGCATCAAGGCACTTCGCCGCACGCGGAGCAAGTTTGTTCTCATCTCGCCTCTGAATGCCGAGTTTAACCAGCTAGGAAGCAAACTTCGGGAAAGGTACTCAGGGTGCCGCCGATTCAAAATTCTTTCACCAGACAGCCCAAATCGTGTACGCCTCTTTGTATTTTCCATGGGCAGGACAAAATGGTGTCAACCCGCACGCCTCCAGCTGGGGGTGGGTTGGAGTGGGGTGGGGTGGGGTGGGGTGGGGTGGGAGTAGGGGGTGGGCGACGTACACTTTCCCCATGGGAAACAGGCCCACGCCTTCAGTGTGAAAGGCCTCTACGCCTCTCTGCTTTCGCAGCCCAGGCGTAGCCTCAGCTCTGAAAAGCTTCCAGAGCAGGAAGGTCAGAAAACCTTTGAACCACCCAGCAGGTGCAGCACAGAACAAGGGCTTCTCTCTTGGCCTGAGAACACCCACTGCCCAGCGCTCCTTTGTGTACACACGTGGTGGAGGAAGGGTGCTGGATTCGGCTCCGTGAGAACTTCTCCGGGCCACGTAGTGTGAACGCAAGTAGATGAGCCCTACATCTCATGCCAGTCTCCTGTGCAAGTTGGACAAGGCGAACTCCCTGCTTGAATCCCTGGGTGGGTTAAGTACCCTGCGGGGAAGGATCGTTGCTTGGGAGCCCGGGGCTGGTATCGAGGTGACTGTTGTGTGCATCCACTTCGCAGCTGTTCTCTCTCCGCGGGTTCTCTCCGCCTGCTGCAGCCAAAAGGGACAGCTTAGGGTAAAGATAAAAACCCAGTGTGTAAACGTTCTTGCCTAGCCCTCGCCCCAAGCACAAGCTTATATGCCTCTGGTCAAAGGCTTTCGCCACAAGCTGAACACGTTTGGTCTCATCTAAGCCTCTGAAGCCCGAGTTTACCCAGCTACGAATCAAACTTCAGGAAAGGTGCTCAGGGTGATGCGGACTGCCAAGCGTTTCACCAGGCAGCCCAGATCGCGTACAAACACTTGTGTTTGAAACGGGCAGAGGAAATGGTGTCAAGAGCGCGCCTCCATCTCCCAGGCGACGTACACATTTTCTCCATGAGATGCAAGCCTTTCCTCCAGTGTGAAAGGCCTTTACACTCTACACCTCTTGCGCTCGCAGCACGCAGGTGCCACCCGCTCTGAGCATCTTCAAAAGGCACAGGGTCACGCAACGTGTGAACCACCGGGCGCGGGTGCAGCACACACCTAGGTCTTCGCTGTCGGCCTGAGAACACCCACGGCACAGGGCTTCTTTGGTGCACACACGTGGTAGCGGTCGGTGATGCATTCTGCTCCGTGAAACCTTCTCGGGGACACAGAGCGTGAGCGCACGTAGATTAGCCCTACACCTCATCCCTCTTTCTTGAGTGAGTTGTACTGCTATAAGGCAAAACTCCCTGCTGGAATCTCGGTGTGGCTTAAGTATCCTCCGGGAAGCGATCGCTGCTAGAGACACTGTGCTGCTCTCTAGGACAATGGTCTGTGCCTCCACTGCGCTGCTGTTGTCTCCAAGTCGCTTGCGAAGGCCTTTTCGAAGAGGTTGCTCACAGTGTCGTTTCTTTAGAGTAACCCACAGGCATACGAGGATGCCGGTTCTGTGAAGGAAAATGCTCCCTGCCTCAGCTACTTGGGCGCCGTTTTGTACAGGAAAGGACACTCCGCCTTGAAGGTTCTTCCTTCCGGATTGCCACTCGCACTGGCGATGTCTCCTGAATCTCGCGGGGTTACAGTGCCGTCACAAGGTCCTTATCTCAGGCCTAGAACGGCAGAGCGTCCGGCAGCTTTGAAAGAGACCTTCGGCATGCTTCTGGCCTTCGGGGACGCTCCATGAGGAACAAGCTCCTCAGCAGCGTGCGTCTTTAGATCTTTCATGGCAGAACCTCTGTGGGCGACCTCATTCCTCCCCCCACGTGAGAGACACACACAACCTGCCATTAGGGGGTGGAAGGCTTTCGAGTCCAGAAGCGAGGCTGGCGCTCCCACTCAGCATTCCTGCACGGAACTGAGCCCGGGTGTGTGAGACCGTGAGAGGGGGCAAAGACAGGCGTACCAGCGAGCTGTTCACGGTGCACGCTGACGCATCACCCTTCAAGCTCACGTTCATTTCATGGAGAGAACACGAGGCCTTGATGCGCTTTCCTGTGGTACGTAAACTTTGGTCGCGTCCCCTGGTGGGCACATCGGCTCAGGACTGCCCTGTCCCAAAGGCTCCAGGTGTGGAGCCCGACTCTTGGAGCTCAGCCTCACGTGGCTCTTTCACGGACGAGACCGGCTCGCAATGGGACCGTTCACGAGCTGGGGACCGTGCTGGCTGTTAGGAGTCGGCACACCAAGAGCCCTCCGAGGGAGAGGAGCTGCTGACGTTTGCCAGCACAGTCTCCAATTCCGAACTGCAACCATTCCCTGTAAGAGGCTCCCGAAAGCTTCGACGCAGTTTCTCAGTTAGCTATAAATGGAGGCCAGTCACTTGGCAGACTCCCCCAACGCCCGGCCTCCCAGGCTGCGATACAGACACGCCGACTGCTTCAGCCAACAGGGACAGCTTGGAGTAAAAGTGAGACTCCTACGTGTCAAAGTACTTGCCTGACGCTGGCCAGAAGCTCAAACATTTAGGGCAGGGCATCAAGGCACTTCGCCGCATGCGGAGCAAGTTTGTTCTCATCTCGCCTCTGAATGCCGAGTTTAACCAGCTAGGAAGCAAACTTCGGGAAAGGTACTCAGGGTGCCGCCGATTCAAAATTCTTTCACCAGACGGCCCAAATCGTGTACGCCTCTTTGTATTTTCCATGGGCAGGACAAAATGGTGTCAACCCGCACGCCTCCAGCTGGGGGTGGGTTGGAGTGGGGTGGGGTGGGGTGGGGTGGGGTGGGAGTGGGGGTTGGGCGACGTACACTTTCTCCATGGGAAACAGGCCCACGCCTTCAGTGTGAAAGGCCTCTACGCCTCTCTGCTTTCGCAGCCCAGGCGTAGCCTCAGCTCTGAAAAGCTTCCAGAGCAGGAAGGTCAGAAAACCTTTGAACCACCCAGCAGGTGCAGCACAGAACAAGGGCTTCTCTCTTGGCCTGAGAACACCCACTGCCCAGCGCTCCTTTGTGTACACACGTGGTGGAGGAAGGGTGCTGGATTCGGCTCCGTGAGAACTTCTCCGGGCCACGTAGTGTGAACGCAAGTAGATGAGCCCTACATCTCATGCCAGTCTCCTGTGCGAGTTGGACAAGGCGAACTCCCTGCTTGAATCCCTGGGTGGGTTAAGTACCCTGCGGGGAAGGATCGTTGCTTGGGAGCCCGGGGCTGGTATCGAGGTGACTGTTGTGTGCATCCACTTCGCAGCTGTTCTCTCTCCGCGGGTTCCCTCCGCCTGCTGCAGCCAAAAGGGACAGCTTAGGGTAAAGATAAAAACCCAGTGTGTAAACGTTCTTGCCTAGCCCTCGCCCCAAGCACAAGCTTATATGCCTCTGGTCAAAGGCTTTCGCCACAAGCTGAACACGTTTGGTCTCATCTAAGCCTCTGAAGCCCGAGTTTACCCAGCTACGAATCAAACTTCAGGAAAGGTGCTCAGGGTGATGCGGACTGCCAAGCGTTTCACCAGGCAGCCCAGATCGCGTACAAACACTTGTGTTTGAAACGGGCAGAGGAAATGGTGTCAAGAGCGCGCCTCCATCTCCCGGGCGACGTACACATTTTCTCCATGAGATGCAAGCCTTTCCTCCAGTGTGAAAGGCCTTTACACTCTACACCTCTTGCGCTCGCAGCACGCAGGTGCCACCCGCTCTGAGCATCTTCAAAAGGCACAGGGTCACGCAACGTGTGAACCACCGGGCGCGGGTGCAGCACACACCTAGGTCTTCGCTGTCGGCCTGAGAACACCCACGGCACAGGGCTTCTTTGGTGCACACACGTGGTAGCGGTCGGTGATGCATTCTGCTCCGTGAAACCTTCTCGGGGACACAGAGCGTGAGCGCACGTAGATTAGCCCTACACCTCATCCCTCTTTCTTGAGTGAGTTGTACTGCTATAAGGCAAAACTCCCTGCTGGAATCTCGGTGTGGCTTAAGTATCCTCCGGGAAGCGATCGCTGCTAGAGACACTGTGCTGCTCTCTAGGACAATGGTCTGTGCCTCCACTGCGCTGCTGTTGTCTCCAAGTCGCTTGCGAAGGCATTTTCGAAGAGGTTGCTCACAGTGTCGTTTCTTTAGAGTAACCCACAGGCATACGAGGATGCCGGTTCTGTGAAGGAAAATGCTCCCTGCCTCAGCCACTTGGGCGCCGTTTTGTACAGGAAAGGACACTCCGCCTTGAAGGTTCCTCCTTCCAGATTGCCACTCGCACTGGCGATATCTCCTGAATCTCGCGGGGTTACAGTGCCGTCACAAGGTCCTTATCTCAGGCCTAGAACGGCAGAGCGTCCGGCAGCTTTGAAAGAGACCTTCGGCATGCTTCTGGCCTTCGGGGACGCTCCATGAGGAACAAGCTCCTCAGCAGCGTGCGTCTTTAGATCTTTCAAGGCAGAACCTCTGTGGGCGACCTCATTCCTCCCCCCACGTGAGAGACACACACAACCTGCCATTAGGGGGTGGAAGGCTTTCGAGTCCAGAAGCGAGGCTGGCGCTCCCACTCAGCATTCCTGCACGGAACTGAGCCTGGGTGCGTGAGACCGTGAGAGGGGGCAAAGACAGGCGTACCAGCGAGCTGTTCACGGTGCACGCTGACGCATCACCCTTCAAGCTCACGTTCATTTCATGGAGAGAACACGAGGCCTTGATGCGCTTTCCTGTGGTACGTAAACTTTGGTCGCGTCCCCTGGTGGGCACATCGGCTCAGGACTGCCCTGTCCCAAAGGCTCCAGGTGTGGAGCCCGACTCTTGGAGCTCAGCCTCACGTGGCTCTTTCACGGACGAGACTGGCTCGCAATGGGACCGTTCACGAGCTGGGGACCGTGCTGGCTGTTAGGAGTCGGCACACCAAGAGCCCTCCGAGGGAGAGGAGCTGCTGACGTTTGCCAGCACAGTCTCCAATTCCGAACTGCAACCATTCCCTGTAAGAGGCTCCCGAAAGCTTCGACGCAGTTTCTCAGTTAGCTATAAATGGAGGCCAGTCACTTGGCAGACTCCCCCAACGCCCGGCCTCCCAGGCTGCGATACAGACACGCCGACTGCTTCAGCCAACAGGGACAGCTTGGAGTAAAAGTGAGACTCCTACGTGTCAAAGTACTTGCCTGACGCTGGCCAGAAGCTCAAACATTTAGGGCAGGGCATCAAGGCACTTCGCCGCACGCGGAGCAAGTTTGTTCTCATCTCGCCTCTGAATGCCGAGTTTAACCAGCTAGGAAGCAAACTTCGGGAAAGGTACTCAGGGTGCCGCCGATTCAAAATTCTTTCACCAGACGGCCCAAATCGTGTACGCCTCTTTGTATTTTCCATGGGCAGGACAAAATGGTGTCAACCCGCACGCCTCCAGCTGGGGGTGGGTTGGAGTGGGGTGGGATGGGGTGGGAGTGGGGGTTGGGCGACGTACACTTTCCCCATGGGAAACAGGCCCACGCCTTCAGTGTGAAAGGCCTCTACGCCTCTCTGCTTTCGCAGCCCAGGCGTAGCCTCAGCTCTGAAAAGCTTCCAGAGCAGGAAGGTCAGAAAACCTTTGAACCACCCAGCAGGTGCAGCACAGAACAAGGGCTTCTCTCTTGGCCTGAGAACACCCACTGCCCAGCGCTCCTTTGTGTACACACGTGGTGGAGGAAGGGTGCTGGATTCGGCTCCGTGAGAACTTCTCCGGGCCACGTAGTGTGAACGCAAGTAGATGAGCCCTACATCTCATGCCAGTCTCCTGTGCGAGTTGGACAAGGCGAACTCCCTGCTTGAATCCCTGGGTGGGTTAACTACCCTGCGGGGAAGGATCGTTGCTTGGGAGCCCGGGGCTGGTATCGAGGTGACTGTTGTGTGCATCCACTTCGCAGCTGTTCTCTCTCCGCGGGTTCCCTCCGCCTGCTGCAGCCAAAAGGGACAGCTTAGGGTAAAGATAAAAACCCAGTGTGTAAACGTTCTTACCTAGCCCTCGCCCCAAGCACAAGCACATATGCCTCTGGTCAAAGGCTTTCGCCACAAGCTGAACACGTTTGGTCTCATCTAAGCCTCTGAAGCCCGAGTTTACCCAGCTACGAATCAAACTTCAGGAAAGGTGCTCAGGGTGATGCGGACTGCCAAGCGTTTCACCAGGCAGCCCAGATCGAGTACAAACACTTGTGTTTGAAACGGGCAGAGGAAATGGTGTCAAGAGTGCGCCTCCATCTCCCGGGCGACGTACACATTTTCTCCATGAGATGCAAGCCTTTCCTCCAGTGTGAAAGGCCTTTACACTCTACACCTCTTGCGCTCGCAGCACGCAGGTGCCACCCGCACTGAGCATCTTCAAAAGGCACAGGGTCACGCAACGTGTGAACCACCGGGCGCGGGTGCAGCACACACCTAGGTCTTCGCTGTCGGCCTGAGAACACCCACAGCACAGGGCTTCTTTGGTGCACACACGTGGTAGCGGTCGGTGATGCATTCTGCTCCGTGAAACCTTCTCGGGGACACAGAGCGTGAGCGCACGTAGATTAGCCCTACACCTCATCTCTCTTTCTTGAGTGAGTTGTACTGCTATAAGGCAAAACTCCCTGCTGGAATCTCGGTGTGGCTTAAGTATCCTCCGGGAAGCGATCGCTGCTAGAGACACTGTGCTGCTCTCTAGGACAATGGTCTGTGCCTCCACTGCGCTGCTGTTGTCTCCAAGTCGCTTGCGAAGGCCTTTTCGAAGAGGTTGCTCACAGTGTCATTTCTTTAGAGTAACCCACAGGCATACGAGGATGCCGGTTCTGTGAAGGAAAATGCTCCCTGCCTCAGCCACTTGGGCGCCGTTTTGTACAGGAAAGGACACTCCGCCTTGAAGGTTCCTCCTTCCGGATTGCCACTCGCACTGGCGATGTCTCCTGAATCTCGCGGGGTTACAGTGCCGTCACAAGGTCCTTATCTCAGGCCTAGAACGGCAGAGCGTCCGGCATTTTTGAAAGAGACCTTCGGCATGCTTCTGGCCTTCGGGGACGCTCCATGAGGAACAAGCTCCTCAGCAGCGTGCGTCTTTAGATCTTTCATGGCAGAACCTCTGTGGGCGACCTCATTCCTCCCCCCACGTGAGAGACACACACAACCTGCCATTAGGGGGTGGAAGGCTTTCGAGTCCAGAAGCGAGGCTGGCGCTCCCACTCAGCATTCCTGCACGGAACTGAGCCCGGGTGCGTGAGACCGTGAGAGGGGGCAAAGACAGGCGTAGCAGCGAGCTGTTCACGGTGCACGCTGACGCATCACCCTTCAAGCTCACGTTCATTTCATGGAGAGAACACGAGGCCTTGATGCGCTTTCCTGTGGTACGTAAACTTTGGTCGCGTCCCCTGGTGGGCACATCGGCTCAGGACTGCCCTGTCCCAAAGGCTCCAGGTGTGGAGCCCGACTCTTGGAGCTCAGCCTCACATGGCTCTTTCACGGACGAGACCGGCTCACAATGGGACCGTTCACGAGCTGGGGACCGTGCTGGCTGTTAGGAGTCGGCACACCAAGAGCCCTCCGAGGGAGAGGAGCTGCTGACGTTTGCCAGCACAGTCTCCAATTCCCAACTGCAACCATTCCCTGTAAGAGGCTCCCGAAAGCTTCGACGCAGTTTCTCAGTTAGCTATAAATGGAGGCCAGTCACTTGGCAGACTCCCCCAACGCCCGGCCTCCCAGGCTGCGATACAGACACGCCGACTGCTTCAGCCAACAGGGACAGCTTGGAGTAAAAGTGAGACTCCTACGTGTCAAAGTACTTGCCTGACGGTGGACAGAAGCTCAAACATTTAGGGCAGGGCATCAAGGCACTTCGCCGCACACGGAGAAAGTTTGTTCTCATCTCGCCTCTGAATGCCGAGTTTAACCAGCTAGGAAGCAAACTTCGGGAAAGGTACTCAGGGTGCCGCCGATTCAAAATTCTTTCACCAGACGGCCCAAATCGTGTACGCCTCTTTGTATTTTCCATGGGCAGGACAAAATGGTGTCAACCCGCACGCCTCCAGCTGGGGGTGGGTTGGAGTGGGGTGGGGTGGGGTGGGGTGGGGTGGGAGTGGGGGTTGGGCGACGTACACTTTCCCCATGGGAAACAGGCCCACGCCTTCAGTGTGAAAGGCCTCTACGCCTCTCTGCTTTCGCAGCCCAGGCGTAGCCTCAGCTCTGAAAAGCTTCCAGAGCAGGAAGGTCAGAAAACCTTTGAACCACCCAGCAGGTGCAGCACAGAACAAGGGCTTCTCTCTTGGCCTGAGAACACCCACTGCCCAGCGCTCCTTTGTGTACACACGTGGTGGAGGAAGGGTGCTGGATTCGGCTCCGTGAGAACTTCTCCGGGCCACGTATTGTGAACGCAAGTAGATGAGCCCTACATCTCATGCCAGTCTCCTGTGCGAGTTGGACAAGGCGAACTCCCTGCTTGAATCCCTGGGTGGGTTAAGTACCCTGCGGGGAAGGATCGTTGCTTGGGAGCCCGGGGCTGGTATCGAGGTGACTGTTGTGTGCATCCACTTCGCAGCTGTTCTCTCTCCGCGGGTTCCCTCCGCCTGCTGCAGCCAAAAGGGACAGCTTAGGGTAAAGATAAAAACCCAGTGTGTAAACGTTCTTGCCTAGCCCTCGCCCCAAGCACAAGCTTATATGCCTCTGGTCAAAGGCTTTCACCACAAGCTGAACACGTTTGGTCTCATCTAAGCCTCTGAAGCCCGAGTTTACCCAGCTACGAATCAAACTTCAGGAAAGGTGCTCAGGGTGATGCGGACTGCCAAGCGTTTCACCAGGCAGCCCAGATCGAGTACAAACACTTGTGTTTGAAACGGGCAGAGGAAATGGTGTCAAGAGCGCGCCTCCATCTCCCGGGCGACGTACACATTTTCTCCATGAGATGCAAGCCTTTCCTCCAGTGTGAAAGGCCTTTACACTCTACACCTCTTGCACTCACAGCACGCAGGTGCCACCCGCTCTGAGCATCTTCAAAAGGCACAGGGTCACGCAACGTGTGAACCACCGGGCGCGGGTGCAGCACACACCTAGGTCTTCGCTGTCGGCCTGAGAACACCCACGGCACAGGGCTTCTTTGGTGCACACACGTGGTAGCGGTCGGTGATGCATTCTGCTCCATGAAACCTTCTCGGGGACACAGAGCATGAGCGCACGTAGATTAGCCCTACACCTCATCCCTCTTTCTTGAGTGAGTTGTACTGCTATAAGGCAAAACTCCCTGCTGGAATCTCGGTGTGGCTTAAGTATCCTCCGGGAAGCGATCGCTGCTAGAGACACTGTGCTGCTCTCTAGGACAATGGTCTGTGCCTCCACTGCGCTGCTGTTGTCTCCAAGTCGCTTGCGAAGGCCTTTTCGAAGAGGTTGCTCACAGTGTCGTTTCTTTAGAGTAACCCACAGGCATACGAGGATGCCGGTTCTGTGAAGGAAAATGCTCCCTGCCTCAGCCACTTGGGCGCCGTTTTGTACAGGAAAGGACACTCCGCCTTGAAGGTTCTTCCTTCCGGATTACCACTCGCACTGGCGATGTGTCCTGAATCTCGCGGGGTTACAGTGCCGTCACAAGGTCCTTATCTCAGGCCTAGAACGGCAGAGCGTCCGGCAGCTTTGAAAGAGACCTTCGGCATGCTTCTGGCCTTCGGGGACGCTCCATGAGGAACAAGCTCCTCAGCAGCGTGCGTCTTTAGATCTTTCATGGCAGAACCTCTGTGGGCGACCTCATTCCTCCCCCCACGTGAGAGACACACACAACCTGCCATTAGGGGGTGCAAGGCTTTCGAGTCCAGAAGCGAGGCTGGCGCTCCCACTCAGCATTCCTGCACGGAACTGAGCCCGGGTGCGTGAGACCGTGAGAGGGGGCAAAGACAGGTGTACCAGCGAGCTGTTCACGGTGCACGCTGACGCATCACCCTTCAAGCTCACGTTCATTTCATGGAGAGAACACGAGGCCTTGATGCGCTTTCCTGTGGTACGTAAACTTTGGTCGCGTCCCCTGGTGGGCACATCGGCTCAGGACTGCCCTGTCCCAAAGGCTCCAGGTGTGGAGCCCGACTCTTGGAGCTCAGCCTCACGTGGCTCTTTCACGGACGAGACCGGCTCGCAATGGGACCGTTCACGAGCTGGGGACCGTGCTGGCTGTTAGGAGTCGGCACACCAAGAGCCCTCCGAGGGAGAGGAGCTGCTGACCTTTGCCAGCACAGTCTCCAATTCCCAACTGCAACCATTCCCTGTAAGAGGCTCCCGAAAGCTTCGACGCAGTTTCTCAGTTAGCTATAAATGGAGGCCAGTCACTTGGCAGACTCCCCCAACGCCCGGCCTCCCAGGCTGCGATACAGACACGCCGACTGCTTCAGCCAACAGGGACAGCTTGGAGTAAAAGTGAGACTCCTACGTGTCAAAGTACTTGCCTGACGCTGGCCAGAAGCTCAAATATTTAGGGCAGGGCATCAGGGCACTTCGCCGCACGCGGAGCAAGTTTGTTCTCATCTCGCCTCTGAATGCCGAGTTTAACCAGCTAGGAAGCAAACTTCGGGAAAGGTACTCAGGGTGCCGCCGATTCAAAATTCTTTCACCAGACAGCCCAAATCGTGTACGCCTCTTTGTATTTTCCATGGGCAGGACAAAATGGTGTCAACCCGCACGCCTCCAGCTGGGGGTGGGTTGGAGTGGGGTGGGGTGGGGTGGGAGTGGGGGTTGGGCGACGTACACTTTCCCCATGGGAAACAGGCCCACGCCTTCAGTGTGAAAGGCCTCTACGCCTCTCTGCTTTCGCAGCCCAGGCGTAGCCTCAGCTCTGAAAAGCTTCCAGAGCAGGAAGGTCAGAAAACCTTTGAACCACCCAGCAGGTGCAGCACAGAACAAGGGCTTCTCTCTTGGCCTGAGAACACCCACTGCCCAGCGCTCCTTTGTGTACACACGTGGTGGAGGAAGGGTGCTGGATTCGGCTCCGTGAGAACTTCTCCGGGCCACGTAGTGTGAACGCAAGTAGATGAGCCCTACATCTCATGCCAGTCTCCTGTGCGAGTTGGACAAGGCGAACTCCCTGCTTGAATCCCTGGGTGGGTTAAGTACCCTGCGGGGAAGGATCATTGCTTGGGAGCCCGGGGCTTGTATCGAGGTGACTGTTGTGTGCATCCACTTCGCAGCTGTTCTCTCTCCGCGGGTTCCCTCCACCTGCTGCAGCCAAAAGGGACAGCTTAGGGTAAAGATAAAAACCCAGTGTGTAAACGTTCTTGCCTAGCCCTCGCCCCAAGCACAAGCTTATATGCCTCTGGTCAAAGGCTTTCGCCACAAGCTGAACACGTTTGGTCTCATCTAAGCCTCTGAAGCCCGAGTTTACCCAGCTACGAATCAAACTTCAGGAAAGGTGCTCAGGGTGATGCGGACTGCCAAGCGTTTCACCAGGCAGCCCAGATCGAGTACAAACACTTGTGTTTTAAACGGGCAGAGGAAATGGTGTCAAGAGCGCGCCTTCATCTCCCGGGCGACGTACACATTTTCTCCATGAGATGCAAGCCTTTCCTCCAGTGTGAAAGGCCTTTACACTCTACACCTCTTGCGCTCGCAGCACACAGGTGCCACCCGCTCTGAGCATCTTCAAAAGGCACAGGGTCACGCAACGTGTGAACCACCGGGCGCGGGTGCAGCACACACCTAGGTCTTCGCTGTTGGCCTGAGAACACCCACGGCACAGGGCTTCTTTGGTGCACACACGTGGTAGCGGTCGGTGATGCATTCTGCTCCGTGAAACCTTCTCGGGGACACAGAGCGTGAGTGCACGTAGATTAGCCCTACACCTCATCCCTCTTTCTTGAGTGAGTTGTACTGCTATAAGGCAAAACTCCCTGCTGGAATCTCGGTGTGGCTTAAGTATCCTCCGGGAAGCGATCGCTGCTAAAGACACTGTGCTGCTCTCTAGGACAATGGTCTGTGCCTCCACTGCGCTGCTGTTGTCTCCAAGTCACTTGCGAAGGCCTTTTTGAAGAGGTTGCTCACAGTGTCGTTTCTTTAGAGTAACCCACAGGCATACGAGGATGCCGGTTCTGTGAAGGAAAATGCTCCCTGCCTCAGCCACTTGGGCGCCGTTTTGTACAGGAAAGGACACTCCGTCTTGGATGTTCCTCCTTCCGGATTGCCAATCGCACTGGCGATGTCTCCTGAATCTCGCGGGGTTACAGTGCCGTCAAAAGGTCCTTATCTCAGGCCTAGAACGGCAGAGCGTCCGGCAGCTTTGAAAGAGACCTTCGGCATTCTTCTGGCCTTCGGGGACGCTCCATGAGGAACAAGCTCCTCAGCAGCGTGCGTCTTTAGATCTTTCATGGCAGAACCTCTGTGGGCGACCTCATTCCTCCCCCCACGTGAGAGACACACACAACCTGCCATTAGGGGGTGCAAGGCTTTCGAGTCCAGAAGCGAGGCTGGCGCTCCCACTCAGCATTCCTGCACGGAACTGAGCCCGGGTGCGTGAGACCGTGAGAGGGGGCAAAGACAGGTGTACCAGCGAGCTGTTCACGGTGCACGCTGACGCATCACCCTTCAAGCTCACGTTCATTTCATGGAGAGAACACGAGGCCTTGATGCGCTTTCCTGTGGTACGTAAACTTTGGTCGCGTCCCCTGGTGGGCACATCGGCTCAGGACTGCCCTGTCCCAAAGGCTCCAGGTGTGGAGCCCGACTCTTGGAGCTCAGCCTCACGTGGCTCTTTCACGGACGAGACCGGCTCGCAATGGGACCGTTCACGAGCTGGGGACCGTGCTGGCTGTTAGGAGTCGGCACACCAAGAGCCCTCCGAGGGAGAGGAGCTGCTGACCTTTGCCAGCACAGTCTCCAATTCCCAACTGCAACCATTCCCTGTAAGAGGCTCCCGAAAGCTTCGACGCAGTTTCTCAGTTAGCTATAAATGGAGGCCAGTCACTTGGCAGACTCCCCCAACGCCCGGCCTCCCAGGCTGCGATACAGACACGCCGACTGCTTCAGCCAACAGGGACAGCTTGGAGTAAAAGTGAGACTCCTACGTGTCAAAGTACTTGCCTGACGCTGGCCAGAAGCTCAAATATTTAGGGCAGGGCATCAGGGCACTTCGCCGCACGCGGAGCAAGTTTGTTCTCATCTCGCCTCTGAATGCCGAGTTTAACCAGCTAGGAAGCAAACTTCGGGAAAGGTACTCAGGGTGCCGCCGATTCAAAATTCTTTCACCAGACAGCCCAAATCGTGTACGCCTCTTTGTATTTTCCATGGGCAGGACAAAATGGTGTCAACCCGCACGCCTCCAGCTGGGGGTGGGTTGGAGTGGGGTGGGGTGGGGTGGGAGTGGGGGTTGGGCGACGTACACTTTCCCCATGGGAAACAGGCCCACGCCTTCAGTGTGAAAGGCCTCTACGCCTCTCTGCTTTCGCAGCCCAGGCGTAGCCTCAGCTCTGAAAAGCTTCCAGAGCAGGAAGGTCAGAAAACCTTTGAACCACCCAGCAGGTGCAGCACAGAACAAGGGCTTCTCTCTTGGCCTGAGAACACCCACTGCCCAGCGCTCCTTTGTGTACACACGTGGTGGAGGAAGGGTGCTGGATTCGGCTCCGTGAGAACTTCTCCGGGCCACGTAGTGTGAACGCAAGTAGATGAGCCCTACATCTCATGCCAGTCTCCTGTGCGAGTTGGACAAGGCGAACTCCCTGCTTGAATCCCTGGGTGGGTTAAGTACCCTGCGGGGAAGGATCATTGCTTGGGAGCCCGGGGCTGGTATCGAGGTGACTGTTGTGTGCATCCACTTCGCAGCTGTTCTCTCTCCGCGGGTTCCCTCCGCCTGCTGCAGCCAAAAGGGACAGCTTAGGGTAAAGATAAAAACCCAGTGTGTAAACGTTCTTGCCTAGCCCTCGCCCCAAGCACAAGCTTATATGCCTCTGGTCAAAGGCTTTCGCCACAAGCTGAACACGTTTGGTCTCATCTAAGCCTCTGAAGCCCGAGTTTACCCAGCTACGAATCAAACTTCAGGAAAGGTGCTCAGGGTGATGCGGACTGCCAAGCGTTTCACCAGGCAGCCCAGATCGAGTACAAACACTTGTGTTTTAAACGGGCAGAGGAAATGGTGTCAAGAGCGCGCCTTCATCTCCCGGGCGACGTACACATTTTCTCCATGAGATGCAAGCCTTTCCTCCAGTGTGAAAGGCCTTTACACTCTACACCTCTTGCGCTCGCAGCACACAGGTGCCACCCGCTCTGAGCATCTTCAAAAGGCACAGGGTCACGCAACGTGTGAACCACCGGGCGCGGGTGCAGCACACACCTAGGTCTTCGCTGTTGGCCTGAGAACACCCACGGCACAGGGCTTCTTTGGTGCACACACGTGGTAGCGGTCGGTGATGCATTCTGCTCCGTGAAACCTTCTCGGGGACACAGAGCGTGAGTGCACGTAGATTAGCCCTACACCTCATCCCTCTTTCTTGAGTGAGTTGTACTGCTATAAGGCAAAACTCCCTGCTGGAATCTCGGTGTGGCTTAAGTATCCTCCGGGAAGCGATCGCTGCTAGAGACACTGTGCTGCTCTCTAGGACAATGGTCTGTGCCTCCACTGCGCTGCTGTTGTCTCCAAGTCGCTTGCGAAGGCCTTTTTGAAGAGGTTGCTCACAGTGTCGTTTCTTTAGAGTAACCCACAGGCATACGAGGATGCCGGTTCTGTGAAGGAAAATGCTCCCTGCCTCAGCCACTTGGGCGCCGTTTTGTACAGGAAAGGACACTCCGTCTTGGATGTTCCTCCTTCCGGATTGCCAATCGCACTGGCGATGTCTCCTGAATCTCGCGGGGTTACAGTGCCGTCAAAAGGTCCTTATCTCAGGCCTAGAACGGCAGAGCGTCCGGCAGCTTTGAAAGAGACCTTCGGCATTCTTCTGGCCTTCGGGGACGCTCCATGAGGAACAAGCTCCTCAGCAGCGTGCGTCTTTAGATCTTTCATGGCAGAACCTCTGTGGGCGACCTCATTCCTCCCCCCACGTGAGAGACACACACAACCTGCCATTAGGGGGTGCAAGGCTTTCGAGTCCAGAAGCGAGGCTGGCGCTCCCACTCAGCATTCCTGCACGGAACTGAGCCCGGGTGCGTGAGACCGTGAGAGGGGGCAAAGACAGGTGTACCAGCGAGCTGTTCACGGTGCACGCTGACGCATCACCCTTCAAGCTCACGTTCATTTCATGGAGAGAACACGAGGCCTTGATGCGCTTTCCTGTGGTACGTAAACTTTGGTCGCGTCCCCTGGTGGGCACATCGGCTCAGGACTGCCCTGTCCCAAAGGCTCCAGGTGTGGAGCCCGACTCTTGGAGCTCAGCCTCACGTGGCTCTTTCACGGACGAGACCGGCTCGCAATGGGACCGTTCACGAGCTGGGGACCGTGCTGGCTGTTAGGAGTCGGCACACCAAGAGCCCTCCGAGGGAGAGGAGCTGCTGACCTTTGCCAGCACAGTCTCCAATTCCCAACTGCAACCATTCCCTGTAAGAGGCTCCCGAAAGCTTCGACGCAGTTTCTCAGTTAGCTATAAATGGAGGCCAGTCACTTGGCAGACTCCCCCAACGCCCGGCCTCCCAGGCTGCGATACAGACACGCCGACTGCTTCAGCCAACAGGGACAGCTTGGAGTAAAAGTGAGACTCCTACGTGTCAAAGTACTTGCCTGACGCTGGCCAGAAGCTCAAATATTTAGGGCAGGGCATCAGGGCACTTCGCCGCACGCGGAGCAAGTTTGTTCTCATCTCGCCTCTGAATGCCGAGTTTAACCAGCTAGGAAGCAAACTTCGGGAAAGGTACTCAGGGTGCCGCCGATTCAAAATTCTTTCACCAGACAGCCCAAATCGTGTACGCCTCTTTGTATTTTCCATGGGCAGGACAAAATGGTGTCAACCCGCACGCCTCCAGCTGGGGGTGGGTTGGAGTGGGGTGGGGTGGGGTGGGAGTGGGGGTTGGGCGACGTACACTTTCCCCATGGGAAACAGGCCCACGCCTTCAGTGTGAAAGGCCTCTACGCCTCTCTGCTTTCGCAGCCCAGGCGTAGCCTCAGCTCTGAAAAGCTTCCAGAGTAGGAAGGTCAGAAAACCTTTGAACCACCCAGCAGGTGCAGCACAGAACAAGGGCTTCTCTCTTGGCCTGAGAACACCCACTGCCCAGCGCTCCTTTGTGTACACACGTGGTGGAGGAAGGGTGCTGGATTCGGCTCCGTGAGAACTTCTCCGGGCCACGTAGTGTGAACGCAAGTAGATGAGCCCTACATCTCATGCCAGTCTCCTGTGCGAGTTGGACAAGGCGAACTCCCTGCTTGAATCCCTGGGTGGGTTAAGTACCCTGCGGGGAAGGATCATTGCTTGGGAGCCCGGGGCTTGTATCGAGGTGACTGTTGTGTGCATCCACTTCGCAGCTGTTCTCTCTCCGCGGGTTCCCTCCACCTGCTGCAGCCAAAAGGGACAGCTTAGGGTAAAGATAAAAACCCAGTGTGTAAACGTTCTTGCCTAGCCCTTGCCCCAAGCACAAGCTTATATGCCTCTGGTCAAAGGCTTTCGCCACAAGCTGAACACGTTTGGTCTCATCTAAGCCTCTGAAGCCCGAGTTTACCCAGCTACGAATCAAACTTCAGGAAAGGTGCTCAGGGTGATGCGGACTGCCAAGCGTTTCACCAGGCAGCCCAGATCGAGTACAAACACTTGTGTTTTAAACGGGCAGAGGAAATGGTGTCAAGAGCGCGCCTTCATCTCCCGGGCGACGTACACATTTTCTCCATGAGATGCAAGCCTTTCCTCCAGTGTGAAAGGCCTTTACACTCTACACCTCTTGCGCTCGCAGCACACAGGTGCCACCCGCTCTGAGCATCTTCAAAAGGCACAGGGTCACGCAACGTGTGAACCACCGGGCGCGGGTGCAGCACACACCTAGGTCTTCGCTGTTGGCCTGAGAACACCCACGGCACAGGGCTTCTTTGGTGCACACACGTGGTAGCGGTCGGTGATGCATTCTGCTCCGTGAAACCTTCTCGGGGACACAGAGCGTGAGTGCACGTAGATTAGCCCTACACCTCATCCCTCTTTCTTGAGTGAGTTGTACTGCTATAAGGCAAAACTCCCTGCTGGAATCTCGGTGTGGCTTAAGTATCCTCCGGGAAGCGATCGCTGCTAGAGACACTGTGCTGCTCTCTAGGACAATGGTCTGTGCCTCCACTGCGCTGCTGTTGTCTCCAAGTCGCTTGCGAAGGCCTTTTTGAAGAGGTTGCTCACAGTGTCGTTTCTTTAGAGTAACCCACAGGCATACGAGGATGCCGGTTCTGTGAAGGAAAATGCTCCCTGCCTCAGCCACTTGGGCGCCGTTTTGTACAGGAAAGGACACTCCGTCTTGGATGTTCCTCCTTCCGGATTGCCAATCGCACTGGCGATGTCTCCTGAATCTCGCGGGGTTACAGTGCCGTCAAAAGGTCCTTATCTCAGGCCTAGAACGGCAGAGCGTCCGGCAGCTTTGAAAGAGACCTTCGGCATTCTTCTGGCCTTCGGGGACGCTCCATGAGGAACAAGCTCCTCAGCAGCGTGCGTCTTTAGATCTTTCATGGCAGAACCTCTGTGGGCGACCTCATTCCTCCCCCCACGTGAGAGACACACACAACCTGCCATTAGGGGGTGCAAGGCTTTCGAGTCCAGAAGCGAGGCTGGCGCTCCCACTCAGCATTCCTGCACGGAACTGAGCCCGGGTGCGTGAGACCGTGAGAGGGGGCAAAGACAGGTGTACCAGCGAGCTGTTCACGGTGCACGCTGACGCATCACCCTTCAAGCTCACGTTCATTTCATGGAGAGAACACGAGGCCTTGATGCGCTTTCCTGTGGTACGTAAACTTTGGTCGCGTCCCCTGGTGGGCACATCGGCTCAGGACTGCCCTGTCCCAAAGGCTCCAGGTGTGGAGCCCGACTCTTGGAGCTCAGCCTCACGTGGCTCTTTCACGGACGAGACCGGCTCGCAATGGGACCGTTCACGAGCTGGGGACCGTGCTGGCTGTTAGGAGTCGGCACACCAAGAGCCCTCCGAGGGAGAGGAGCTGCTGACCTTTGCCAGCACAGTCTCCAATTCCCAACTGCAACCATTCCCTGTAAGAGGCTCCCGAAAGCTTCGACGCAGTTTCTCAGTTAGCTATAAATGGAGGCCAGTCACTTGGCAGACTCCCCCAACGCCCGGCCTCCCAGGCTGCGATACAGACACGCCGACTGCTTCAGCCAACAGGGACAGCTTGGAGTAAAAGTGAGACTCCTACGTGTCAAAGTACTTGCCTGACGCTGGCCAGAAGCTCAAATATTTAGGGCAGGGCATCAGGGCACTTCGCCGCACGCGGAGCAAGTTTGTTCTCATCTCGCCTCTGAATGCCGAGTTTAACCAGCTAGGAAGCAAACTTCGGGAAAGGTACTCAGGGTGCCGCCGATTCAAAATTCTTTCACCAGACAGCCCAAATCGTGTACGCCTCTTTGTATTTTCCATGGGCAGGACAAAATGGTGTCAACCCGCACGCCTCCAGCTGGGGGTGGGTTGGAGTGGGGTGGGGTGGGGTGGGAGTGGGGGTTGGGCGACGTACACTTTCCCCATGGGAAACAGGCCCACGCCTTCAGTGTGAAAGGCCTCTACGCCTCTCTGCTTTCGCAGCCCAGGCGTAGCCTCAGCTCTGAAAAGCTTCCAGAGCAGGAAGGTCAGAAAACCTTTGAACCACCCAGCAGGTGCAGCACAGAACAAGGGCTTCTCTCTTGGCCTGAGAACACCCACTGCCCAGCGCTCCTTTGTGTACACACGTGGTGGAGGAAGGGTGCTGGATTCGGCTCCGTGAGAACTTCTCCGGGCCACGTAGTGTGAACGCAAGTAGATGAGCCCTACATCTCATGCCAGTCTCCTGTGCGAGTTGGACAAGGCGAACTCCCTGCTTGAATCCCTGGGTGGGTTAAGTACCCTGCGGGGAAGGATCGTTGCTTGGGAGCCCGGGGCTTGTATCGAGGTGACTGTTGTGTGCATCCACTTCGCAGCTGTTCTCTCTCCGCGGGTTCCCTCCGCCTGCTGCAGCCAAAAGGGACAGCTTAGGGTAAAGATAAAAACCCAGTGTGTAAACGTTCTTGCCTAGCCCTCGCCCCAAGCACAAGCTTATATGCCTCTGGTCAAAGGCTTTCGCCACAAGCTGAACACGTTTGGTCTCATCTAAGCCTCTGAAGCCCGAGTTTACCCAGCTACGAATCAAACTTCAGGAAAGGTGCTCAGGGTGATGCGGACTGCCAAGCGTTTCACCAGGCAGCCCAGATCGAGTACAAACACTTGTGTTTTAAACGGGCAGAGGAAATGGTGTCAAGAGCGCGCCTTCATCTCCCGGGCGACGTACACATTTTCTCCATGAGATGCAAGCCTTTCCTCCAGTGTGAAAGGCCTTTACACTCTACACCTCTTGCGCTCGCAGCACACAGGTGCCACCCGCTCTGAGCATCTTCAAAAGGCACAGGGTCACGCAACGTGTGAACCACCGGGCGCGGGTGCAGCACACACCTAGGTCTTCGCTGTTGGCCTGAGAACACCCACGGCACAGGGCTTCTTTGGTGCACACACGTGGTAGCGGTCGGTGATGCATTCTGCTCCGTGAAACCTTCTCGGGGACACAGAGCGTGAGTGCACGTAGATTAGCCCTACACCTCATCCCTCTTTCTTGAGTGAGTTGTACTGCTATAAGGCAAAACTCCCTGCTGGAATCTCGGTGTGGCTTAAGTATCCTCCGGGAAGCGATCGCTGCTAGAGACACTGTGCTGCTCTCTAGGACAATGGTCTGTGCCTCCACTGCGCTGCTGTTGTCTCCAAGTCGCTTGCGAAGGCCTTTTTGAAGAGGTTGCTCACAGTGTCGTTTCTTTAGAGTAACCCACAGGCATACGAGGATGCCGGTTCTGTGAAGGAAAATGCTCCCTGCCTCAGCCACTTGGGCGCCGTTTTGTACAGGAAAGGACACTCCGTCTTGGATGTTCCTCCTTCCGGATTGCCAATCGCACTGGCGATGTCTCCTGAATCTCGCGGGGTTACAGTGCCGTCAAAAGGTCCTTATCTCAGGCCTAGAATGGCAGAGCGTCCGGCAGCTTTGAAAGAGACCTTCGGCATGCTTCTGGCCTTCGGGGACGCTCCATGAGGAACAAGCTCCTCAGCAGCGTGCGTCTTTAGATCTTTCATGGCAGAACCTCTGTGGGCGACCTCATTCCTCCCCCCACGTGAGAGACACACACAACCTGCCATTAGGGGGTGCAAGGCTTTCGAGTCCAGAAGCGAGGCTGGCGCTCCCACTCAGCATTCCTGCACGGAACTGAGCCCGGGTGCGTGAGACCGTGAGAGGGGGCAAAGACAGGTGTACCAGCGAGCTGTTCACGGTGCACGCTGACGCATCACCCTTCAAGCTCACGTTCATTTCATGGAGAGAACACGAGGCCTTGATGCGCTTTCCTGTGGTACGTAAACTTTGGTCGCGTCCCCTGGTGGGCACATCGGCTCAGGACTGCCCTGTCCCAAAGGCTCCAGGTGTGGAGCCCGACTCTTGGAGCTCAGCCTCACGTGGCTCTTTCACGGACGAGACCGGCTCGCAATGGGACCGTTCACGAGCTGGGGACCGTGCTGGCTGTTAGGAGTCGGCACACCAAGAGCCCTCCGAGGGAGAGGAGCTGCTGACCTTTGCCAGCACAGTCTCCAATTCCCAACTGCAACCATTCCCTGTAAGAGGCTCCCGAAAGCTTCGACGCAGTTTCTCAGTTAGCTATAAATGGAGGCCAGTCACTTGGCAGACTCCCCCAACGCCCGGCCTCCCAGGCTGCGATACAGACACGCCGACTGCTTCAGCCAACAGGGACAGCTTGGAGTAAAAGTGAGACTCCTACGTGTCAAAGTACTTGCCTGACGCTGGCCAGAAGCTCAAATATTTAGGGCAGGGCATCAGGGCACTTCGCCGCACGCGGAGCAAGTTTGTTCTCATCTCGCCTCTGAATGCCGAGTTTAACCAGCTAGGAAGCAAACTTCGGGAAAGGTACTCAGGGTGCCGCCGATTCAAAATTCTTTCACCAGACAGCCCAAATCGTGTACGCCTCTTTGTATTTTCCATGGGCAGGACAAAATGGTGTCAACCCGCACGCCTCCAGCTGGGGGTGGGTTGGAGTGGGGTGGGGTGGGGTGGGAGTGGGGGTTGGGCGACGTACACTTTCCCCATGGGAAACAGGCCCACGCCTTCAGTGTGAAAGGCCTCTACGCCTCTCTGCTTTCGCAGCCCAGGCGTAGCCTCAGCTCTGAAAAGCTTCCAGAGCAGGAAGGTCAGAAAACCTTTGAACCACCCAGCAGGTGCAGCACAGAACAAGGGCTTCTCTCTTGGCCTGAGAACACCCACTGCCCAGCGCTCCTTTGTGTACACACGTGGTGGAGGAAGGGTGCTGGATTCGGCTCCGTGAGAACTTCTCCGGGCCACGTAGTGTGAACGCAAGTAGATGAGCCCTACATCTCATGCCAGTCTCCTGTGCGAGTTGGACAAGGCGAACTCCCTGCTTGAATCCCTGGGTGGGTTAAGTACCCTGCGGGGAAGGATCATTGCTTGGGAGCCCGGGGCTTGTATCGAGGTGACTGTTGTGTGCATCCACTTCGCAGCTGTTCTCTCTCCGCGGGTTCCCTCCACCTGCTGCAGCCAAAAGGGACAGCTTAGGGTAAAGATAAAAACCCAGTGTGTAAACGTTCTTGCCTAGCCCTCGCCCCAAGCACAAGCTTATATGCCTCTGGTCAAAGGCTTTCGCCACAAGCTGAACACGTTTGGTCTCATCTAAGCCTCTGAAGCCTGAGTTTACCCAGCTACGAATCAAACTTCAGGAAAGGTGCTCAGGGTGATGCGGACTGCCAAGCGTTTCACCAGGCAGCCCAGATCGAGTACAAACACTTGTGTTTTAAACGGGCAGAGGAAATGGTGTCAAGAGCGCGCCTTCATCTCCCGGGCGACGTACACATTTTCTCCATGAGATGCAAGCCTTTCCTCCAGTGTGAAAGGCCTTTACACTCTACACCTCTTGCGCTCGCAGCACACAGGTGCCACCCGCTCTGAGCATCTTCAAAAGGCACAGGGTCACACAACGTGTGAACCACCGGGCACGGGTGCAGCACACACCTAGGTCTTCGCTGTTGGCCTGAGAACACCCACGGCACAGGGCTTCTTTGGTGCACACACGTGGTAGCGGTCGGTGATGCATTCTGCTCCGTGAAACCTTCTCGGGGACACAGAGCGTGAGTGCACGTAGATTAGCCCTACACCTCATCCCTCTTTCTTGAGTGAGTTGTACTGCTATAAGGCAAAACTCCCTGCTGGAATCTCGGTGTGGCTTAAGTATCCTCCGGGAAGCGATCGCTGCTAGAGACACTGTGCTGCTCTCTAGGACAATGGTCTGTGCCTCCACTGCGCTGCTGTTGTCTCCAAGTCGCTTGCGAAGGCCTTTTTGAAGAGGTTGCTCACAGTGTCGTTTCTTTAGAGTAACCCACAGGCATACGAGGATGCCGGTTCTGTGAAGGAAAATGCTCCCTGCCTCAGCCACTTGGGCGCCGTTTTGTACAGGAAAGGACACTCCGTCTTGGATGTTCCTCCTTCCGGATTGCCAATCGCACTGGCGATGTCTCCTGAATCTCGCGGGGTTACAGTGCCGTCAAAAGGTCCTTATCTCAGGCCTAGAACGGCAGAGCGTCCGGCAGCTTTGAAAGAGACCTTCGGCATTCTTCTGGCCTTCGGGGACGCTCCATGAGGAACAAGCTCCTCAGCAGCGTGCGTCTTTAGATCTTTCATGGCAGAACCTCTGTGGGCGACCTCATTCCTCCCCCCACGTGAGAGACACACACAACCTGCCATTAGGGGGTGGAAGGCTTTCGAGTCCAGAAGCGAGGCTGGCGCTCCCACTCAGCATTCCTGCACGGAACTGAGCCCGGGTGCGTGAGACCGTGAGAGGGGGCAAAGACAGGCGTACCAGCGAGCTGTTCACGGTGCACGCTGACGCATCACCCTTCAAGCTCACGTTCATTTCATGGAGAGAACACGAGGCCTTGATGCGCTTTCCTGTGGTACGTAAACTTTGGTCGCGTCCCCTGGTGGGCACATCGGCTCAGGACTGCCCTGTCCCAAAGGCTCCAGGTGTGGAGCCCGACTCTTGGAGCTCAGCCTCACGTGGCTCTTTCACGGACGAGACCGGCTCGCAATGGGACCGTTCACGAGCTGGGGACCGTGCTGGCTGTTAGGAGTCGGCACACCAAGAGCCCTCCGAGGGAGAGGAGCTGCTGACGTTTGCCAGCACAGTCTCCAATTCCCAACTGCAACCATTCCCTGTAAGAGGCTCCCGAAAGCTTCAACGCAGTTTCTCAGTAAGCTATAAATGGAGGCCAGTCACTTGGCAGACTCCCCCAACGCCCGGCCTCCCAGGCTGTGATACAGACACGCCGACTGCTTCAGCCAACAGGGACAGCTTGGAGTAAAAGTGAGACTCCTACGTGTCAAAGTACTTGCCTGACGCTGGCCAGAAGCTCAAACATTTAGGGCAGGGCATCAAGGCACTTCGCCGCACGCGGAGCAAGTTTGTTCTCATCTCGCCTCTGAATGCCGAGTTTAACCAGCTAGGAAGCAAACTTCGGGAAAGGTACTCAGGGTGCCGCCGATTCAAAATTCTTTCACCAGACGGCCCAAATCGTGTACGCCTCTTTGTATTTTCCATGGGCAGGACAAAATGGTGTCAACCCGCACGCCTCCAGCTGGGGGTGGGTTGGAGTGGGGTGGGGTGGGGTGGGGTGGGGTGGGAGTGGGGGTTGGGCGACGTACACTTTCCCCATGGGAAACAGGCCCACGCCTTCAGTGTGAAAGGCCTCTACGCCTCTCTGCTTTCGCAGCCCAGGCGTAGCCTCAGCTCTGAAAAGCTTCCAGAGCAGGAAGGTCAGAAAACCTTTGAACCACCCAGCAGGTGCAGCACAGAACAAGGGCTTCTCTCTTGGCCTGAGAACACCCACTGCCCAGCGCTCCTTTGTGTACACACGTGGTGGAGGAAGGGTGCTGGATTCGGCTCCGTGAGAACTTCTCCGGGCCACGTAGTGTGAACGCAAGTAGATGAGCCCTACATCTCATGCCAGTCTCCTGTGCGAGTTGGACAAGGCGAACTCCCTGCTTGAATCCCTGGGTGGGTTAAGTACCCTGCGGGGAAGGATCGTTGCTTGGGAGCCCGGGGCTGGTATCGAGGTGACTGTTGTGTGCATCCACTTCGCAGCTGTTCTCTCTCCGTGGGTTCCCTCCGCCTGCTGCAGCCAAAAGGGACAGCTTAGGGTAAAGATAAAAACCCAGTGTGTAAACGTTCTTGCCTAGCCCTCGCCCCAAGCACAAGCTTATATGCATCTGGTCAAAGGCTTTCGCCACAAGCTGAACACGTTTGGTCTCATCTAAGCCTCTGAAGCCCGAGTTTACCCAGCTACGAATCAAACTTCAGGAAAGGTGCTCAGGGTGATGCGGACTGCCAAGCGTTTCACCAGGCAGCCCAGATCGAGTACAAACACTTGTGTTTGAAACGGGCAGAGGAAATGGTGTCAAGAGCGCGCCTCCATCTCCCGGGCGACGTACACATTTTCTCCATGAGATGCAAGCCTTTCCTCCAGTGTGAAAGGCCTTTACACTCTACACCTCTTGCACTCGCAGCACGCAGGTGCCACCCGCTCTGAGCATCTTCAAAAGGCACAGGGTCACGCAACGTGTGAACCACCGGGCGCGGGTGCAGCACACACCTAGGTCTTCGCTGTCGGCCTGAGAACACCCACGGCACAGGGCTTCTTTGGTGCACACACGTGGTAGCGGTCGGTGATGCATTCTGCTCCGTGAAACCTTCTCGGCGACACAGAGCATGAGCGCACGTAGATTAGCCCTACACCTCATCCCTCTTTCTTGAGTGCGTTGTACTGCTATAAGGCAAAACTCCCTGCTGGAATCTCGGTGTGGCTTAAGTATCCTCCGGGAAGCGATCGCTGCTAGAGACACTGTGCTGCTCTCTAGGACAATGGTCTGTGCCTCCACTGCGCTGCTGTTGTCTCCAAGTCGCTTGCGAAGGCCTTTTCGAAGAGGTTGCTCACAGTGTCGTTTCTTTAGAGTAACCCACAGGCATACGAGGATGCCGGTTCTGTGAAGGAAAATGCTCCCTGCCTCAGCCACTTGGGCGCCATTTTGTACAGGAAAGGACACTCCGCCTTGAAGGTTCTTCCTTCCGGATTACCACTCGCACTGGCGATGTCTCCTGAATCTCGCGGGGTTACAGTGCCGTCACAAGGTCCTTATCTCAGGCCTAGAACGGCAGAGCGTCCGGCAGCTTTGAAAGAGACCTTCGGCATGCTTCTGGCCTTCGGGGACGCTCCATGTGGAACAAGCTCCTCAGCAGCGTGCGTCTTTAGATCTTTCATGGCAGAACCTCTGTGGGCGACCTCATTCCTCCCCCCACGTGAGAGACACACACAACCTGCCATTAGGGGGTGGAAGGCTTTCGAGTCCAGAAGGGAGGCTGGCGCTCCCACTCAGCATTCCTGCACGGAACTGAGCCCGGGTGCGTGAGACCGTGAGAGGGGGCAAAGACAGGCCTACCAGCGAGCTGTTCACGGTGCACGCTGACGCATCACACTTCAAGCTCAGGTTCATTTCATGGAGAGAACACGAGGCCTTGATGCGCTTTCCTGTGGTACGTAAACTTTGGTCGTGTCCCCTGGTGGGCACATCGGCTCAGGACTGCCCTGTCCCAAAGGCTCCAGGTGTGGAGCCCGACTCTTGGAGCTCAGCCTCACGTGGCTCTTTCACGGACGAGACCGGCTCGCAATGGGACCGTTCACGAGCTGGGGACCGTGCTGGCTGTTAGGAGTCGGCACACCAAGAGCCCTCCGAGGGAGAGGAGCTGCTGACGTTTGCCAGCACAGTCTCCAATTCCCAACTGCAACCATTCCCTGTAAGAGGCTCCCGAAAGCTTCGACGCAGTTTCTCAGTTAGCTATAAATGGAGACCAGTCACTTGGCAGACTCCCCCAACGCCCGGCCTCCCAGGCTGCGATACAGACACTCCGACTGCTTCAGCCAACGGGGACAGCTTGGAGTAAAAGTGAGACTCCTACGTGTCAAAGTACTTGCCTGACGCTGGCCAGAAGCTCAAACATTTAGGGCAGGGCATCAAGGCACTTCGCCGCACGCGGAGCAAGTTTGTTCTCATCTCGCCTCTGAATGCCGAGTTTAACCAGCTAGGAAGCAAACTTCGGGAAAGGTACTCAGGGTGCCGCCGATTCAAAATTCTTTCACCAGACGGCCCAAATCGTGTACGCCTCTTTGTATTTTCCATGGGCAGGACAAAATGGTGTCAACCCGCACGCCTCCAGCTGGGGGTGGGTTGGAGTGGGGTGGGGTGGGGTGGGGTGGGGTGGGAGTGGGGGTTGGGCGACGTACACTTTCCCCATGGGAAACAGGCCCACGCCTTCAGTGTGAAAGGCCTCTACGCCTCTCTGCTTTCGCAGCCCAGGCGTAGCCTCAGCTCTGAAAAGCTTCCAGAGCAGGAAGGTCAGAAAACCTTTGAACCACCCAGCAGGTGCAGCACAGAACAAGGGCTTCTCTCTTGGCCTGAGAACACCCACTGCCCAGCGCTCCTTTGTGTACACACGTGGTGGAGGAAGGGTGCTGGATTCGGCTCCGTGAGAACTTCTCCGGGCCACGTAGTGTGAACGCAAGTAGATGAGCCCTACATCTCATGCCAGTCTCCTGTGCGAGTTGGACAAGGCGAACTCCCTGCTTGAATCCCTGGGTGGGTTAACTACCCTGCGGGGAAGGATCGTTGCTTGGGAGCCCGGGGCTGGTATCGAGGTGACTGTTGTGTGCATCCACTTCGCAGCTGTTCTCTCTCCGCGGGTTCCCTCCGCCTGCTGCAGCCAAAAGGGACAGCTTAGGGTAAAGATAAAAACCCAGTGTGTAAACGTTCTTACCTAGCCCTCGCCCCAAGCACAAGCACATATGCCTCTGGTCAAAGGCTTTCGCCACAAGCTGAACACGTTTGGTCTCATCTAAGCCTCTGAAGCCCGAGTTTACCCAGCTACGAATCAAACTTCAGGAAAGGTGCTCAGGGTGATGCGGACTGCCAAGCGTTTCACCAGGCAGCCCAGATCGAGTACAAACACTTGTGTTTGAAACGGGCAGAGGAAATGGTGTCAAGAGTGCGCCTCCATCTCCCGGGCGACGTACACATTTTCTCCATGAGATGCAAGCCTTTCCTCCAGTGTGAAAGGCCTTTACACTCTACACCTCTTGCGCTCGCAGCACGCAGGTGCCACCCGCACTGAGCATCTTCAAAAGGCACAGGGTCACGCAATGTGTGAACCACCGGGCGCGGGTGCAGCACACACCTAGGTCTTCGCTGTCGGCCTGAGAACACCCACAGCACAGGGCTTCTTTGGTGCACACACGTGGTAGCGGTCGGTGATGCATTCTGCTCCGTGAAACCTTCTCGGGGACACAGAGCGTGAGCGCACATAGATTAGCCCTACACCTCATCCCTCTTTCTTGAGTGAGTTGTACTGCTATAAGGCAAAACTCCCTGCTGGAATCTCGGTGTGGCTTAAGTATCCTCCGGGAAGCGATCGCTGCTAGAGACACTGTGCTGCTCTCTAGGACAATGGTCTGTGCCTCCACTGCGCTGCTGTTGTCTCCAAGTCGCTTGCGAAGGCCTTTTCGAAGAGGTTGCTCACAGTGTCGTTTCTTTAGAGTAACCCACAGGCATACGAGGATGCCGGTTCTGTGAAGGAAAATGCTCCCTGCCTCAGCCACTTGGGCGCCGTTTTGTACAGGAAAGGACACTCCGCCTTGAAGGTTCTTCCTTCCGGATTACCACTCGCACTGGCGATGTGTCCTGAATCTCGCGGGGTTACAGTGCCGTCACAAGGTCCTTATCTCAGGCCTAGAACGGCAGAGCGTCCGGCAGCTTTGAAAGAGACCTTCGGCATGCTTCTGGCCTTCGGGGACGCTCCATGAGGAACAAGCTCCTCAGCAGCGTGCGTCTTTAGATCTTTCATGGCAGAACCTCTGTGGGCGACCTCATTCCTCCCCCCACGTGAGAGACACACACAACCTGCCATTAGGGGGTGCAAGGCTTTCGAGTCCAGAAGCGAGGCTGGCGCTCCCACTCAGCATTCCTGCACGGAACTGAGCCCGGGTGCGTGAGACCGTGAGAGGGGGCAAAGACAGGTGTACCAGCGAGCTGTTCACGGTGCACGCTGACGCATCACCCTTCAAGCTCACGTTCATTTCATGGAGAGAACACGAGGCCTTGATGCGCTTTCCTGTGGTACGTAAACTTTGGTCGCGTCCCCTGGTGGGCACATCGGCTCAGGACTGCCCTGTCCCAAAGGCTCCAGGTGTGGAGCCCGACTCTTGGAGCTCAGCCTCACGTGGCTCTTTCACGGACGAGACCGGCTCGCAATGGGACCGTTCACGAGCTGGGGACCGTGCTGGCTGTTAGGAGTCGGCACACCAAGAGCCCTCCGAGGGAGAGGAGCTGCTGACCTTTGCCAGCACAGTCTCCAATTCCCAACTGCAACCATTCCCTGTAAGAGGCTCCCGAAAGCTTCGACGCAGTTTCTCAGTTAGCTATAAATGGAGGCCAGTCACTTGGCAGACTCCCCCAACGCCCGGCCTCCCAGGCTGCGATACAGACACGCCGACTGCTTCAGCCAACAGGGACAGCTTGGAGTAAAAGTGAGACTCCTACGTGTCAAAGTACTTGCCTGACGCTGGCCAGAAGCTCAAATATTTAGGGCAGGGCATCAGGGCACTTCGCCGCACGCGGAGCAAGTTTGTTCTCATCTCGCCTCTGAATGCCGAGTTTAACCAGCTAGGAAGCAAACTTCGGGAAAGGTACTCAGGGTGCCGCCGATTCAAAATTCTTTCACCAGACAGCCCAAATCGTGTACGCCTCTTTGTATTTTCCATGGGCAGGACAAAATGGTGTCAACCCGCACGCCTCCAGCTGGGGGTGGGTTGGAGTGGGGTGGGGTGGGGTGGGAGTGGGGGTTGGGCGACGTACACTTTCCCCATGGGAAACAGGCCCACGCCTTCAGTGTGAAAGGCCTCTACGCCTCTCTGCTTTCGCAGCCCAGGCGTAGCCTCAGCTCTGAAAAGCTTCCAGAGCAGGAAGGTCAGAAAACCTTTGAACCACCCAGCAGGTGCAGCACAGAACAAGGGCTTCTCTCTTGGCCTGAGAACACCCACTGCCCAGCGCTCCTTTGTGTACACACGTGGTGGAGGAAGGGTGCTGGATTCGGCTCCGTGAGAACTTCTCCGGGCCACGTAGTGTGAACGCAAGTAGATGAGCCCTACATCTCATGCCAGTCTCCTGTGCGAGTTGGACAAGGCGAACTCCCTGCTTGAATCCCTGGGTGGGTTAAGTACCCTGCGGGGAAGGATCATTGCTTGGGAGCCCGGGGCTTGTATCGAGGTGACTGTTGTGTGCATCCACTTCGCAGCTGTTCTCTCTCCGCGGGTTCCCTCCACCTGCTGCAGCCAAAAGGGACAGCTTAGGGTAAAGATAAAAACCCAGTGTGTAAACGTTCTTGCCTAGCCCTCGCCCCAAGCACAAGCTTATATGCCTCTGGTCAAAGGCTTTCGCCACAAGCTGAACACGTTTGGTCTCATCTAAGCCTCTGAAGCCCGAGTTTACCCAGCTACGAATCAAACTTCAGGAAAGGTGCTCAGGGTGATGCGGACTGCCAAGCGTTTCACCAGGCAGCCCAGATCGAGTACAAACACTTGTGTTTTAAACGGGCAGAGGAAATGGTGTCAAGAGCGCGCCTTCATCTCCCGGGCGACGTACACATTTTCTCCATGAGATGCAAGCCTTTCCTCCAGTGTGAAAGGCCTTTACACTCTACACCTCTTGCGCTCGCAGCACACAGGTGCCACCCGCTCTGAGCATCTTCAAAAGGCACAGGGTCACGCAACGTGTGAACCACCGGGCGCAGGTGCAGCACACACCTAGGTCTTCGCTGTTGGCCTGAGAACACCCACGGCACAGGGCTTCTTTGGTGCACACACGTGGTAGCGGTCGGTGATGCATTCTGCTCCGTGAAACCTTCTCGGGGACACAGAGCGTGAGTGCACGTAGATTAGCCCTACACCTCATCCCTCTTTCTTGAGTGAGTTGTACTGCTATAAGGCAAAACTCCCTGCTGGAATCTCGGTGTGGCTTAAGTATCCTCCGGGAAGCGATCGCTGCTAGAGACACTGTGCTGCTCTCTAGGACAATGGTCTGTGCCTCCACTGCGCTGCTGTTGTCTCCAAGTCGCTTGCGAAGGCCTTTTTGAAGAGGTTGCTCACAGTGTCGTTTCTTTAGAGTAACCCACAGGCGTACGAGGATGCCGGTTCTGTGAAGGAAAATGCTCCCTGCCTCAGCCACTTGGGCGCCGTTTTGTACAGGAAAGGACACTCCGTCTTGGATGTTCCTCCTTCCGGATTGCCAATCGCACTGGCGATGTCTCCTGAATCTCGCGGGGTTACAGTGCCGTCAAAAGGTCCTTATCTCAGGCCTAGAACGGCAGAGCGTCCGGCAGCTTTGAAAGAGACCTTCGGCATTCTTCTGGCCTTCGGGGACGCTCCATGAGGAACAAGCTCCTCAGCAGCGTGCGTCTTTAGATCTTTCATGGCAGAACCTCTGTGGGCGACCTCATTCCTCCCCCCACGTGAGAGACACACACAACCTGCCATTAGGGGGTGGAAGGCTTTCGAGTCCAGAAGCGAGGCTGGCGCTCCCACTCAGCATTCCTGCACGGAACTGAGCCCGGGTGCGTGAGACCGTGAGAGGGGGCAAAGACAGGCGTACCAGCGAGCTGTTCACGGTGCACGCTGACGCATCACCCTTCAAGCTCACGTTCATTTCATGGAGAGAACACGAGGCCTTGATGCGCTTTCCTGTGGTACGTAAACTTTGGTCGCGTCCCCTGGTGGGCACATCGGCTCAGGACTGCCCTGTCCCAAAGGCTCCAGGTGTGGAGCCCGACTCTTGGAGCTCAGCCTCACGTGGCTCTTTCACGGACGAGACCGGCTCGCAATGGGACCGTTCACGAGCTGGGGACCGTGCTGGCTGTTAGGAGTCGGCACACCAAGAGCCCTCCGAGGGAGAGGAGCTGCTGACGTTTGCCAGCACAGTCTCCAATTCCCAACTGCAACCATTCCCTGTAAGAGGCTCCCGAAAGCTTCGACGCAGTTTCTCAGTTAGCTATAAATGGAGGCCAGTCACTTGGCAGACTCCCCCAACGCCCGGCCTCCCAGGCTGCGATACAGACACGCCGACTGCTTCAGCCAACAGGGACAGCTTGGAGTAAAAGTGAGACTCCTACGTGTCAAAGTACTTGCCTGACGCTGGCCAGAAGCTCAAACATTTAGGGCAGGGCATCAGGGCACTTCGCCGCACGCGGAGCAAGTTTGTTCTCATCTCGCCTCTGAATGCCGAGTTTAACCAGCTAGGAAGCAAACTTCGGGAAAGTTACTCAGGGTGCCGCCGATTCAAAATTCTTTCACCAGACGGCCCTAATCGTGTACGCCTCTTTGTATTTTCCATGGGCAGGACAAAATGGTGTCAACCCGCACGCCTCCAGCTGGGGGTGGGTTGGAGTGGGGTGGGGTGGGGTGGGGTGGGGTGGGGGTGGGTGTTGGGCGACGTACACTTTCTCCATGGGAAACAGGCCCACGCCTTCAGTGTGAAAGGCCTCTACGCCTCTCTGCTTTCGCAGCCCAGGCGTAGCCTCAGCTCTGAAAAGCTTCCAGAGCAGGAAGGTCAGAAAACCTTTGAACCACCCAGCAGGTGCAGCACAGAACAAGGGCTTCTCTCTTGGCCTGAGAACACCCACTGCCCAGCGCTCCTTTGTGTACACACGTGGTGGAGGAAGGGTGCTGGATTCGGCTCCGTGAGAACTTCTCCGGGCCACGTAGTGTGAACGCAAGTAGATGAGCCCTACATCTCATGCCAGCCTCCTGAGCGAGTTGGACAAGGCGAACTCCCTGCTTGAATCCCTGGGTGGGTTAAGTACCCTGCGGGGAAGGATCGTTGCTTGGGAGCCCGGGGCTGGTATCGAGGTGACTGTTGTGTGCATCCACTTCGCAGCTGTTCTCTCTCCGCGGGTTCCCTCCGCCTGCTGCAGCCAAAAGGGACAGCTTTGGGTAAAGATAAAAACCCAGTGTGTAAACGTTCTTGCCTAGCCCTCGCCCCAAGCACAAGCTTATATGCCTCTGGTCAAAGGCTTTCGCCACAAGCTGAACACGTTTGGTCTCATCTAAGCCTCTGAAGCCCGAGTTTACCCAGCTACGAATCAAACTTCAGGAAAGGTGCTCAGGGTGATGCGGACTGCCAAGCGTTTCACCAGGCAGCCCAGATCGAGTACAAACACTTGTGTTTGAAACGGGCAGAGGAAATGGTGTCAAGAGCGCGCCTCCATCTCCTGGGCGACGTACACATTTTCTCCATGAGATGCAAGCCTTTCCTCCAGTGTGAAAGGCCTTTACACTCTACACCTCTTGCGCTCGCAGCACGCAGGTGCCACCCGCTCTGAGCATCTTCAAAAGGCACAGGGTCACGCAACGTGTGAACCACCGGGCGCGGGTGCAGCACACACCTAGGTCTTCGCTGTCGGCCTGAGAACACCCACGGCACAGGGCTTCTTTGGTGCACACACGTGGTAGCGGTCGGTGATGCATTCTGCTCCGTGAAACCTTCTCGGGGACACAGAGCGTGAGCGCACGTAGATTAGCCCTACACCTCATCCCTCTTTCTTGAGTGAGTTGTACTGCTATAAGGCAAAACTCCCTGCTGGAATCTCGGTGTGGCTTAAGTATCCTCCGGGAAGCGATCGCTGCTAGAGACACTGTGCTGCTCTCTAGGACAATGGTCTGTGCCTCCACTGCGCTGCTGTTGTCTCCAAGTCGCTTGCGAAGGCCTTTTCGAAGAGGTTGCTCACAGTGTCGTTTCTTTAGAGTAACCCACAGGCATACGAGGATGCCGGTTCTGTGAAGGAAAATGCTCCCTGCCTCAGCCACTTGGGCGCCGTTTTGTACAGGAAAGGACACTCCGCCTTGAAGGTTCCTCCTTCCGGATTGCCACTTGCACTGGCGATGTCTCCTGAATCTCGCGGGGTTACAGTGCCGTCACAAGGTCCTTATCTCAGGCCTAGAACGGCAGAGCGTCCGGCAGCTTTGAAAGAGACCTTCGGCATGCTTCCGGCCTTCGGGGACGCTCCATGAGGAACAAGCTCCTCAGCAGCGTGCGTCTTTAGATCTTTCATGGCAGAACCTCTGTGGGCGACCTCATTCCTCCCCCCACGTGAGAGACACACACAACCTGCCATTAGGGGGTGGAAGGCTTTCGAGTCCAGAAGCGAGGCTGGCGCTCCCACTCAGCATTCCTGCACGGAACTGAGCCTGGGTGCGTGAGACCGTGAGAGGGGGCAAAGACAGGCGTACCAGCGAGCTGTTCACGGTGCACGCTGACGCATCACCCTTCAAGCTCACGTTCATTTCATGGAGAGAACACGAGGCCTTGATGCGCTTTCCTGTGGTACGTAAACTTTGGTCGCGTCCCCTGGTGGGCACATCGGCTCAGGACTGCCCTGTCCCAAAGGCTCCAGGTGTGGAGCCCGACTCTTGGAGCTCAGCCTCACGTGGCTCTTTCACGGACGAGACCGGCTCGCAATGGGACCGTTCACGAGCTGGGGACCGTGCTGGCTGTTAGGAGTCGGCACACCAAGAGCCCTCCGAGGGAGAGGAGCTGCTGACGTTTGCCAGCACAGTCTCCAATTCCCAACTGCAACCATTCCCTGTAAGAGGCTCCCGAAAGCTTCGACGCAGTTTCTCAGTTAGCTATAAATGGAGGCCAGTCACTTGGCAGACTCCCCCAACGCCCGGCCTCCCAGGCTGCGATACAGACACGCCGACTGCTTCAGCCAACAGGGACAGCTTGGAGTAAAAGTGAGACTCCTACGTGTCAAAGTACTTGCCTGACGCTGGCCAGAAGCTCAAACATTTAGGGCAGGGCATCAAGGCACTTCGCCGCACGCGGAGCAAGTTTGTTCTCATCTCGCCTCTGAATGCCGAGTTTAACCAGCTAGGAAGCAAACTTCGGGAAAGGTACTCAGGGTGCCGCCGATTCAAAATTCTTTCACCAGACAGCCCAAATCGTGTACGCCTCTTTGTATTTTCCATGGGCAGGACAAAATGGTGTCAACCCGCACGCCTCCAGCTGGGGGTGGGTTGGAGTGGGGTGGGGTGGGGTGGGGTGGGGTGGGAGTGGGGGTTGGGCGACGTACACTTTCCCCATGGGAAACAGGCCCACGCCTTCAGTGTGAAAGGCCTCTACGCCTCTCTGCTTTCGCAGCCCAGGCGTAGCCTCAGCTCTGAAAAGCTTCCAGAGCAGGAAGGTCAGAAAACCTTTGAACCACCCAGCAGGTGCAGCACAGAACAAGGGCTTCTCTCTTGGCCTGAGAACACCCACTGCCCAGCGCTCCTTTGTGTACACACGTGGTGGAGGAAGGGTGCTGGATTCGGCTCCGTGAGAACTTCTCCGGGCCACGTAGTGTGAACGCAAGTAGATGAGCCCTACATCTCATGCCAGTCTCCTGTGCGAGTTGGACAAGGCGAACTCCCTGCTTGAATCCCTGGGTGGGTTAAGTACCCTGCGGGGAAGGATCGTTGCTTGGGAGCCCGGGGCTGGTATCGAGGTGACTGTTGTGTGCATCCACTTCGCAGCTGTTCTCTCTCCGCGGGTTCCCTCCGCCTGCTGCAGCCAAAAGGGACAGCTTAGGGTAAAGATAAAAACCCAGTGTGTAAACGTTCTTGCCTAGCCCTCGCCCCAAGCACAAGCTTATATGCCTCTGGTCAAAGGCTTTCGCCACAAGCTGAACACGTTTGGTCTCATCTAAGCCTCTGAAGCCCGAGTTTACCCAGCTACGAATCAAACTTCAGGAAAGGTGCTCAGGGTGATGCGGACTGCCAAGCGTTTCACCAGGCAGCCCAGATCGAGTACAAACACTTGTGTTTGAAACGGGCAGAGGAAATGGTGTCAAGAGCGCGCCTCCATCTCCCGGGCGACGTACACATTTTCTCCATGAGATGCAAGCCTTTCCTCCAGTGTGAAAGGCCTTTACACTCTACACCTCTTGCGCTCGCAGCATGCAGGTGCCACCCGCTCTGAGCATCTTCAAAAGGCACAGGGTCACGCAACGTGTGAACCACCGGGCACGGGTGCAGCACACACCTAGGTCTTTGCTGTCAGCCTGAGAACACCCACGGCACAGGGCTTCTTTGGTGCACACACGTGGTAGCGGTCGGTGATGCATTCTGCTCCGTGAAACCTTCTCGGGGACACAGAGCGTGAGCGCACGTAGATTAGCCCTACACCTCATCCCTCTTTCTTGAGTGAGTTGTACTGCTATAAGGCAAAACTCCCTGCTGGAATCTCGGTGTGGCTTAAGTATCCTCCGGGAAGCGATCGCTGCTAGAGACACTGTGCTGCTCTCTAGGACAATGGTCTGTGCCTCCACTGCGCTGCTGTTGTCTCCAAGTCGCTTGCGAAGGCCTTTTCGAAGAGGTTGCTCACAGTGTCGTTTCTTTAGAGTAACCCACAGGCATACGAGGATGCCGGTTCTGTGAAGGAAAATGCTCCCTGCCTCAGCCACTTGGGCGCCGTTTTGTACAGGAAAGGACACTCCGCCTTGAAGGTTCTTCCTTCCGGATTGCCACTCGCACTGGCGATGTCTCCTGAATCTCGCGGGGTTACAGTGCCGTCACAAGGTCCTTATCTCAGGCCTAGAACGGCAGAGCGTCCGGCATCTTTGAAAGAGACCTTCGGCATTCTTCTGGCCTTCGGGGACGCTCCATGAGGAACAAGCTCCTCAGCAGCGTGCGTCTTTAGATCTTTCATGGCAGAACCTCTGTGGGCGACCTCATTCCTCCCCCCACGTGAGAGACACACACAACCTGCCATTAGGGGGTGGAAGGCTTTCGAGTCCAGAAGCGAGGCTGGCGCTCCCACTCAGCATTCCTGCACGGAACTGAGCCCGGGTGCGTGAGACCGTGAGAGGGGGCAAAGACAGGCGTACCAGCGAGCTGTTCACGGTGCACGCTGACGCCTCACCCTTCAAGCTCACGTTCATTTCATGGAGAGAACACGAGGCCTTGATGCGCTTTCCTGTGGTACGTAAACTTTGGTCGCGTCCCCTGGTGGGCACATCGGCTCAGGACTGCCCTGTCCCAAAGGCTCCAGGTGTGGAGCCCGACTCTTGGAGCTCAGCCTCACGTGGCTCTTTCACGGACGAGACCGGCTCGCAATGGGACCGTTCACGAGCTGGGGACCGTGCTGGCTGTTAGGAGTCGGCACACCAAGAGCCCTCCGAGGGAGAGGAGCTGCTGACGTTTGCCAGCACAGTCTCCAATTCCCAACTGCAACCATTCCCTGTAAGAGGCTCCCGAAAGCTTCGACGCAGTTTCTCAGTTAGCTATAAATGGAGGCCAGTCACTTGGCAGACTCCCCCAACGCCCGGCCTCCCAGGCTGCGATACAGACACGCCGACTGCTTCAGCCAACAGGGACAGCTTGGAGTAAAAGTGAGACTCCTACGTGTCAAAGTACTTGCCTGACGCTGGCCAGAAGCTCAAACATTTAGGGCAGGGCATCAAGGCACTTCGCCGCACGCGGAGCAAGTTTGTTCTCATCTCGCCTCTGAATGCCGAGTTTAACCAGCTAGGAAGCAAACTTCGGGAAAGGTACTCAGGGTGCCGCCGATTCAAAATTCTTTCACCAGACAGCCCAAATCGTGTACGCCTCTTTGTATTTTCCATGGGCAGGACAAAATGGTGTCAACCCGCACGCCTCCAGCTGGGGGTGGGTTGGAGTGGGTTGGGGTGGGGTGGGGTGGGGTGGGAGTGGGGGTTGGGTGACGTACACTTTCCCCATGGGAAACAGGCCCACGCCTTCAGTGTGAAAGGCCTCTACGCCTCTCTGCTTTCGCAGCCCAGGCGTAGCCTCAGCTCTGAAAAGCTTCCAGAGCAGGAAGGTCAGAAAACCTTTGAACCACCCAGCAGGTGCAGCACAGAACAAGGGCTTCTCTCTTGGCCTGAGAACACCCACTGCCCAGCGCTCCTTTGTGTACACACGTGGTGGAGGAAGGGTGCTGGATTCGGCTCCGTGAGAACTTCTCCGGGCCACGTAGTGTGAACGCAAGTAGATGAGCCCTACATCTCATGACAGTCTCCTGTGCGAGTTGGACAAGGCGAACTCCCTGCTTGAATCCCTGGGTGGGTTAAGTACCCTGCTGGGAAGGATCGTTGCTTGGGAGCCCGGGGCTGGTATCGAGGTGACTGTTGTGTGCATCCACTTCGCAGCTGTTCTCTCTCCGCGGGTTCCCTCCGCCTGCTGCTGCCAAAAGGGACAGCTTAGGGTAAAGATAAAAACCCAGTGTGTAAACGTTCTTGCCTAGCCCTCGCCCCAAGCACAAGCTTATATGCCTCTGGTCAAAGGCTTTCGCCACAAGCTGAACACGTTTGGTCTCATCTAAGCCTCTGAAGCCCGAGTTTACCCAGCTACGAATCAAACTTCAGGAAAGGTGCTCAGGGTGATGCGGACTGCCAAGCGTTTCACCAGGCAGCCCAGATCGAGTACAAACACTTGTGTTTGAAACGGGCAGAGGAAATGGTGTCAAGAGCGCGCCTCCATCTCCCGGGTGACGTACACATTTTCTCCATGAGATGCAAGCCTTTCCTCCAGTGTGAAAGGCCTTTACACTCTACACCTCTTGCGCTCGCAGCACGCAGGTGCCACCCGCTCTGAGCAACTTCAAAAGGCACAGGGTCACGCAACGTGTGAACCACCGGGCGCGGGTGCAGCACACACCTAGGTCTTCGCTGTCGGCCTGAGAACACCCACGGCACAGGGCTTCTTTGGTGCACACACGTGGTAGCGGTCGGTGATGCATTCTGCTCCGTGAAACCTTCTCGGGGACACAGAGCGTGAGCGCACGTAGATTAGCCCTACACCTCATCCCTCTTTCTTGAGTGAGTTGTACTGCTATAAGGCAAAACTCCCTGCTGGAATCTCGGTGTGGCTTAAGTATCCTCCGGGAAGCGATCGCTGCTAGAGACACTGTGCTGCTCTCTAGGACAATGGTCTGTGCCTCCACTGCGCTGCTGTTGTCTCCAAGTCGCTTGCGAAGGCCTTTTCGAAGAGGTTGCTCACAGTGTCGTTTCTTTAGAGTAACCCACAGGCATACGAGGATGCCGGTTCTGTGAAGGAAAATGCTCCCTGCCTCAGCCACTTGGGCCCCGTTTTGTACAGGAAAGGACACTCCGCCTTGAAGGTTCCTCATTCCGGATTGCCACTCGCACTGGCGATGTGTCCTGAATCTCGCGGGGTTACAGTGCCGTCACAAGGTCCTTATCTCAGGCCTAGAACGGCAGAGCGTCCGGCAGCTTTGAAAGAGACCTTCGGCATGCTTCTGGCCTTCGGGGACGCTCCATGAGGAACAAGCTCCTCAGCAGCGTGCGTCTTTAGATCTTTCATGGCAGAACCTCTGTGGGCGACCTCATTCCTCCCCCCACGTGAGAGACACACACAACCTGCCATTAGGGGGTGGAAGGCTTTCGAGTCCAGAAGCGAGGCTGGCGTTCCCACTCAGCATTCCTGCACGGAACTGAGCCCGGGTGCGTGAGACCGTGAGAGGGGGCAAAGACAGGCGTACCAGCGAGCTGTTCACAGTGCACGCTGACGCATCACCCTTCAAGCTCACGTTCATTTCATGGAGAGAACACGAGGCCTTGATGCGCTTTCCTGTGGTACATAAACTTTGGTCGCGTCCCCTGGTGGGCACATCGGCTCAGGACTGCCCTGTCCCAAAGGCTCCAGGTGTGGAGCCCGACTCTTGGAGCTCAGCCTCACGTGGCTCTTTCACGGACGAGACCGGCTCGCAATGGGACCGTTCACGAGCTGGGGACCGTGCTGGCTGTTAGGAGTCGGCACACCAAGAGCCCTCCGAGGGAGAGGAGCTGCTGACGTTTGCCAGCACAGTCTCCAATTCCCAACTGCAACCATTCCCTGTAAGAGGCTCCCGAAAGCTTCGACGCAGTTTCTCAGTTAGCTATAAATGGAGGCCAGTCACTTGGCAGACTCCCCCAACGCCCGGCCTCCCAGGCTGCGATACAGACACGCCGACTGCTTCAGCCAACAGGGACAGCTTGGAGTAAAAGTGAGACTCCTACGTGTCAAAGTACTTGCCTGACGCTGGCCAGAAGCTCAAACATTTAGGGCAGGGCATCAAGGCACTTCGCCGCATGCGGAGCAAGTTTGTTCTCATCTCGCCTCTGAATGCCGAGTTTAACCAGCTAGGAAGCAAACTTCGGGAAAGGTACTCAGGGTGCCGCCGATTCAAAATTCTTTCACCAGACAGCCCAAATCGTGTACGCCTCTTTGTATTTTCCATGGGCAGGACAAAATGGTGTCAACCCGCACGCCTCCAGCTGGGGGTGGGTTGGAGTGGGGTGGGGTGGGGTGGGGTGGGGTGGGAGTGGGGGTTGGGCGACGTACACTTTCCCCATGGGAAACAGGCCCACGCCTTCAGTGTGAAAGGCCTCTACGCCTCTCTGCTTTCGCAGCCCAGGCGTAGCCTCAGCTCTGAAAAGCTTCCAGAGCAGGAAGGTCAGAAAACCTTTGAACCACCCAGCAGGTGCAGCACAGAACAAGGGCTTCTCTCTTGGCCTGAGAACACCCACTGCCCAGCGCTCCTTTGTGTACACACGTGGTGGAGGAAGGGTGCTGGATTCGGCTCCGTGAGAACTTCTCCGGGCCACGTAGTGTGAACGCAAGTAGATGAGCCCTACATCTCATGCCAGTCTCCTGTGCGAGTTGGACAAGGCGAACTCCCTGCTTGAATCCCTGGGTGGGTTAAGTACCCTGCGGGGAAGGATCGTTGCTTGGGAGCCCGGGGCTGGTATCGAGGTGACTGTTGTGTGCATCCACTTCGCAGCTGTTCTCTCTCCGCGGGTTCCCTCCACCTGCTGCAGCCAAAAGGGACAGCTTAGGGTAAAGATAAAAACCCAGTGTGTAAACGTTCTTGCCTAGCCCTCGCCCCAAGCACAAGCTTATATGCCTCTGGTCAAAGGCTTTCGCCACAAGCTGAACACGTTTGGTCTCATCTAAGCCTCTGAAGCCCGAGTTTACCCAGCTACGAATCAAACTTCAGGAAAGGTGCTCAGGGTGATGCGGACTGCCAAGCGTTTCACCAGGCAGCCCAGATCGAGTACAAACACTTGTGTTTGAAACGGGCAGAGGAAATGGTGTCAAGAGCGCGCCTCCATCTCCCGGGTGACGTACACATTTTCTCCATGAGATGCAAGCCTTTCCTCCAGTGTGAAAGGCCTTTACACTCTACACCTCTTGCGCTCGCAGCACGCAGGTGCCACCCGCTCTGAGCATCTTCAAAAGGCACAGGGTCACGCAACGTGTGAACCACCGGGCGCGGGTGCAGCACACACCTAGGTCTTCGCTGTCGGCCTGAGAACACCCACGGCACAGGGCTTCTTTGGTGCACACACGTGGTAGCGGTCGGTGATGCATTCTGCTCCGTGAAACCTTCTCGGGGACACAGAGCGTGAGCGCACGTAGATTAGCCCTACACCTCATCCCTCTTTCTTGAGTGAGTTGTACTGCTATAAGGCAAAACTCCCTGCTGGAATCTCGGTGTGGCTTAAGTATCCTCCGGGAAGCGATCGCTGCTAGAGACACTGTGCTGCTCTCTAGGACAATGGTCTGTGCCTCCACTGCGCTGCTGTTGTCTCCAAGTCGCTTGCGAAGGCCTTTTCGAAGAGGTTGCTCACAGTGTCGTTTCTTTAGAGTAACCCACAGGCATACGAGGATGCCGGTTCTGTGAAGGAAAATGCTCCCTGCCTCAGCCACTTGGGCGCCGTTTTGTACAGGAAAGGACACTCCGCCTTGAAGGTTCCTCCTTCCGGATTGCCACTCGCACTGGCGATGTGTCCTGAATCTCGCGGGGTTACAGTGCCGTCACAAGGTCCTTATCTCAGGCCTAGAAGGGCAGAGCGTCCGGCAGCTTTGAAAGAGACCTTCGGCATGCTTCTGGCCTTCGGGGACGCTCCATGAGGAACAAGCTCCTCAGCAGCGTGCGTCTTTAGATCTTTCATGGCAGAACCTCTGTGGGCGACCTCATTCCTCCCCCCACGTGAGAGACACACACAACCTGCCATTAGGGGGTGGAAGGCTTTCGAGTCCAGAAGCGAGGCTGGCGCTCCCACTCAGCATTCCTGCACGGAACTGAGCCCGGGTGCGTGAGACCGTGAGAGGGGGCAAAGACAGGCGTACCAGCGAGCTGTTCACGGTGCACGCTGACGCATCACCCTTCAAGCTCACGTTCATTTCATGGAGAGAACACGAGGCCTTGATGCGCTTTCCTGTGGTACGTAAACTTTGGTCGCGTCCCCTGGTGGGCACATCGGCTCAGGACTGCCCTGTCCCAAAGGCTCCAGGTGTGGAGCCCGACTCTTGGAGCTCAGCCTCACGTGGCTCTTTCACGGACGAGACCGGCTCGCAATGGGACCGTTCACGAGCTGGGGACCGTGCTGGCTGTTAGGAGTCGGCACACCAAGAGCCCTCCGAGGGAGAGGAGCTGCTGACGTTTGCCAGCACAGTCTCCAATTCCCAACTGCAACCATTCCCTGTAAGAGGCTCCCGAAAGCTTCGACGCAGTTTCTCAGTTAGCTATAAATGGAGGCCAGTCACTTGGCAGACTCCCCCAACGCCCGGCCTCCCAGGCTGCGATACAGACACGCCGACTGCTTCAGCCAACAGGGACAGCTTGGAGTAAAAGTGAGACTCCTACGTGTCAAAGTACTTGCCTGACGCTGGCCAGAAGCTCAAACATTTAGGCCAGGGCATCAGGGCACTTCGCCGCACGTGGAGCAAGTTTGTTCTCATCTCGCCTCTGAATGCCGAGTTTAACCAGCTAGGAAGCAAACTTCGGGAAAGGTACTCAGGGTGCCGCCGATTCAAAATTCTTTCACCAGACAGCCCAAATCATGTACGCCTCTTTGTATTTTCCATGGGCAGGACAAAATGGTGTCAACCCGCACGCCTCCAGCTGGGGGTGGGTTGGAGTGGGGTGGGGTGGGGTGGGGTGGGGTGGGAGTGGGGGTTGGGCGACGTACACTTTCCCCATGGGAAACAGGCCCACGCCTTCAGTGTGAAAGGCCTCTACGCCTCTCTGCTTTCGCAGCCCAGGCGTAGCCTCAGCTCTGAAAAGCTTCCAGAGCAGGAAGGTCAGAAAACCTTTGAACCACCCAGCAGGTGCAGCACAGAACAAGGGCTTCTCTCTTGGCCTGAGAACACCCACTGCCCAGCGCTCCTTTGTGTACACACGTGGTGGAGGAAGGGTGCTGGATTCGGCTCCGTGAGAACTTCTCCGGACCACGTAGTGTGAACGCAAGTAGATGAGCCCTACATCTCATGCCAGTCTCCTGTGCGAGTTGGACAAGGCGAACTCCCTGCTTGAATCCCTGGGTGGGTTAAGTACCCTTCGGGGAAGGATCGTTGCTTGGGAGCCCGGGGCTGGTATCGAGGTGACTGTTCTGTGCATCCACTTCGCAGCTGTTCTCTCTCCGCGGGTTCCCTCCGCCTGCTGCAGCCAAAAGGGACAGCTTAGGGTAAAGATAAAAACCCAGTGTGTAAACGTTCTTGCCTAGCCCTCGCCCCAAGCACAAGCACATATGCCTCTGGTCAAAGGCTTTCGCCACAAGCTGAACACGTTTGGTCTCATCTAAGCCTCTGAAGCCCGAGTTTACCCAGCTACGAATCAAACTTCAGGAAAGGTGCTCAGGGTGATGCGGACTGCCAAGCGTTTCACCAGGCAGCCCAGATCGAGTACAAACACTTGTGTTTGAAACGGGCAGAGGAAATGGTGTCAAGAGCGCGCCTCCATCTCCCGGGCGACGTACACATTTTCTCCATGAGATGCAAGCCTTTCCTCCAGTGTGAAAGGCCTTTACACTCTACACCTCTTGCGCTCGCAGCACGCAGGTGCCACCCGCTCTGAGCATCTTCAAAAGGCACAGGGTCACGCAACGTGTGAACCACCGGGCGCGGGTGCAGCACACACCTAGGTCTTCGCTGTCGGCCTGAGAACACCCACGGCACAGGGCTTCTTTGGTGCACACACGTGGTAGCGGTCGGTGATGCATTCTGCTCCGTGAAACCTTCTCGGGGACACAGAGCGTGAGCGCACGTAGATTAGCCCTACACCTCATCCCTCTTTCTTGAGTGAGTTGTACTGCTATAAGGCAAAACTCCCTGCTGGAATCTCGGTGTGGCTTAAGTATCCTCCGGGAAGCGATCGCTGCTAGAGACACTGTGCTGCTCTCTAGGACAATGGTCTGTGCCTCCACTGCGCTGCTGTTGTCTCCAAGTCGCTTGCGAAGGCCTTTTCGAAGAGGTTGCTCACAGTGTCGTTTCTTTAGAGTAACCCACAGGCATACGAGGATGCCGGTTCTGTGAAGGAAAATGCTCCCTGCCTCAGCCACTTGGGCGCCGTTTTGTACAGGAAAGGACACTCCGCCTTGAAGGTTCTTCCTTCCGGATTGCCTCTCGCACTGGCGATGTCTCCTGAATCTCGCGGGGTTACAATGCCGTCACAAGGTCCTTATCTCAGGCCTAGAACGGCAGAGCGTCCGGCAGCTTTGAAAGAGACCTTCGGCATGCTTCTGGCCTTCGGGGACGCTCCATGAGGAACAAGCTCCTCAGCAGCGTGCGTCTTTAGATCTTTCATGGCAGAATCTCTGTGGGCGACCTCATTCCTCCCCCCACGTGAGAGACACACACAACCTGCCATTAGGGGGTGGAAGGCTTTCGAGTCCAGAAGCGAGGCTGGCGCTCCCACTCAGCATTCCTGCACGGAACTGAGCCCGGGTGCGTGAGACCGTGAGAGGGGGCAAAGACAGGCGTACCAGCGAGCTGTGCACGGTGCACGCTGACGCATCACCCTTCAAGCTCACGTTCATTTCATGGAGAGAACACGAGGCCTTGATGCGCTTTCCTGTGGTACGTAAACTTTGGTCGCGTCCCCTGGTGGGCACATCGGCTCAGGACTGCCCTGTCCCAAAGGCTCCAGGTGTGGAGCCCGACTCTTGGAGCTCAGCCTCACGTGGCTCTTTCACGGATGAGACCGGCTCGCAATGGGACCGTTCACGAGCTGGGGACCGTGCTGGCTGTTAGGAGTCGGCAAACCAAGAGCCCTCCGAGGGAGAGGAGCTGCTGACGTTTGCCAGCACAGTCTCCAATTCCCAACTGCAACCATTCCCTGTAAGAGGCTCCCGAAACCTTCGACGCAGTTTCTCAGTTAGCTATAAATGGAGGCCAGTCACTTGGCAGACTCCCCCAACGCCCGGCCTCCCAGGCTGCGATACAGACACGCCGACTGCTTCAGCCAACAGGGACAGCTTGGAGTAAAAGGGAGACTCCTACGTGTCAAAGTACTTGCCTGACGCTGGCCAGAAGCTCAAACATTTAGGGCAGGGCATCAAGGCACTTCGCCGCACGCAGAGCAAGTTTGTTCTCATCTCGCCTCTGAATGCCGAGTTTAACCAGCTAGGAAGCAAACTTCGGGAAAGGTACTCAGGGTGCCGCCGATTCAAAATTCTCTCAACAGACAGCCCAAATCGTGTATGCCTCTTTGTATTTTCCATGGGCAGGACAAAATGGTGTCAACCCGCACGCCTCCAGCTGGGGGTGGGTTGGAGTGGGGTGGGGTGGGGTGGGGTGGGAGTGGGGGTTGGGCGACGTACACTTTCCCCATGGGAAACAGGCCCACGCCTTCAGTGTGAAAGGCCTCTACGCCTCTCTGCTTTCGCAGCCCAGGCGTAGCCTCAGCTCTGAAAAGCTTCCAGAGCAGGAAGGTCAGAAAACCTTTGAACCACCCAGCAGGTGCAGCACAGAACAAGGGCTTCTCTCTTGGCCTGAGAACACCCACTGCCCAGCGCTCCTTTGTGTACACACGTGGTGGAGGAAGGGTGCTGGATTCGGCTCCGTGAGAACTTCTCCGGGCCACGTAGTGTGAACGCAAGTAGATGAGCCCTACATCTCATGCCAGTCTCCTGTGCGAGTTGGACAAGGCGAACTCCCTGCTTGAATCCCTGGGTGGGTTAAGTACCCTGCGGGGAAGGATCGTTGCTTGGGAGCCCGGGGCTGGTATCGAGGTGACTGTTGTGTGCATCCACTTCGCAGCTGTTCTCTCTCCGCGGGTTCCCTCCGCCTGCTGCAGCCAAAAGGGACAGCTTAGGGTAAAGATAAAAACCCAGTGTGTAAACGTTCTTGCCTAGCCCTCGCCCCAAGCACAAGCTTATATGCCTCTGGTCAAAGGCTTTCGCCACAAGCTGAACACGTTTGGTCTCATCTAAGCCTCTGAAGCCCGAGTTTACCCAGCTACGAATCAAACTTCAGGAAAGGTGCTCAGGGTGATGCGGACTGCCAAGCGTTTCACCAGGCAGCCCAGATCGAGTACAAACACTTGTGTTTGAAACGGGCAGAGGAAATGGTGTCAAGAGCGCGCCTCCATCTCCCGGGCGACGTACACATTTTCTCCATGAGATGCAAGCCTTTCCTCCAGTGTGAAAGGCCTGTACACTCTACACCTCTTGCGCTCGCAGCACGCAGGTGCCACCCGCTCTGAGCATCTTCAAAAGGCACAGGGTCACGCAACGTGTGAACCACCGAGCGCGGGTGCAGCACACACCTAGGTCTTCGCTGTCGGCCTGAGAACACCCACGGCACAGGGCTTCTTTGGTGCACACACGTGTTAGCGGTCGGTGATGCATTCTGCTCCGTGAAACCTTCTCGGGGACACAGAGCGTGAGCGCACGTAGATTAGCCCTACACCTCATCCCTCTTTCTTGAGTGAGTTGTACTGCTATAAGGCAAAACTCCCTGCTGGAATCTCGGTGTGGCTTAAGTATCCTCCGGGAAGCGATCACTGCTAGAGACAATGTGCTGCTCTCTAGGACAATGGTCTGTGCCTCCACTGCGCTGCTGTTGTCTCCAAGTCGCTTGCGAAGGCCTTTTCGAAGAGGTTGCTCACAGTGTCGTTTCTTTAGAGTAACCCACAGGCATACGAGGATGCCGGTTCTGTGAAGGAAAATGCTCCCTGCCTCAGCCACTTGGGCGCCGTTTTGTACAGGAAAGGACACTCCGCCTTGAAGGTTCTTCCTTCCGGATTGCCACTCGCACTGGCGATGTCTCCTGAATCTCGCGGGGTTACAGTGCCGTCACAAGGTCCTTATCTCAGGCCTAGAACGGCAGAGCGTCCGGCAGCTTTGAAAGAGACCTTCGGCATGCTTCTGGCCTTCGGGGACGCTCCATGAGGAACAAGCTCCTCAGCAGCGTGCGTCTTTAGATCTTTCATGGCAGAACCTCTGTGGGCGACCTCATTCCTCCCCCCACGTGAGAGACACACACAACCTGCCATTAGGGGGTGGAAGGCTTTAGAGTCCAGAAGCGAGGCTGGCGCTCCCACTCAGCATTCCTGCACGGAACTGAGCCTGGGTGCGTGAGACCGTGAGAGGGGGCAAAGACAGGCGTACCAGCGAGCTGTTCACGGTGCACGCTGACGCATCACCCTTCAAGCTCACGTTCATTTCATGGAGAGAACACGAGGCCTTGATGCGCTTTCCTGTGGTACGTAAACTTTGGTCGCGTCCCCTGGTGGGCACATCGGCTCAGGACTGCCCTGTCCCAAAGGCTCCAGGTGTGGAGCCCGACTCTTGGAGCTCAGCCTCACGTGGCTCTTTCACGGACGAGACCGGCTTGCAAAAGGACTGTTCACGAGCTGGGGACCGTGCTGGCTGTTAGGAGTCGGCACACCAAGAGCCCTCCGAGGGAGAGGAGCTGCTGACGTTTGCCAGCACAGTCTCCAATTCCCAACTGCAACCATTCCCTGTAAGAGGCTCCCGAAAGCTTCGACGCAGTTTCTCAGTTAGCTATAAATGGAGGCCAGTCACTTGGCAGACTCCCCCAACGCCCGGCCTCCCAGGCTGCGATACAGACACGCCGACTGCTTCAGCCAACAGGGACAGCTTGGAGTAAAAGGGAGACTCCTACGTGTCAAAGTACTTCCCTGACGCTGGCCAGAAGCTCAAACATTTAGGGCAGGGCATCAAGGCACTTCGCCGCACGCGGAGCAAGTTTGTTCTCATCTCGCCTCTGAATGCCGAGTTTAACCAGCTAGGAAGCAAACTTCGGGAAAGGTACTCAGGGTGCCGCCGATTCAAAATTCTTTCACCAGACAGCCCAAATCGTGTACGCCTCTTTGTATTTTCCATGGGCAGGACAAAATGGTGTCAACCCTCACGCCTCCAGCTGGGGGTGGGTTGGAGTGGGGTGGGGTGGGGTGGGGTGGGGTGGGAGTGGGGGTTGGGCGACGTACACTTTCCCCATGGGAAACAGGCCCACGCCTTCAGTGTGAAAGGCCTCTACGCCTCTCTGCTTTCGCAGCCCAGGCGTAGCCTCAGCTCTGAAAAGCTTCCAGAGCAGGAAGGTCAGAAAACCTTTGAACCACCCAGCAGGTGCAGCACAGAACAAGGGCTTCTCTCTTGGCCTGAGAACACCCACTGCCCAGCGCTCCTTTGTGTACACACGTGGTGGAGGAAGGGTGCTGGATTCGGCTCCGTGAGAACTTCTCCGGGCCACGTAGTGTGAACGCAAGTAGATGAGCCCTACATCTCATGCCAGTCTCCTGTGCGAGTTGGACAAGGCGAACTCCCTGCTTGAATCCCTGGGTGGGTTAAGTACCCTTCGGGGAAGGATCGTTGCTTGGGAGCCCGGGGCTGGTATCGAGGTGACTGTTCTGTGCATCCACTTCGCAGCTGTTCTCTCTCCGCGGGTTCCCTCCGCCTGCTGCAGCCAAAAGGGACAGCTTAGGGTAAAGATAAAAACCCAGTGTGTAAACGTTCTTGCCTAGCCCTCGCCCCAAGCACAAGCACATATGCCTCTGGTCAAAGGCTTTCGCCACAAGCTGAACACGTTTGGTCTCATCTAAGCCTCTGAAGCCCGAGTTTACCCAGCTACGAATCAAACTTCAGGAAAGGTGCTCAGGGTGATGCGGACTGCCAAGCGTTTCACCAGGCAGCCCAGATCGAGTACAAACACTTGTGTTTGAAACGGGCAGAGGAAATGGTGTCAAGAGCGCGCCTCCATCTCCCGGGCGACGTACACATTTTCTCCATGAGATGCAAGCCTTTCCTCCAGTGTGAAAGGCCTTTACACTCTACACCTCTTGCGCTCGCAGCACGCAGGTGCCACCCGCTCTGAGCATCTTCAAAAGGCACAGGGTCACGCAACGTGTGAACCACCGGGCGCGGGTGCAGCACACACCTAGGTCTTCGCTGTCGGCCTGAGAACACCCACGGCACAGGGCTTCTTTGGTGCACACACGTGGTAGCGGTCGGTGATGCATTCTGCTCCGTGAAACCTTCTCGGGGACACAGAGCGTGAGCGCACATAGATTAGCCCTACACCTCATGCCTCTTTCTTGAGTGAGTTGTACTGCTATAAGGCAAAACTCCCTGCTGGAATCTCGGTGTGGCTTAAGTATCCTCCGGGAAGCGATCGCTGCTAGAGACACTGTGCTGCTCTCTAGGACAATGGTCTGTGCCTCCACTGCGCTGCTGTTGTCTCCAAGTCGCTTGCGAAGGCCTTTTCGAAGAGGTTGCTCACAGTGTCGTTTCTTTAGAGTAACCCACAGGCATACGAGGATGCCGGTTCTGTGAAGGAAAATGCTCCCTGCCTCAGCCACTTGGGCGCCGTTTTGTACAGGAAAGGACACTCCGCCTTGAAGGTTCTTCCTTCCGGATTGCCACTCGCACTGGCGATGTCTCCTGAATCTCGCGGGGTTACAGTGCCGTCACAAGGTCCTTATCTCAGGCCTAGAACGGCAGAGCGTCCGGCAGCTTTGAAAGAGACCTTCGGCATGCTTCTGGCCTTCGGGGACGCTCCATGAGGAACAAGCTCCTCAGCAGCGTGCGTCTTTAGATCTTTCATGGCAGAACCTCTGTGGGCGACCTCATTCCTCCCCCCACGTGAGAGACACACACAACCTGCCATTAGGGGGTGGAAGGCTTTCGAGTCCAGAAGCGAGGCTGGCGCTCCCACTCAGCATTCCTGCACGGAACTGAGCCTGGGTGCGTGAGACCGTGAGAGGGGGCAAAGACAGGCGTACCAGCGAGCTGTTCACGGTGCACGCTGACGCATCACCCTTCAAGCTCACGTTCATTTCATGGAGAGAACACGAGGCCTTGATGCGCTTTCCTGTGGTACGTAAACTTTGGTCGCGTCCCCTGGTGGGCACATCGGCTCAGGACTGCCCTGTCCCAAAGGCTCCAGGTGTGGAGCCCGACTCTTGGAGCTCAGCCTCACGTGGCTCTTTCACGGACGAGACCGGCTCGCAATGGGACCGTTCACGAGCTGGGGACCGTGCTGGCTGTTAGGAGTCGGCACACCAAGAGCCCTCCGAGGGAGAGGAGCTGCTGACGTTTGCCAGCACAGTCTCCAATTCCCAACTGCAACCATTCCCTGTAAGAGGCTCCCGAAAGCTTCGACACAGTTTCTCAGTTAGCTATAAATGGAGGCCAGTCACTTGGCAGACTCCCCCAACGCCCGGCCTCCCAGGCTGCGATACAGACACGCCGACTGCTTCAGCCAACAGGGACAGCTTGGAGTAAAAGTGAGACTCCTACGTGTCAAAGTACTTGCCTGACGCTGGCCAGAAGCTCAAACATTTAGGGCAGGGCATCAAGGCACTTCGCCGCACGCGGAGCAAGTTTGTTCTCATCTCGCCTCTGAATGCCGAGTTTAACCAGCTAGGAAGCAAACTTCGGGAAAGGTACTCAGGGTGCCGCCGATTCAAAATTCTTTCACCAGACAGCCCAAATCGTGTACGCCTCTTTGTATTTTCCATGGGCAGGACAAAATGGTGTCAACCCGCACGCCTCCAGCTGGGGGTGGGTTGGAGTGGGGTGGGGTGGGGTGGGGTGGGGTGGGAGTGGGGGTTGGGCGACGTACACTTTCCCCATGGGAAACAGGCCCACGCCTTCAGTGTGAAAGGCCTCTACGCCTCTCTGCTTTTGCAGCCCAGGCGTAGCCTCAGCTCTGAAAAGCTTCCAGAGCAGGAAGGTCAGAAAACCTTTGAACCACCCAGCAGGTGCAGCACAGAACAAGGGCTTCTCTCTTGGCCTGAGAACACCCACTGCCCAGCGCTCCTTTGTGTACACACGTGGTGGAGGAAGGGTGCTGGATTCGGCTCCGTGAGAACTTCTCCGGGCCACGTAGTGTGAACGCAAGTAGATGAGCCCTACATCTCATGCCAGTCTCCTGTGCGAGTTGGACAAGGCGAACTCCCTGCTTGAATCCCTGGGTGGGTTAAGTACCCTTCGGGGAAGGATCGTTGCTTGGGAGCCCGGGGCTGGTATCGAGGTGACTGTTGTGTGCATCCACTTCGCAGCTGTTCTCTCTCCGCGGGTTCCCTCCGCCTGCTGCAGCCAAAAGGGACAGCTTAGGGTAAAGATAAAAACCCAGTGTGTAAACGTTCTTGCCTAGCCCTCGCCCCAAGCACAAGCACATATGCCTCTGGTCAAAGGCTTTCGCCACAAGCTGAACACGTTTGGTCTCATCTAAGCCTCTGAAGCCCGAGTTTACCCAGCTACGAATCAAACTTCAGGAAAGGTGCTCAGGGTGATGCGGACTGCCAAGCGTTTCACCAGGCAGCCCAGATCGAGTACAAACACTTGTGTTTTAAACGGGCAGAGGAAATGGTGTCAAGAGCGCGCCTCCATCTCCCGGGCGACGTACACATTTTCTCCATGAGATGCAAGCCTTTCCTCCAGTGTGAAAGGCCTTTACACTCTACACCTCTTGCGCTCGCAGCACGCAGGTGCCACCCGCTCTGAGCATCTTCAAAAGGCACAGGGTCACGCAACGTGTGAACCACCGGGCGCGGGTGCAGCACACACCTAGGTCCTCGCTGTCGGCCTGAGAACACCCACGGCACAGGGCTTCTTTGGTGCACACACGTGGTAGCGGTCGGTGATGCATTCTGCTCCGTGAAACCTTCTCGGGGACACAGAGCGTGAGCGCACGTAGATTAGCCCTACACCTCATCCCTCTTTCTTGAGTGAGTTGTACTGCTATAAGGCAAAACTCCCTGCTGGAATCTCGGTGTGGCTTAAGTATCCTCCGGGAAGCGATCGCTGCTAGAGACACTGTGCTGCTCTCTAGGACAATGGTCTGTGCCTCCACTGCGCTGCTGTTGTCTCCAAGTCGCTTGCGAAGGCCTTTTCGAAGAGGTTGCTCACAGTGTCGTTTCTTTAGAGTAACCCACAGGCATACGAGGATGCCGGTTCTGTGAAGGAAAATGCTCCCTGCCTCAGCCACTTGGGCGCCGTTTTGTACAGGAAAGGACACTCCGCCTTGAAGGTTCTTCCTTCCGGATTGCCACTCGCACTGGCGATGTCTCCTGAATCTCGCGGGGTTACAGTGCCGTCACAAGGTCCTTATCTCAGGCCTAGAACGGCAGAGCGTCCGGCAGCTTTGAAAGAGACCTTCGGCATGCTTCTGGCCTTCGGGGACGCTCCATGAGGAACAAGCTCCTCAGCAGCGTGCGTCTTTAGATCTTTCATGGCAGAACCTCTGTGGGCGACCTCATTCCTCCCCCCACGTGAGAGACACACACAACCTGCCATTAGGGGGTGGAAGGCTTTCGAGTCCAGAAGCGAGGCTGGCGCTCCCACTCAGCATTCCTGCACGGAACTGAGCCCGGGTGCGTGAGACCGTGAGAGGGGGCAAAGACAGGCGTACCAGCGAGCTGTTCACGGTGCACGCTGACGCATCACCCTTCAAGCTCACGTTCATTTCATGGAGAGAACACGAGGCCTTGATGCGCTTTCCTGTGGTACGTAAACTTTGGTCGCGTCCCCTGGTGGGCACATCGGCTCAGGACTGCCCTGTCCCAAAGGCTCCAGGTGTGGAGCCCGACTCTTGGAGCTCAGCCTCACGTGGCTCTTTCACGGACGAGACCGGCTCGCAATGGGACCGTTCACGAGCTGGGGACCGTGCTGGCTGTTAGGAGTCGGCACACCAAGAGCCCTCCGAGGGAGAGGAGCTGCTGACGTTTGCCAGCACAGTCTCCAATTCCCAACTGCAACCATTCCCTGTAAGAGGCTCCCGAAAGCTTCGACACAGTTTCTCAGTTAGCTATAAATGGAGGCCAGTCACTTGGCAGACTCCCCCAACGCCCGGCCTCCCAGGCTGCGATACAGACACGCCGACTGCTTCAGCCAACAGGGACAGCTTGGGGTAAAAGTGAGACTCCTACGTGTCAAAGTACTTGCCTGACGCTGGCCAGAAGCTCAAACATTTAGGGCAGGGCATCAAGGCACTTCGCCGCACGCGGAGCAAGTTTGTTCTCATCTCGCCTCTGAATGCCGAGTTTAACCAGCTAGGAAGCAAACTTCGGGAAAGGTACTCAGGGTGCCGCCGATTCAAAATTCTTTCACCAGACAGCCCAAATCGTGTACGCCTCTTTGTATTTTCCATGGGCAGGACAAAATGGTGTCAACCCGCACGCCTCCAGCTGGGGGTGGGTTGGAGTGGGGTGGGGTGGGGTGGGGTGGGGTGGGAGTGGGGGTTGGGCGACGTACACTTTCCCCATGGGAAACAGGCCCACGCCTTCAGTGTGAAAGGCCTCTACGCCTCTCTGCTTTCGCAGCCCAGGCGTAGCCTCAGCTCTGAAAAGCTTCCAGAGCAGGAAGGTCAGAAAACCTTTGAACCACCCAGCAGGTGCAGCACAGAACAAGGGCTTCTCTCTTGGCCTGAGAACACCCACTGCCCAGCGCTCCTTTGTGTACACACGTGGTGGAGGAAGGGTGCTGGATTCGGCTCCGTGAGAACTTCTCCGGGCCACGTAGTGTGAACGCAAGTAGATGAGCCCTACATCTCATGCCAGTCTCCTGTGCGAGTTGGACAAGGCGAACTCCCTGCTTGAATCCCTGGGTGGGTTAAGTACCCTTCGGGGAAGGATCGTTGCTTGGGAGCCCGGGGCTGGTATCGAGGTGACTGTTGTGTGCATCCACTTCGCAGCTGTTCTCTCTCCGCGGGTTCCCTCCGCCTGCTGCAGCCAAAAGGGACAGCTTAGGGTAAAGATAAAAACCCAGTGTGTAAACGTTCTTGCCTAGCCCTCGCCCCAAGCACAAGCACATATGCCTCTGGTCAAAGGCTTTCGCCACAAGCTGAACACGTTTGGTCTCATCTAAGCCTCTGAAGCCCGAGTTTACCCAGCTACGAATCAAACTTCAGGAAAGGTGCTCAGGGTGATGCGGACTGCCAAGCGTTTCACCAGGCAGCCCAGATCGAGTACAAACACTTGTGTTTGAAACGGGCAGAGGAAATGGTGTCAAGAGCGCGCCTCCATCTCCCGGGCGACGTACACATTTTCTCCATGAGATGCAAGCCTTTCCTCCAGTGTGAAAGGCCTTTACACTCTACACCTCTTGCGCTCGCAGCACGCAGGTGCCACCCGCTCTGAGCATCTTCAAAAGGCACAGGGTCACGCAACGTGTGAACCACCGGGCGTAGGTGCAGCACACACCTAGGTCTTCGCTGTCGGCCTGAGAACACCCACGGCACAGGACTTCTTTGGTGCACACACGTGGTAGCGGTCGGTGATGCATTCTGCTCCGTGAAACCTTCTCGGGGACACAGAGCGTGAGCGCACGTAGATTAGCCCTACACCTCATCCCTCTTTCTTGAGTGAGTTGTACTGCTATAAGGCAAAACTCCCTGCTGGAATCTCGGTGTGGCTTAAGTATCCTCCGGGAAGCGATCACTGCTAGAGACACTGTGCTGCTCTCTAGGACAATGGTCTGTGCCTCCACTGCGCTGCTGTTGTCTCCAAGTCGCTTGCGAAGGCCTTTTCGAAGAGGTTGCTCACAGTGTCGTTTCTTTAGAGTAACCCACAGGCATACGAGGATGCCGGTTCTGTGAAGGAAAATGCTCCCTGCCTCAGCCACTTGGGCGCCGTTTTGTACAGGAAAGGACACTCCGCCCTGAAGGTTCTTCCTTCCGGATTGCCACTCGCACTGGCGATGTCTCCTGAATCTCGCGGGGTTACAGTGCCGTCACAAGGTCCTTATCTCAGGCCTAGAACGGCAGAGCGTCCGGCAGCTTTGAAAGAGACCTTCGGCATGCTTCTGGCCTTCGGGGACGCTCCATGAGGAACAAGCTCCTCAGCAGCGTGCGTCTTTAGATCTTTCATGGCAGAACCTCTGTGGGCGACCTCATTCCTCCCCCCACGTGAGAGACACACACAACCTGCCATTAGGGGGTGGAAGGCTTTCGAGTCCAGAAGCGAGGCTGGCGCTCCCACTCAGCATTCCTGCACGGAACTGAGCCCGGGTGCGTGAGACCGTGAGAGGGGGCAAAGACAGGCGTACCAGCGAGCTGTTCACGGTGCACGCTGACGCATCACCCTTCAAGCTCACGTTCATTTCATGGAGAGAACACGAGGCCTTGATGCGCTTTCCTGTGGTACGTAAACTTTGGTCGCGTCCCCTGGTGGGCACATCGGCTCAGGACTGCCCTGTCCCAAAGGCTCCAGGTGTGGAGCCCGACTCTTGGAGCTCAGCCTCACGTGGCTCTTTCACGGACGAGACCGGCTCGCAATGGGACCGTTCACGAGCTGGGGACCGTGCTGGCTGTTAGGAGTCGGCACACCAAGAGCCCTCCGAGGGAGAGGAGCTGCTGACGTTTGCCAGAACAGTCTCCAATTCCCAACTGCAACCATTCCCTGTAAGAGGCTCCCGAAAGCTTCGACGCAGTTTCTCAGTTAGCTATAAATGGAGGCCAGTCACTTGGCAGACTCCCCCAACGCCCGGCCTCCCAGGCTGCGATACAGACACGCCGACTGCTTCAGCCAACAGGGACAGCTTGGAGTAAAAGTGAGACTCCTACGTGTCAAAGTACTTGCCTGACGCTGGCCAGAAGCTCAAACATTTAGGGCAGGGCATCAAGGCACTTCGCCGCACGCGGAGCAAGTTTGTTCTCATCTCGCCTCTGAATGCCGAGTTTAACCAGCTAGGAAGCAAACTTTGGGAAAGGTACTCAGGGTGCCGCCGATTCAAAATTCTTTCACCAGACAGCCCAAATCGTGTACGCCTCTTTGTATTTTCCATGGGCAGGACAAAATGGTGTCAACCCGCACGCCTCCAGCTGGGGGTGGGTTGGAGTGGGGTGGGGTGGGGTGGGGTGGGGTGGGAGTGGGGGTTGGGCGACGTACACTTTCCCCATGGGAAACAGGCCCACGCCTTCAGTGTGAAAGGCCTCTACGCCTCTCTGCTTTCGCAGCCCAGGCGTAGCCTCAGCTCTGAAAAGCTTCCAGAGCAGGAAGGTCAGAAAACCTTTGAACCACCCAGCAGGTGCAGCACAGAACAAGGGCTTCTCTCTTGGCCTGAGAACACCCACTGCCCAGCGCTCCTTTGTGTACACACGTGGTGGAGGAAGGGTGCTGGATTCGGCTCCGTGAGAACTTCTCCGGGCCACGTAGTGTGAACGCAAGTAGATGAGCTCTACATCTCATGCCAGTCTCCTGTGCGAGTTGGACAAGGCGAACTCCCTGCTTGAATCCCTGGGTGGGTTAAGTACCCTTCGGGGAAGGATCGTTGCTTGGGAGCCCGGGGCTGGTATCGAGGTGACTGTTGTGTGCATCCACTTCGCAGCTGTTCTCTCTCCGCGGGTTCCCTCCGCCTGCTGCAGCCAAAAGGGACAGCTTAGGGTAAAGATAAAAACCCAGTGTGTAAACGTTCTTGCCTAGCCCTCGCCCCAAGCACAAGCACATATGCCTCTGGTCAAAGGCTTTCGCCACAAGCTGAACACGTTTGGTCTCATCTAAGCCTCTGAAGCCCGAGTTTACCCAGCTACGAATCAAACTTCAGGAAAGGTGCTCAGGGTGATGCGGACTGCCAAGCGTTTCACCAGGCAGCCCAGATCGAGTACAAACACTTGTGTTTGAAACGGGCAGAGGAAATGGTGTCAAGAGCGCGCCTCCATCTCCCGGGCGACGTACACATTTTCTCCATGAGATGCAAGCCTTTCCTCCAGTGTGAAAGGTCTTTACACTCTACACCTCTTGCGCTCGCAGCACGCAGGTGCCACCCGCTCTGAGCATCTTCAAAAGGCACAGGGTCACGCAACGTGTGAACCACCGGGCGCGGGTGCAGCACACACCTAGGTCTTCGCTGTCGGCCTGAGAACACCCACGGCACAGGGCTTCTTTGGTGCACACACGTGGTAGCGGTCGGTGATGCATTCTGCTCCGTGAAAGCTTCTCGGGGACACAGAGCGTGAGCGCACGTAGATTAGCCCTACACCTCATCCCTCTTTCTTGAGTGAGTTGTACTGCTATAAGGCAAAACTCCCTGCTGGAATCTCGGTGTGGCTTAAGTATCCTCCGGGAAGCGATCGCTGCTAGAGACACTGTGCTGCTCTCTAGGACAATGGTCTGTGCCTCCACTGCGCTGCTGTTGTCTCCAAGTCGCTTGCGAAGGCCTTTTCGAAGAGGTTGCTCACAGTGTCGTTTCTTTAGAGTAACCCACAGGCATACGAGGATGCCAGTTCTGTGAAGGAAAATGCTCCCTGCCTCAGCCACTTGGGCGCCGTTTTGTACAGGAAAGGACACTCTGCCTTGAAGGTTCTTCCTTCCGGATTGCCACTCACACTGGCGATGTCTCCTGAATCTCACGGGGTTACAGTGCCGTCACAAGGTCCTTATCTCAGGCCTAGAACGGCAGAGCGTCCGGCAGCTTTGAAAGAGACCTTCGGCATGCTTCTGGCCTTCGGGGACGCTCCATGAGGAACAAGCTCCTCAGCAGCGTGCGTCTTTAGATCTTTCATGGCAGAACCTCTATGGGCGACCTCATTCCTCCCCCCACGTGAGAGACACACACAACCTGCCATTAGGGGGTGGAAGGCTTTCGAGTCCAGAAGCGAGGCTGGCGCTCCCACTCAGCATTCCTGCACGGAACTGAGCCAGGGTGCGTGAGACCGTGAGAGGGGGCAAAGACAGGCGTACCAGCGAGCTGTTCACGGTGCACGCTGACGCCTCACCCTTCAAGCTCACGTTCATTTCATGGAGAGAACACGAGGCCTTGATGCGCTTTCCTGTGGTACGTAAACTTTGGTCGCGTCCCCTGGTGGGCACATTGGCTCAGGACTGCCCTGTCCCAAAGGCTCCAGGTGTGGAGCCCGACTCTTGGAGCTCAGCCTCACGTGGCTCTTTCACGGACGAGACCGGCTCGCAATGGGACCGTTCACGAGCTGGGGACCGTGCTGGCTGTTAGGAGTCGGCACACCAAGAGCCCTCCGAGGGAGAGGAGCTGCTGACGTTTGCCAGCACAGTCTCCAATTCCGAACTGCAACCATTCCCTGTAAGAGGCTCCCGAAAGCTTCGACGCAGTTTCTCAGTTAGCTATAAATGGAGGCCAGTCACTTGGCAGACTCCCCCAACGCCCGGCCTCCCAGGCTGCGATACAGACACGCCGACTGCTTCAGCCAACAGGGACAGCTTGGAGTAAAAGTGAGACTCCTACGTGTCAAAGTACTTGCCTGACGCTGGCCAGAAGCTCAAAGATTTAGGGCAGGGCATCAAGGCACTTCGCCGCACACGGAGCAAGTTTGTTCTCATCTCGCCTCTGAATGCCGAGTTTAACCAGCTAGGAAGCAAACTTCGGGAAAGGTACTCAGGGTGCCGCCGATTCAAAATTCTTTCACCAGACAGCCCAAATCGTGTACGCCTCTTTGTATTTTCCATGGGCAGGACAAAATGGTGTCAACCCGCACGCCTCCAGCTGGGGGTGGGTTGCAGTGGGGTGGGGTGGGGTGGGGTGGGGTGGGAGTGGGGGTTGGGTGACGTACACTTTCCCCATGGGAAACAGGCCCACGCCTTCAGTGTGAAAGGCCTCTACGCCTCTCTGCTTTCGCAGCCCAGGCGTAGCCTCAGCTCTGAAAAGCTTCCAGAGCAGGAAGGTCAGAAAACCTTTGAACCACCCAGCAGGTGCAGCACAGAACAAGGGCTTCTCTCTTGGCCTGAGAACACCCACTGCCCAGCGCTCCTTTGTGTACACACGTGGTGGAGGAAGGGTGCTGGATTCGGCTCCGTGAGAACTTCTCCGGGCCACGTAGTGTGAACGCAAGTAGATGAGCCCTACATCTCATGCCAGTCTCCTGTGCGAGTTGGACAAGGCGAACTCCCTGCTTGAATCCCTGGGTGGGTTAAGTACCCTGCGGGGAAGGATCGTTGCTTGGGAGCCCGGGGCTGGTATCGAGGTGACTGTTGTGTGCATCCACTTCGCAGCTGTTCTCTCTCCGCGGGTTCCCTCCGCCTGCTGCAGCCAAAAGGGACAGCTTAGGGTAAAGATAAAAACCCAGTGTGTAAACGTTCTTGCCTAGCCCTCGCCCCAAGCACAAGCTTATATGCCTCTGGTCAAAGGCTTTCGCCACAAGCTGAACACGTTTGGTCTCATCTAAGCCTCTGAAGCCCGAGTTTACCCAGCTACGAATCAAACTTCAGGAAAGGTGCTCAGGGTGATGCGGACTGCCAAGCGTTTCACCAGGCAGCCCAGATCGAGTACAAACACTTGTGTTTGAAACGGGCAGAGGAAATGGTGTCAAGAGCGCGCCTCCATCTCCCGGGCGACGTACACAGTTTCTCCATGAGATGCAAGCCTTTCCTCCAGTGTGAAAGGCCTTTACACTCTACACCTCTTGCGCTCGCAGCACGCAGGTGCCACCCGCTCTGAGCATCTTCAAAAGGCACAGGGTCACGCAACGTGTGAACCACCGGGCGTGGGTGCAGCACACACCTATGTCTTCGCTGTCGGCCTGAGAACACCCACGGCACAGGGCTTCTTTGGTGCACACACGTGGTAGCGGTCGGTGATGCATTCTGCTCCGTGAAACCTTCTCGGGGACACAGAGCGTGAGCGCACGTAGATTAGCCCTACACCTCATCCCTCTTTCTTGAGTGAGTTGTACTGCTATAAGGCAAAACTCCCTGCTGGAATCTCGGTGTGGCTTAAGTATCCTCCGGGAAGCGATCGCTGCTAGAGACACTGTGCTGCTCTCTAGGACAATGGTCTGTGCCTCCACTGCACTGCTGTTGTCTCCAAGTCGCTTGCGAAGGCCTTTTCGAAGAGGTTGCTCACAGTGTCGTTTCTTTAGAGTAACCCACAGGCATACGAGGATGCCGGTTCTGTGAAGGAAAATGCTCCCTGCCTCAGCCACTTGGGCGCCGTTTTGTACAGTAAAGGACACTCCGCCTTGAAGGTTCTTCCTTCCGGATTGCCACTCGCACTGGCGATGTCTCCTGAATCTCGCGGGGTTACAGTGCCGTCACAAGGTCCTTATCTCAGGCCTAGAACGGCAGAGCGTCCGGCAGCTTTGAAAGAGACCTTCGGCATGCTTCTGGCCTTCGGGGACGCTCCATGAGGAACAAGCTCCTCAGCAGCGTGCGTCTTTAGATCTTTCATGGCAGAACCTCTGTGGGCGACCTCATTCCTCCCCCCACGTGACAGACACACACAACCTGCCATTAGGGGGTGGAAGGCTTTCGAGTCCAGAAGCGAGGCTGGCGCTCCCACTCAGCATTCCTGCACGGAACTGAGCCCGGGTGCGTGAGACCGTGAGAGGGGGCAAAGACAGGCGTACCAGCGAGCTGTTCACGGTGCACGCTGACGCATCACCCTTCAAGCTCACGTTCATTTCATGGAGAGAACACGAGGCCTTGATGCGCTTTCCTGTGGTACGTAAACTTTGGTCGCGTCCCCTGGTGGGCACATCGGCTCAGGACTGCCCTGTCCCAAAGGCTCCAGGTGTGGAGCCCGACTCTTGGAGCTCAGCCTCACGTGGCTCTTTCACGGACGAGACCGGCTCACAATGGGACCGTTCACGAGCTGGGGACCATGCTGGCTGTTAGGAGTCGGCACACCAAGAGCCCTCCGAGGGAGAGGAGCTGCTGACGTTTGCCAGAACAGTCTCCAATTCCCAACTGCAACCATTCCCTGTAAGAGGCTCCCGAAAGCTTCGACGCAGTTTCTCAGTTAGCTATAAATGGAGGCCAGTCACTTGGCAGACTCCCCCAACGCCCGGCCTCCCAGGCTGCGATACAGACACGCTGACTGCTTCAGCCAACAGGGACAGCTTGGAGTAAAAGTGAGACTCCTACGTGTCAAAGTACTTGCCTGACGCTGGCCAGAAGCTCAAACATTTAGGGCAGGGCATCAAGGCACTTCGCCGCACGCGGAGCAAGTTTGTTCTCATCTCGCCTCTGAATGCCGAGTTTAACCAGCTAGGAAGCAAACTTTGGGAAAGGTACTCAGGGTGCCGCCGATTCAAAATTCTTTCACCAGACAGCCCAAATCGTGTACGCCTCTTTGTATTTTCCATGGGCAGGACAAAATGGTGTCAACCCGCACGCCTCCAGCTGGGGGTGGGTTGGAGTGGGGTGGGGTGGGGTGGGGTGGGGTGGGAGTGGGGGTTGGGCGACGTACACTTTCCCCATGGGAAACAGGCCCACGCCTTCAGTGTGAAAGGCCTCTACGCCTCTCTGCTTTCGCAGCCCAGGCGTAGCCTCAGCTCTGAAAAGCTTCCAGAGCAGGAAGGTCAGAAAACCTTTGAACCACCCAGCAGGTGCAGCACAGAACAAGGGCTTCTCTCTTGGCCTGAGAACACCCACTGCCCAGCGCTCCTTTGTGTACACACGTGGTGGAGGAAGAGTGCTGGATTCGGCTCCGTGAGAACTTCTCCGGGCCACGTAGTGTGAACGCAAGTAGATGAGCCCTACATCTCATGCCAGTCTCCTGTGCGAGTTGGACAAGGCGAACTCCCTGCTTGAATCCCTGGGTGGGTTAAGTACCCTGCGGGGAAGGATCGTTGCTTGGGAGCCCGGGGCTGGTATCGAGGTGACTGTTGTGTGCATCCACTTCGCAGCTGTTCTCTCTCCGCGGGTTCCCTCCACCTGCTGCAGCCAAAAGGGACAGCTTAGGGTAAAGATAAAAACCCAGTGTGTAAACGTTCTTGCCTAGCCCTCGCCCCAAGCACAAGCTTATATGCCTCTGGTCAAAGGCTTTCGCCACAAGCTGAACACGTTTGGTCTCATCTAAGCCTCTGAAGCCCGAGTTTACCCAGCTACGAATCAAACTTCAGGAAAGGTGCTCAGGGTGATGCGGACTGCCAAGCGTTTCACCAGGCAGCCCAGATCGAGTACAAACACTTGTGTTTGAAACGGGCAGAGGAAATGGTGTCAAGAGCGCGCCTCCATCTCCCGGGCGACGTACACATTTTCTCCATGAGATGCAAGCCTTTCCTCCAGTGTGAAAGGCCTTTACACTCTACACCTCTTGCGCTCGCAGCACGCAGGTGCCACCCGCTCTGAGCATCTTCAAAAGGCACAGGGTCACGCAACGTGTGAACCACCGGGCGCGGGTGCAGCACACACCTAGGTCTTCGCTGTCGGCCTGAGAACACCCACGGCACAGGGCTTCTTTGGTGCACACACGTGGTAGCGGTCGGTGATGCATTCTGCTCCATGAAAGCTTCTCGGGGACACAGAGCGTGAGCGCACGTAGATTAGCCCTACACCTCATCCCTCTTTCTTGAGTGAGTTGTACTGCTATAAGGCAAAACTCCCTGCTGGAATCTCGGTGTGGCTTAAGTATCCTCCGGGAAGCGATCGCTGCTAGAGACACTGTGCTGCTCTCTAGGACAATGGTCTGTGCCTCCACTGCGCTGCTGTTGTCTCCAAGTCGCTTGCGAAGGCCTTTTCGAAGAGGTTGCTCACAGTGTCGTTTCTTTAGAGTAACCCACAGGCATACGAGGATGCCGGTTCTGTGAAGGAAAATGCTCCCTGCCTCAGCCACTTGGGCGCCGTTTTGTACAGGAAAGGACACTCCGCCTTGAAGGTTCTTCCTTCCGGATTGCCACTCGCACTGGCGATGTCTCCTGAATCTCGCGTGGTTACAGTGCCGTCACAAGGTCCTTATCTCAGGCCTAGAACGGCAGAGCGTCCGGCAGCTTTGAAAGAGACCTTCGGCATTCTTCTGGCCTTCGGGGACGCTCCATGAGGAACAAGCTCCTCAGCAGCGTGCGTCTTTAGATCTTTCATGGCAGAACCTCTGTGGGCGACCTCATTCCTCCCCCCACGTGAGAGACACACACAACCTGCCATTAGGGGGTGGAAGGCTTTCGAGTCCAGAAGCGAGGCTGGCGCTCCCACTCAGCATTCCTGCACGGAACTGAGCCCGGGTGCGTGAGACCGTGAGAGGGGGCAAAGACAGGCGTACCAGCGAGCTGTTCACGGTGCACGCTGACGCATCACCCTTCAAGCTCACGTTCATTTCATGGAGAGAACACGAGGCCTTGATGCGCTTTCCTGTGGTACGTAAACTTTGGTCGCGTCCCCTGGTGGGCACATTGGCTCAGGACTGCCCTGTCCCAAAGGCTCCAGCTGTGGAGCCCGACTCTTGGAGCTCAGCCTCACGTGGCTCTTTCACGGACGAGACCGGCTCGCAATGGGACCGTTCACGAGCTGGGGACCGTGCTGGCTGTTAGGAGTCGGCACACCAAGAGCCCTCCGAGGGAGAGGAGCTGCTGACGTTTGCCAGCACAGTCTCCAATTCCCAACTGCAACCATTCCCTGTAAGAGGCTCCCGAAAGCTTCGACGCAGTTTCTCAGTTAGCTATAAATGGAGGCCAGTCACTTGGCAGACTCCCCCAACGCCCGGCCTCCCAGGCTGCGATACAGACACGCCGACTGCTTCAGCCAACAGGGACAGCTTGGAGTAAAAGTGAGACTCCTACGTGTCAAAGTACTTGCCTGACGCTGGCCAGAAGCTCAAACATTTAGGGCAGGGCATCAAGGCACTTCGCCGCACGCGGAGCAAGTTTGTTCTCATCTCGCCTCTGAATGCCGAGTTTAACCAGCTAGGAAGCAAACTTCGGGAAAGGTACTCAGGGTGCCGCCGATTCAAAATTCTTTCACCAGACAGCCGAAATCGTGTACGCCTCTTTGTATTTTCCATGGGCAGGACAAAATGGTGTCAACCCGCACGCCTCCAGCTGGGGGTGGGTTGGAGTGGGGTGGGGTGGGGTGGGGTTCGGTGGGAGTGGGGGTTGGGTGACGTACACTTTCCCCATGGGAAACAGGCCCACGCCTTCAGTGTGAAAGGCATCTACGCCTCTCTGCTTTCGCAGCCCAGGCGTAGCCTCAGCTCTGAAAAGCTTCCAGAGCAGGAAGGTCAGAAAACCTTTGAACCACCCAGCAGGTGCAGCACAGAACAAGGGCTTCTCTCTTGGCCTGAGAACACCCACTGCCCAGCGCTCCTTTGTGTACACACGTGGTGGAGGAAGAGTGCTGGATTCGGCTCCGTGAGAACTTCTCCGGGCCACGTAGTGTGAACGCAAGTAGATGAGCCCTACATCTCATGCCAGTGTCCTGTGCGAGTTGGACAAGGCGAACTCCCTGCTTGAATCCCTGGGTGGGTTAAGTACCCTGCGGGGAAGGATCGTTGCTTGGGAGCCCGGGGCTGGTATCGAGGTGACTGTTGTGTGCATCCACTTCGCAGCTGTTCTCTCTCCGCGGGTTCCCTCCGCCTGCTGCAGCCAAAAGGGACAGCTTAGGGTAAAGATAAAAACCCAGTGTGTAAACGTTCTTGCCTAGCCCTCGCCCCAAGCACAAGCACATATGCCTCTGGTCAAAGGCTTTCGCCACAAGCTGAACACGTTTGGTCTCATCTAAGCCTCTGAAGCCCGAGTTTACCCAGCTACGAATCAAACTTCAGGAAAGGTGCTCAGGGTGATGCGGACTGCCAAGCGTTTCACCAGGCAGCCCAGATCGAGTACAAACACTTGTGTTTGAAACGGGCAGAGGAAATGGTGTCAAGAGCGCGCCTCCATCTCCCGGGCGACGTACACATTTTCTCCATGAGATGCAAGCCTTTCCTCCAGTGTGAAAGGCCTTTACACTCTACACCTCTTGCGCTCGCAGCACGCAGGTGCCACCCGCTCTGAGCATCTTCAAAAGGCACAGGGTCACGCAACGTGTGAACCACCGGGCGCGGGTGCAGCACACACCTAGGTCTTCGCTGTCGGCCTGAGAACACCCACGGCACAGGGCTTCTTTGGTGCACACACGTGGTAGCGGTCGGTGATGCATTCTGCTCCGTGAAAGCTTCTCGGGGACACAGAGCGTGAGCGCACGTAGATTAGCCCTACACCTCATCCCTCTTTCTTGAGTGAGTTGTACTGCTATAAGGCAAAACTCCCTGCTGGAATCTCGGTGTGGCTTAAGTATCCTCCGGGAAGCGATCGCTGCTAGAGACACTGTGCTGCTCTCTAGGACAATGGTCTGTGCCTCCACTGCGCTGCTGTTGTCTCCAAGTCGCTTGCGAAGGCCTTTTCGAAGAGGTTGCTCACAGTGTCGTTTCTTTAGAGTAACCCACAGGCATACGAGGATGAAGGTTCTGTGAAGGAAAATGCTCCCTGCCTCAGCCACTTGGGCGCCGTTTTGTACAGGAAAGGACACTCCGCCTTGAAGGTTCTTCCTTCCGGATTGCCACTCGCACTGGCGATGTCTCCTGAATCTCGCGTGGTTACAGTGCCGTCACAAGGTCCTTATCTCAGGCCTAGAATGGCAGAGCGTCCGGCAGCTTTGAAAGAGACCTTCGGCATTCTTCTGGCCTTCGGGGACGCTCCATGAGGAACAAGCTCCTCAGCAGCGTGCGTCTTTAGATCTTTCATGGCAGAACCTCTGTGGGCGACCTCATTCCTCCCCCCACGTGACAGACACACACAACCTGCCATTAGGGGGTGGAAGGCTTTCGAGTCCAGAAGCGAGGCTGGCGCTCCCACTCAGCATTCCTGCACGGAACTGAGCCCGGGTGCGTGAGACCGTGAGAGGGGGCAAAGACAGGCGTACCAGCGAGCTGTTCACGGTGCACGCTGACGCATCACCCTTCAAGCTCACGTTCATTTCATGGAGAGAACACGAGGCCTTGATGCGCTTTCCTGTGGTACGTAAACTTTGGTCGCGTCCCCTGGTGGGCACATCGGCTCAGGACTGCCCTGTCCCAAAGGCTCCAGGTGTGGAGCCCGACTCTTGGAGCTCAGCCTCACGTGGCTCTTTCACGGACGAGACCGGCTCGCAATGGGACCGTTCACGAGCTGGGGACCGTGCTGGCTGTTAGGAGTCGTCACACCAAGAGCCCTCCGAGGGAGAGGAGCTGCTGACGTTTGCCAGCACAGTCTCCAATTCCCAACTGCAACCATTCCCTGTAAGAGGCTCCCGAAAGCTTCGACGCAGTTTCTCAGTTAGCTATAAATGGAGGCCAGTCACTTGGCAGACTCCCCCAACGCCCGGCCTCCCAGGCTGCGATACAGACACGCCGACTGCTTCAGCCAACAGGGACAGCTTGGAGTAAAAGGGAGACTCCTACGTGTCAAAGTACTTGCCTGACGCTGGCCAGAAGTTCAAACATTTAGGGCAGGGCATCAAGGCACTTCGCCGCACGCGGAGCAAGTTTGTTCTCATCTCGCCTCTGAATGCCGAGTTTAACCAGCTAGGAAGCAAACTTCGGGAAAGGTACTCAGGGTGCCGCCGATTCAAAATTCTCTCACCAGACAGCCCAAATCGTGTACGCCTCTTTGTATTTTCCATGGGCAGGAAAAAATGGTGTCAACCCGCACACCTCCAGCTGGGGGTGGGTTGGAGTGGGGTGGGGTGGGGTGGGGTGGGGTGGGAGTGGGGGTTGGGCGACGTACACTTTCCCCATGGGAAACAGGCCCACGCCTTCAGTGTGAAAGGCCTCTACGCCTCTCTGCTTTCGCAGCCCAGGCGTAGCCTCAGCTCTGAAAAGCTTCCAGAGCAGGAAGGTCAGAAACCTTTGAACCACCCAGCAGGTGCAGCACAGAACAAGGGCTTCTCTCTTGGCCTGAGAACACCCACTGCCCAGCGCTCCTTTGTGTACACACGTGGTGGAGGAAGGGTGCTGGATTCGGCTCCGTGAGAACTTCTCCGGGCCACGTAGTGTGAACGCAAGTAGATGAGCCCTACATCTCATGCCAGTCTCCTGTGCGAGTTGGACAAGGCGAACTCGCTGCTTGAATCCCTGGGTGGGTTAAGTACCCTGCGGGGAAGGATCGTTGCTTGGGAGCCCGGGGCTGGTATCGAGGTGACTGTTGTGTGCATCCACTTTGCAGCTGTTCTCTCTCCGCGGGTTCCCTCCGCCTGCTGCAGCCAAAAGGGACAGCTTAGGGTAAAGATAAAAACCCAGTGTGTAAACGTTCTTGCCTAGCCCTCGCCCCAAGCACAAGCTTATATGCCTCTGGTCAAAGGCTTTCGCCACAAGCTGAACACGTTTGGTCTCATCTAAGCCTCTGAAGCCCGAGTTTACCCAGCTACGAATCAAACTTCAGGAAAGGTGCTCAGGGTGATGCGGACTGCCAAGCGTTTCACCAGGCAGCCCAGATCGAGTACAAACACTTGTGTTTGAAACGGGCAGTGGAAATGGTGTCAAGAGCGCGCCTCCATCTCCCGGGCGACGTACACATTTTCTCCATGAGATGCAAGCCTTTCCTCCAGTGTGAAAGGCCTTTACACTCTACACCTCTTGCGCTCGCAGCACGCAGGTGCCACCCGCTCTGAGCATCTTCAAAAGGCACAGGGTCACGCAACGTGTGAACCACCGGGCGCGGGTGCACCACACACCTAGGTCTTCGCTGTCGGCCTGAGAACACCCACGGCACAGGGCTTCTTTGGTGCACACACGTGGTAGCGGTCGGTGATGCATTCTGGTCCGTGAAAGCTTCTCGGGGACACAGAGCGTGAGTGCACGTAGATTAGCCCTACACCTCATCCCTCTTTCTTGAGTGAGTTGTACTGCTATAAGGCAAAACTCCCTGCTGGAATCTCGGTGTGGCTTAAGTATCCTCCGGGAAGCGATCGCTGCTAGAGACACTGTGCTGCTCTCTAGGACAATGGTCTGTGCCTCCACTGCGCTGCTGTTGTCTCCAAGTCGCTTGCGAAGGCCTTTTCGAAGAGGTTGCTCACAGTGTCGTTTCTTTAGAGTAACCCACAGGCATACGAGGATGCCAGTTCTGTGAAGGAAAATGCTCCCTGCCTCAGCCACTTGGGCGCCGTTTTGTACAGGAAAGGACACTCTGCCTTGAAGGTTCTTCCTTCCGGATTGCCACTCACACTGGCGATGTCTCCTGAATCTCACGGGGTTACAGTGCCGTCACAAGGTCCTTATCTCAGGCCTAGAACGGCAGAGCGTCCGGCAGCTTTGAAAGAGACCTTCGGCATGCTTCTGGCCTTCGGGGACGCTCCATGAGGAACAAGCTCCTCAGCAGCGTGCGTCTTTAGATCTTTCATGGCAGAACCTCTATGGGCGACCTCATTCCTCCCCCCACGTGAGAGACACACACAACCTGCCATTAGGGGGTGGAAGGCTTTCGAGTCCAGAAGCGAGGCTGGCGCTCCCACTCAGCATTCCTGCACGGAACTGAGCCAGGGTGCGTGAGACCGTGAGAGGGGGCAAAGACAGGCGTACCAGCGAGCTGTTCACGGTGCACGCTGACGCATCACCCTTCAAGCTCACGTTCATTTCATGGAGAGAACACGAGGCCTTGATGCGCTTTCCTGTGGTACGTAAACTTTGGTCGCGTCCCCTGGTGGGCACATTGGCTCAGGACTGCCCTGTCCCAAAGGCTCCAGGTGTGGAGCCCGACTCTTGGAGCTCAGCCTCACGTGGCTCTTTCACGGACGAGACCGGCTCGCAATGGGACCGTTCACGAGCTGGGGACCGTGCTGGCTGTTAGGAGTCGGCACACCAAGAGCCCTCCGAGGGAGAGGAGCTGCTGACGTTTGCCAGCACAGTCTCCAATTCCGAACTGCAACCATTCCCTGTAAGAGGCTCCCGAAAGCTTCGACGCAGTTTCTCAGTTAGCTATAAATGGAGGCCAGTCACTTGGCAGACTCCCCCAACGCCCGGCCTCCCAGGCTGCGATACAGACACGCCGACTGCTTCAGCCAACAGGGACAGCTTGGAGTAAAAGTGAGACTCCTACGTGTCAAAGTACTTGCCTGACGCTGGCCAGAAGCTCAAACATTTAGGGCAGGGCATCAAGGCACTTCGCCGCACACGGAGCAAGTTTGTTCTCATCTCGCCTCTGAATGCCGAGTTTAACCAGCTAGGAAGCAAACTTCGGGAAAGGTACTCAGGGTGCCGCCGATTCAAAATTCTTTCACCAGACAGCCCAAATCGTGTACGCCTCTTTGTATTTTCCATGGGCAGGACAAAATGGTGTCAACCCGCACGCCTCCAGCTGGGGGTGGGTTGCAGTGGGGTGGGGTGGGGTGGGGTGGGGTGGGAGTGGGGGTTGGGTGACGTACACTTTCCCCATGGGAAACAGGCCCACGCCTTCAGTGTGAAAGGCCTCTACGCCTCTCTGCTTTCGCAGCCCAGGCGTAGCCTCAGCTCTGAAAAGCTTCCAGAGCAGGAAGGTCAGAAAACCTTTGAACCACCCAGCAGGTGCAGCACAGAACAAGGGCTTCTCTCTTGGCCTGAGAACACCCACTGCCCAGCGCTCCTTTGTGTACACACGTGGTGGAGGAAGGGTGCTGGATTCGGCTCCGTGAGAACTTCTCTGGGCCACGTAGTGTGAACGCAAGTAGATGAGCCCTACATCTCATGCCAGTCTCCTGTGCGAGTTGGACAAGGCGAACTCCCTGCTTGAATCCCGGGGTGGGTTAAGTACCCTGCGGGGAAGGATCGTTGCTTGGGAGCCCGGGGCTGGTATCGAGATGACTGTTGTGTGCATCCACTTCGCAGCTGTTCTCTCTCCGCGGGTTCCCTCCGCCTGCTGCAGCCAAAAGGGACAGCTTAGGGTAAAGATAAAAACCCAGTGTGTAAACGTTCTTGCCTAGCCCTCGCCCCAAGAACAAGCTTATATGCCTCTGGTCAAAGGCTTTCGCCACAAGCTGAACACGTTTGGTCTCATCTAAGCCTCTGAAGCCCGAGTTTACCCAGCTACGAATCAAACTTCAGGAAAGGTGCTCAGGGTGATGCGGACTGCCAAGCGTTTCACCAGGCAGCCCAGATCGAGTACAAACACTTGTGTTTGAAACGGGCAGAGGAAATGGTGTCAAGAGCACGCCTCCATCTCCCGGGCGACGTACACATTTTCTCCATGAGATGCAAGCCTTTCCTCCAGTGTGAAAGGCCTTTACACTCTACACCTCTTGCGTTCGCAGCACGCAGGTGCCACCCGCTCTGAGCATCTTCAAAAGGCACAGGGTCACGCAACGTGTGAACCACCGGGCGCGGGTGCAGCACACACCTAGGTCTTCGCTGTCGGCCTGAGAACACCCACGGCACAGGGCTTCTTTGGTGCACACACGTGGTAGCGGTCGGTGATGCATTCTGCTCCGTGAAACCTTCTCGGGGACACAGAGCGTGAGCGCACGTAGATTAGCCCTACACCTCATCCCTCTTTCTTGAGTGAGTTGTACTGTTATAAGGCAAAACTCCCTGCTGGAATCTCGGTGTGGCTTAAGTATCCTCTGGGAAGCGATCGCTGCTAGAGACACTGTGCTGCTCTCTAGGACAATGGTCTGTGCCTCCACTGCGCTGCTGTTGTCTCCAAGTCGCTTGCGAAGGCCTTTTCGAAGAGGTTGCTCACAGTGTCGTTTCTTTAGAGTAACCCACAGGCATACGAGGATGCCGGTTCTGTGAAGGAAAATGCTCCCTGCCTCAGCCACTTGGGCGCCGTTTTGTACAGGAAAGGACACTCCGCCTTGAAGGTTCTTCCTTCCGGATTGCCACTCGCACTGGCGATGTCTCCTGAATCTCGCGGGGTTACAGTGCCGTCACAAGGTCCTTATCTCAGGCCTAGAACGGCAGAGCGTCCGGCAGCTTTGAAAGAGACCTTCGGCATGCTTCTGGCCTTCGGGGACGCTCCATGAGGAACAAGCTCCTCAGCAGCGTGCGTCTTTAGATCTTTCATGGCAGAACCTCTGTGGGCGACCTCATTCCTCCCCCCACGTGAGAGACACACACAACCTGCCATTAGGGGGTGGAAGGCTTTCGAGTCCAGAAGCGAGGCTGGCGCTCCCACTCAGCATTCCTGCACGGAACTGAGCCCGGGTGCGTGAGACCGTGAGAGGGGGCAAAGACAGGCGTACCAGCGAGCTGTTCACGGTGCACGCTGACGCATCACCCTTCAAGCTCACGTTCATTTCATGGAGAGAACACGAGGCCTTGATGCGCTTTCCTGTGGTACGTAAACTTTGGTCGCGTCCCCTGGTGGGCACATCGGCTCAGGACTGCCCTGTCCCAAAGGCTCCAGGTGTGGAGCCCGACTCTTGGAGCTCAGCCTCACGTGGCTCTTTCACGGACGAGACCGGCTCGCAATGGGACCGTTCACGAGCTGGGGACCGTGCTGGCTGTTAGGAGTCGGCACACCAAGAGCCCTCCGAGGGAGAGGAGCTGCTGACGTTTGCCAGCACAGTCTCCAATTCCCAACTGCAACCATTCCCTGTAAGAGGCTCCCGAAAGCTTCGACGCAGTTTCTCAGTTAGCTATAAATGGAGGCCAGTCACTTGGCAGACTCCCCCAACGCCCGGCCTCCCAGGCTGCGATACAGACACGCCGACTGCTTCAGCCAACAGGGACAGCTTGGAGTAAAAGTGAGACTCCTACGTGTCAAAGTACTTGCCTGACGCTGGCCAGAAGCTCAAACATTTAGGGCAGGGCATCAAGGCACTTCGCCGCACGCGGAGCAAGTTTGTTCTCATCTCGCCTCTGAATGCCGAGTTTAACCAGCTAGGAAGCAAACTTCGGGAAAGGTACTCAGGGTGCCGCCGATTCAAAATTCTTTCACCAGACAGCCCAAATCGTGTACGCCTCTTTGTATTTTCCATGGGCAGGACAAAATGGTGTCAACCCGCACGCCTCCAGCTGGGGGTGGGTTGCAGTGGGGTGGGGTGGGGTGGGGTGGGGTGGGAGTGGGGGTTGGGCGACGTACACTTTCCCCATGGGAAACAGGCCCACGCCTTCAGTGTGAAAGGCCTCTACGCCTCTCTGCTTTCGCAGCCCAGGCGTAGCCTCAGCTCTGAAAAGCTTCCAGAGCAGGAAGGTCAGAAAACCTTTGAACCACCCAGCAGGTGCAGCACAGAACAAGGGCTTCTCTCTTGGCCTGAGAACACCCACTGCCCAGCGCTCCTTTGTGTACACACGTGGTGGAGGAAGGGTGCTGGATTCGGCTCCGTGAGAACTTCTCCGGGCCACGTAGTGTGAACGCAAGTAGATGAGCCCTACATCTCATGCCAGTCTCCTGTGCGAGTTGGACAAGGCGAACTCCCTGCTTGAATCCCTGGGTGGGTTAAGTACCCTGCGGGGAAGGATCGTTGCTTGGGAACCCGGGGCTGGTATCGAGGTGACTGTTGTGTGCATCCACTTCGCAGCTGTTCTCTCTCCGCGGGTTCCCTCCGCCTGCTGCAGCCAAAAGGGACAGCTTAGGGTAAAGATAAAAACCCAGTGTGTAAACGTTCTTGCCTAGCCCTCGCCCCAAGCACAAGCTTATATGCCTCTGGTCAAAGGCTTTCGCCACAAGCTGAACACGTTTGGTCTCATCTAAGCCTCTGAAGCCCGAGTTTACCCAGCTACGAATCAAACTTCAGGAAAGGTGCTCAGGGTGATGCGGACTGCCAAGCGTTTCACCAGGCAGCCCAGATCGAGTACAAACACTTGTGTTTGAAACGGGCAGAGGAAATGGTGTCAAGAGCGCGCCTCCATCTCCCGGGCGACGTACACATTTTCTCCATGAGATGCAAGCCTTTCCTCCAGTGTGAAAGGCCTTTACACTCTACACCTCTTGCGCTCGCAGCACGCTGGTGCCACCCGCTCTGAGCATCTTCAAAAGGCACAGGGTCACGCAACGTGTGAACCACCGGGCGTGGGTGCAGCACACACCTAGGTCTTCGCTGTCGGCCTGAGAACACCCACGGCACAGGGCTTCTTTGGTGCACACACGTGGTAGCGGTCGGTGATGCATTCTGCTCCGTGAAACCTTCTCGGGGACACAGAGCGTGAGCGCACGTAGATTAGCCCTACACCTCATCCCTCTTTCTTGAGTGAGTTGTACTGCTATAAGGCAAAACTCCCTGCTGGAATCTCGGTGTGGCTTAAGTATCCTCCGGGAAGCGATCGCTGCTAGAGACACTGTGCTGCTCTCTAGGACAATGGTCTGTGCCTCCACTGCGCTGCTGTTGTCTCCAAGTCGCTTGCGAAGGCCTTTTCGAAGAGGTTGCTCACAGTGTCGTTTCTTTAGAGTAACCCACAGGCATACGAGGATGCCGGTTCTGTGAAGGAAAATGCTCCCTGCCTCAGCCACTTGGGCGCCGTTTTGTACAGGAAAGGACACTCCGCCTTGAAGGTTCTTCCTTCCGGATTGCCACTCGCACTGGCGATGTCTCCTGAATCTCGCGGGGTTACAGTGCCGTCACAAGGTCCTTATCTCAGGCCTAGAACGGCAGAGCGTCCGGCAGCTTTGAAAGAGACCTTCGGCATGCTTCTGGCCTTCGGGGACGCTCCATGAGGAACAAGCTCCTCAGCAGCGTGCGTCTTTAGATCTTTCATGGCAGAACCTCTGTGGGCGACCTCATTCCTCCCCCCACGTGAGAGACACACACAACCTGCCATTAGGGGGTGGAAGGCTTTCGAGTCCAGAAGCGAGGCTGGCGCTCCCACTCAGCATTCCTGCACGGAACTGAGCCCGGGTGCGTGAGACCGTGAGAGGGGGCAAAGACAGGCGTACCAGCGAGCTGTTCACGGTGCACGCTGACGCATCACCCTTCAAGCTCACGTTCATTTCATGGAGAGAACACGAGGCCTTGATGCGCTTTCCTGTGGTACGTAAACTTTGGTCGCGTCCCCTGGTGGGCACATCGGCTCAGGACTGCCCTGTCCCAAAGGCTCCAGGTGTGGAGCCCGACTCTTGGAGCTCAGCCTCACGGGGCTCTTTCACGGACGAGACCAGCTCGCAATGGGACCGTTCACGAGCTGGGGACCGTGCTGGCTGTTAGGAGTCGGCACACCAAGAGCCCTCCGAGGGAGAGGAGCTGCTGACGTTTGCCAGCACAGTCTCCAATTCCGAACTGCAACCATTCCCTGTAAGAGGCTCCCGAAAGCTTCGACGCAGTTTCTCAGTTAGCTATAAATGGAGGCCAGTCACTTGGCAGACTCCCCCAACGCCCGGCCTCCCAGGCTGCGATACAGACACGCCGACTGCTTCAGCCAACAGGGACAGCTTGGAGTAAAAGTGAGACTCCTACGTGTCAAAGTACTTGCCTGACGCTGGCCAGAAGCTCAAACATTTAGGGCAGGGCATCAAGGCACTTCGCCGCACGTGGAGCAAGTTTGTTCTCATCTCGCCTCTGAATGCCGAGTTTAACCAGCTAGGAAGCAAACTTCGGGAAAGGTACTCAGGGTGCCGCCGATTCAAAATTCTTTCACCAGACAGCCGAAATCGTGTACGCCTCTTTGTATTTTCCATGGGCAGGACAAAATGGTGTCAACCCGCACGCCTCCAGCTGGGGGTGGGTTGGAGTGGGGTGGGGTGGGGTGGGGTGGGGTGGGAGTGGGGGTTGGGCGACGTACACTTTCCCCATGGGAAACAGGCCCACGCCTTCAGTGTGAAAGGCCTCTACGCCTCTCTGCTTTCGCAGCCCAGGCGTAGCCTCAGCTCTGAAAAGCTTCCAGAGCAGGAAGGTCAGAAAACCTTTGAACCACCCAGCAGGTGCAGCACAGAACAAGGGCTTCTCTCTTGGCCTGAGAACACCCACTGCCCAGCGCTCCTTTGTGTACACACGTGGTGGAGGAAGGGTGCTGGATTCGGCTCCGTGAGAACTTCTCCGGGCCACGTAGTGTGAACGCAAGTAGATGAGCCCTACATCTCATGCCAGTCTCCTGTGCGAGTTGGACAAGGCGAACTCCCTGCTTGAATCCCTGGGTGGGTTAAGTACCCTGCGGGGAAGGATCGTTGCTTGGGAGCCCGGGGCTGGTATCGAGGTGACTGTTGTGTGCATCCACTTCGCAGCTGTTCTCTCTCCGCGGGTTCCCTCCGCCTGCTGCAGCCAAAAGGGACAGCTTAGGGTAAAGATAAAAACCCAGTGTGTAAACGTTCTTGCCTAGCCCTCGCCCCAAGCACAAGCACATATGCCTCTGGTCAAAGGCTTTCGCCACAAGCTGAACACGTTTGGTCTCATCTAAGCCTCTGAAGCCCGAGTTTACCCAGCTACGAATCAAACTTCAGGAAAGGTGCTCAGGGTGATGCGGACTGCCAAGCGTTTCACCAGGCAGCCCAGATCGAGTACAAACACTTGTGTTTGAAACGGGCAGAGGAAATGGTGTCAAGAGCGCGCCTCCATCTCCCGGGCGACGTACACATTTTCTCCATGAGATGCAAGCCTTTCCTCCAGTGTGAAAGGCCTTTACACTCTACACCTCTTGCGCTCGCAGCACGCAGGTGCCACCCGCTCTGAGCGTCTTCAAAAGGCACAGGGTCACGCAACGTGTGAACCACCGGGCGTGGGTGCAGCACACACCTAGGTCTTCGCTGTCGGCCTGAGAACACCCACGGCACAGGGCTTCTTTGGTGCACACACGTGGTAGCGGTCGGTGATGCATTCTGCTCCGTGAAACCTTCTCGGGGACACAGAGCGTGAGCGCACGTAGATTAGCCCTACACCTCATCCCTCTTTCTTGAGTGAGTTGTACTGCTATAAGGCAAAACTCCCTGCTGGAATCTCGGTGTGGCTTAAGTATCCTCCGGGAAGCGATCGCTGCTAGAGACACTGTGCTGCTCTCTAGGACAATGGTCTGTGCCTCCACTGCGCTGCTGTTTTCTCCAAGTCGCTTGCGAAGGCCTTTTCGAAGAGGTTGCTCACAGTGTCGTTTCTTTAGAGTAACCCACAGGCATACGAGGATGCCGGTTCTGTGAAGGAAAATGCTCCCTGCCTCAGCCACTTGGGCGCCGTTTTGTACAGGAAAGGACACTCCGCCTTGAAGGTTCTTCCTTCCGGATTGCCACTCGCACTGGCGATGTCTCCTGAATCTCGCGGGGTTACAGTGCCGTCACAAGGTCCTTATCTCAGGCCTAGAACGGCAGAGCGTCCGGCAGCTTTGAAAGAGACCTTCGGCATGCTTCTGGCCTTCGGGGACGCTCCATGAGGAACAAGCTCCTCAGCAGCGTGCGTCTTTAGATCTTTCATGGCAGAACCTCTGTGGGCGACCTCATTCCTCCCCCCACGTGAGAGACACACACAACCTGCCATTAGGGGGTGGAAGGCTTTCGAGTCCAGAAGCGAGGCTGGCGCTCCCACTCAGCATTCCTGCACGGAACTGAGCCCGGGTGCGTGAGACCGTGAGAGGGGGCAAAGACAGGCGTACCAGCGAGCTGTTCACGGTGCACGCTGACGCATCACCCTTCAAGCTCACGTTCATTTCATGGAGAGAACACGAGGCCTTGATGCGCTTTCCTGTGGTACGTAAACTTTGGTCGCGTCCCCTGGTGGGCACATCGGCTCAGGACTGCCCTGTCCCAAAGGCTCCAGGTGTGGAGCCCGACTCTTGGAGCTCAGCCTCACGTGGCTCTTTCACGGACGAGACCGGCTCGCAATGGGACCGTTCACGAGCTGGGGACCGTGCTGGCTGTTAGGAGTCGGCACACCAAGAGCCCTCCGAGGGAGAGGAGCTGCTGACGTTTGCCAGCACAGTCTCCAATTCCGAACTGCAACCATTCCCTGTAAGAGGCTCCCGAAAACTTTGACGCAGTTTCTCAGTTAGCTATAAATGGAGGCCAGTCACTTGGCAGACTCCCCCAACGCCCGGCCTCCCAGGCTGCGATACAGACACGCCGACTGCTTCAGCCAACAGGGACAGCTTGGAGTAAAAGTGAGACTCCTACGTGTCAAAGTACTTGCCTGACGCTGGCCAGAAGCTCAAACATTTAGGGCAGGGCATCAAGGCACTTCGCCGCACGTGGAGCAAGTTTGTTCTCATCTCGCCTCTGAATGCCGAGTTTAACCAGCTAGGAAGCAAACTTCGGGAAAGGTACTCAGGGTGCCGCCGATTCAAAATTCTTTCACCAGACAGCCCAAATCGTGTACGCCTCTTTGTATTTTCCATGGGCAGGACAAAATGGTGTCAACCCGCACGCCTCCAGCTGGGGGTGGGTTGGAGTGGGGTGGGGTGGGGTTGGGTGGGGTGGGAATGGGGGTTGGGCGACGTACAATTTCCCCATGGGAAACAGGCCCACGCCTTCAGTGTGAAAGGCCTCTACGCCTCTCTGCTTTCGCAGCCCAGGCGTAGCCTCAGCTCTGAAAAGCTTCCAGAGCAGGAAGGTCAGAAAACCTTTGAACCACCCAGCAGGTGCAGCACAGAACAAGGGCTTCTCTCTTGGCCTGAGAACACCCACTGCCCAGCGCTCCTTTGTGTACACACGTGGTGGAGGAAGGGTGCTGGATTCGGCTCCGTGAGAACTTCTCCGGGCCACGTAGTGTGAACGCAAGTAGATGAGCCCTACATCTCATGCCAGTCTCCTGTGCGAGTTGGACAAGGCGAACTCCCTGCTTGAATCCCTGGGTGGGTTAAGTACCCTGCGGGGAAGGATCGTTGCTTGGGAGCCCGGGGCTGGTATCGAGGTGACTGTTGTGTGCATCCACTTCGCAGCTGTTCTCTCTCCGCGGGTTCCCTCCGCCTGCTGCAGCCAAAAGGGACAGCTTAGGGTAAAGATAAAAACCCAGTGTGTAAACGTTCTTGCCTAGCCCTCGCCCCAAGCAAAAGCACATATGCCTCTGGTCAAAGGCTTTCGCCACAAGCTGAACACGTTTGGTCTCATCTAAGCCTCTCAAGCCCGAGTTTACCCAGCTACGAATCAAACTTCAGGAAAGGTGCTCAGGGTGATGCGGACTGCCAAGCGTTTCACCAGGCAGCCCAGATCGAGTACAAACACTTGTGTTTGAAACGGGCAGAGGAAATGGTGTCAAGAGCGCGCCTCCATCTCCCGGGCGACGTACACATTTTCTCCATGAGATGCAAGCCTTTCCTCCAGTGTGAAAGGCCTTTACACTCTACACCTCTTGCGCTCGCAGCACGCAGGTGCCACCCGCTCTGAGCGTCTTCAAAAGGCACAGGGTCACGCAACGTGTGAACCACCGGGCGCGGGTGCAGCACACACCTAGGTCTTCGCTGTCGGCCTGAGAACACCCACGGCACAGGGCTTCTTTGGTGCACACACGTGGTAGTGGTCGGTGATGCATTCTGCTCCGTGAAACCTTCTCGGGGACACAGAGCGTGAGCGCACGTAGATTAGCCCTACACCTCATCCCTCTTTCTTGAGTGAGTTGTACTGCTATAAGGCAAAACTCCCTGCTGGAATCTCGGTGTGGCTTAAGTATCCTCCGGGAAGCGATCGCTGCTAGAGACCCTGTGTTGCTCTCTAGGACAATGGTCTGTGCCTCCACTGCGCTGCTGTTGTCTCCAAGTCGCTTGCGAAGGCCTTTTCGAAGAGGTTGCTCACAGTGTCGTTTCTTTAGAGTAACCCACAGGCATACGAGGATGCCGGTTCTGTGAAGGAAAATGCTCCCTGCCTCAGCCACTTGGGCGCCGTTTTGTACAGGAAAGGACACTCCGCCTTGAAGGTTCTTCCTTCCGGATTGCCACTCGCACTGGCGATGTCTCCTGAATCTCGCGGGGTTACAGTGCCGTCACAAGGTCCTTATCTCAGGCCTAGAACGGCAGAGCGTCCGGCAGCTTTGAAAGAGACCTTCGGCATTCTTCTGGCCTTCGGGGACGCTCCATGAGGAACAAGCTCCTCAGCAGCGTGCGTCTTTAGATCTTTCATGGCAGAACCTCTGTGGGCGACCTCATTCCTCCCCCCAAGTGAGAGACACACACAACCTGCCATTAGGGGGTGGAAGGCTTTCGAGTCCAGAAGCGAGGCTGGCGCTCCCACTCAGCATTCCTGCACGGAACTGAGCCCGGGTGCGTGAGACCGTGAGAGGGGGCAAAGACAGGTGTACCAGCGAGCTGTTCACGGTGCACGCTGACGCATCACCCTTCAAGCTCACGTTCATTTCATGGAGAGAACACAAGGCCTTGATGCGCTTTCCTGTGGTACGTAAACTTTGGTCGCGTCCCCTGGTGGGCACATCGGCTCAGGACTGCCCTGTCCCAAAGGCTCCAGGTGTGGAGCCCGACTCTTGGAGCTCAGCCTCACGTGGCTCTTTCACGGACGAGACCGGCTCGCAATGGGACCGTTCACGAGCTGGGGACCGTGCTGGCTGTTAGGAGTCGGCACACCAAGGGCCCTCCGAGGGAGAGGAGCTGCTGACGTTTGCCAGCAGAGTCTCCAATTCCGAACTGCATCCATTCCCTGTAAGAGGCTCCCGAAAGCTTCGACGCAGTTTCTCAGTTAGCTATAAATGGAGGCCAGTCACTTGGCAGACTCCCCCAACGCCCGGCCTCCCAGGCTGCGATACAGACACGCCAACTGCTTCAGCCAACAGGGAGAGCTTGGAGTAAAAGGGAGACTCCTACGTGTCAAAGTACTTGCCTGACGCTGGCCAGAAGCTCAAACATTTAGGGCAGGGCATCAGGGCACTTCGCCGCACGCGGAGCAAGTTTGTTCTCATCTCGCCTCTGAATGCCGAGTTTAACCAGCTAGGAAGCAAACTTCGGGAAAGGTACTCAGGGTGCCGCCGATTCAAAATTCTTTCACCAGACAGCCCAAATCGTGTACGCCTCTTTGTATTTGCCATGGGCAGGACAAAATGGTGTCAACCTGCACGCCTCCAGCTGGGGGTGGGTTGGAGTGGGGTGGGGTGGGGTGGGGTGGGGTGGGAGTGGGGGTTGGGCGACGTACACTTTCCCCATGGGAAACAGGCCCACGCCTTCAGTGTGAAAGGCCTCTACGCCTCTCTGCTTTCGCAGCCCAGGCGTAGCCTCAGCTCTGAAAAGCTTCCAGAGCAGGAAGGTCAGAAAACCTTTGAACCACCCAGCAGGTGCAGCACAGAACAAGGGTTTCTCTCTTGGCCTGAGAACACCCACTGCCCAGCGCTCCTTTGTGTACACACATGGTGGAGGAAGGGTGCTGGATTCGGCTCCGTGAGAACTTCTCCGGGCCACGTAGTGTGAACGCAAGTAGATGAGCCCTACATCTCATGCCAGTCTCCTGTGCGAGTTGGACAAGGCAAACTCCCTGCTTGAATCCCTGGGTGGGTTAAGTACCCTTCGGGGAAGGATCGTTGCTTGGGAGCCCGGGGCTGGTATCGAGGTGACTGTTGTGTGCATCCACTTCGCAGCTGTTCTCTCTCCGCGGGTTCCCTCCGCCTGCTGCAGCCAAAAGGGACAGCTTAGGGTAAAGATAAAAACCCAGTGTGTAAACGTTCTTGCCTAGCCCTCGCCCCAAGCACAAGCTTATATGCCTCTGGTCAAAGGCTTTCGCCACAAGCTGAACACGTTTGGTCTCATCTAAGCCTCTGAAGCCCGAGTTTACCCAGCTACGAATCAAACTTCAGGAAAGGTGCTCAGGGTGATGCGGACTGCCAAGCGTTTCACCAGGCAGCCCAGATCGAGTACAAACACTTGTGTTTGAAACGGGCAGAGGAAATGGTGTCAAGAGCGCGCCTCCATCTCCCGGGCGACGTACACATTTTCTCCATGAGATGCAAGCCTTTCCTCCAGTGTGAAAGGCCTTTACACTCTACACCTCTTGCGCTCGCAGCACGCAGGTGCCACCCGCTCTGAGCGTCTTCAAAAGGCACAGGGTCACGCAACGTTTGAACCACCGGGCGCGGGTGCAGCACACACCTAGGTCTTCGCTGTTGGCCTGAGAACACCCACGGCACAGGGCTTCTTTGGTGCACACACGTGGTAGCGGTCGGTGATGCATTCTTCTCCGTGAAACCTTCTCGGGGACACAGAGCGTGAGCGCACGTAGATTAGCCCTACACCTCATCCCTCTTTCTTGAGTGAGTTGTACTGCTATAAGGCAAAACTCCCTGCTGGAATCTCGGTGTGGCTTAAGTATCCTCCGGGAAGTGATCGCTGCTAGAGACACTGTGCTGCTCTCTAGGACAATGGTCTGTGCCTCCACTGCGCTGCTGTTGTCTCCAAGTCGCTTGCGAAGGCCTTTTCGAAGAGGTTGCTCACAGTGTCGTTTCTTTAGAGTAACCCACAGGCATACGAGGATGCCGGTTCTGTGAAGGAAAATGCTCCCTGCCTCAGCCACTTGGGCGCCGTTTTGTACAGGAAAGGACACTCCGCCTTGAAGGTTCTTCCTTCCGGATTGCCACTCGCACTGGCGATGTCTCCTGAATCTCGCGGGGTTACAGTGCCGTCACAAGGTCCTTATCTCAGGCCTAGAACGGCAGAGCGTCCGGCATCTTTGAAAGAGACCTTCGGCATTCTTCTGGCCTTCGGGGACGCTCCATGAGGAACAAGCTCCTCAGCAGCGTGCGTCTTTAGATCTTTCATGGCAGAACCTCTGTGGGCGACCTCATTCCTCCCCCCACGTGAGAGACACACACAACCTGCCATTAGGGGGTGGAAGGCTTTCGAGTCCAGAAGCGAGGCTGGCGCTCCCACTCAGCATTCCTGCACGGAACTGAGCCCGGGTGCGTGAGACCGTGAGAGGGGGCAAAGACAGGCGTACCAGCGAGCTGTTCACGGTGCACGCTGACGCATCACCCTTCAAGCTCACGTTCATTTCATGGAGAGAACACGAGGCCTTGATGCGCTTTCCTGTGGTACGTAAACTTTGGTCGCGTCCCCTGGTGGGCACATCGGCTCAGGACTGCCCTGTCCCAAAGGCTCCAGGTGTGGAGCCCGACTCTTGGAGCTCAGCCTCACGTGGCTCTTTCACGGACGAGACCGGCTCGCAATGGGACCGTTCACGAGCTGGGGACCGTGCTGGCTGTTAGGAGTTGGCACACCAAGAGCCCTCCGAGGGAGAGGAGCTGCTGACGTTTGCCAGCACAGTCTCCAATTCCCAACTGCAACCATTCCCTGTAAGAGGCTCCCGAAAGCTTTGACGCAGTTTCTCAGTTAGCTATAAATGGAGGCCAGTCACTTGGCAGACTCCCCCAACGCCCGGCCTCCCAGGCTGCGATACAGACACGCCGACTGCTTCAGCCAACAGGGACAGCTTGGAGTAAAAGTGAGACTCCTACGTGTCAAAGTACTTGCCTGACGCTGGCCAGAAGCTCAAACATTTAGGGCAGGGCATCAGGGCACTTCGCCGCACGCGGAGCAAGTTTGTTCTCATCTCGCCTCTGAATGCCGAGTTTAACCAGCTAGGAAGCAAACTTCGGGAAAGGTACTCAGGGTGCCGCCGATTCAAAATTCTCTCACCAGACAGCCCAAATCGTGTACGCCTCTTTGTATTTTCCATGGGCAGGACAAAATGGTGTCAACCCGCACGCCTCCAGCTGGGGGTGGGTTGCAGTGGGGTGGGGTGGGGTGGGAGTGGGGGTTGGGCGACGTACACTTTCCCCATGGGAAACAGGCCCACGCCTTCAGTGTGAAAGGCCTGTACACCTCTCTGCTTTCGCAGCCCAGGCGTAGCCTCAGCTCTGAAAAGCTTCCAGAGCAGGAAGGTCAGAAAACCTTTGAACCACCCAGCAGGTGCAGCACAGAACAAGGGATTCTCTCTTGGCCTGAGAACACCCACTGCCCAGCGCTCCTTTGTGTACACACGTGGTGGAGGAAGGGTGCTGGATTCGGCTCCGTGAGAACTTCTCCGGGCCACGTAGTGTGAACGCAAGTAGATGAGCCCTACATCTCATGCCAGTGTCCTGTGCGAGTTGGACAAGGCGAACTCCCTGCTTGAATCCCTGGGTGGGTTAAGTACCCTGCGGGGAAGGATCGTTGCTTGGGAGCCCGGGGCTGGTATCGAGGTGACTGTTGTGTGCATCCACTTCGCAGCTGTTCTCTCTCCGCGGGTTCTCTCCGCCTGCTGCAGCCAAAAGGGACAGCTTAGGGTAAAGATAAAAACCCAGTGTGTAAACGTTCTTGCCTAGCCCTCGCCCCAAGCACAAGCTTATATGCCTCTGGTCAAAGGCTTTCACCACAAGCTGAACACGTTTGGTCTCATCTAAGCCTCTGAAGCCCGAGTTTACCCAGCTACGAATCAAACTTCAGGAAAGGTGCTCAGGGTGATGCGGACTGCCAAGCGTTTCACCAGGCAGCCCAGATCGAGTACAAACACTTGTGTTTGAAACGGGCAGAGGAAATGGTGTCAAGAGCGCGCCTCCATCTCCCGGGCGACGTACACATTTTCTCCATGAGATGCAAGCCTTTCCTCCAGTGTGAAAGGCCTTTACACTCTACACCTCTTGCGCTCGCAGCACGCAGGTGCCACCCGCTCTGAGCGTCTTCAAAAGGCACAGGGACACGCAACGTGTGAACCACCGGGCACGGGTGCAGCACACACCTAGGTCTTCGCTGTCGGCCTGAGAACACCCACGGCACAGGGCTTCTTTGGTGCACACACGTGGTAGCGGTCAGTGATGCATTCTGCTCCGTGAAACCTTCTCGGGGACACAGAGCGTGAGCGCACGTAGATTAGCCCTACACCTCATCCCTCTTTCTTGAGTGAGTTGTACTGCTATAAGGCAAAACTCCCTGCTGGAATCTCGGTGTGGATTAAGTATCCTCTGGGAAGCGATTGCTGCTAGAGACCCTGTGCTGCTCTCTAGGACAATGGTCTGTGCCTCCACTGCGCTGCTGTTGTCTCCAAGTCGCTTGCGAAGGCCTTTTCGAAGAGGTTGCTCACAGTGTCGTTTCTTTAGAGTAACCCACAGGCATACGAGGATGCCGGTTCTGTGAAGGAAAATGCTCCCTGCCTCAGCCACTTGGGCGCCGTTTTGTACAGGAAAGGACACTCCGCCTTGAAGGTTCTTCCTTCTGGATTGCCACTCGCACTGGCGATGTCTCCTGAATCTCGCGGGGTTACAGTGCCGTCACAAGGTCCTTATCTCAGGCCTAGAACGGCAGAGCGTCCGGCAGCTTTGAAAGAGACCTTCGGCATTCTTCTGGCCTTCGGGGACGCTCCATGAGGAACAAGCTCCTCAGCAGCGTGCGTCTTTAGATCTTTCATGGCAGAACCTCTGTGGGCGACCTCATTCCTCCCCCCACGTGAGAGACACACACAACCTGCCATTAGGGGGTGGAAGGCTTTCGAGTCCAGAAGCGAGGCTGGCGCTCCCACTCAGCATTCCTGCACGGAACTGAGCCCGGGTGCGTGAGACCGTGAGAGGGGGCAAAGACAGGCGTACCAGCGAGCTGTTCACGGTGCACGCTGACGCATCACCCTTCAAGCTCACGTTCATTTCATGGAGAGAACACGAGGCCTTGATGCGCTTTCCTGTGGTACGTAAACTTTGGTCGCGTCCCCTGGTGGGCACATCGGCTCAGGACTGCCCTGTCCCAAAGGCTCCAGGTGTGGAGCCCGACTCTTGGAGCTCAGCCTCACGTGGCTCTTTCACGGACGAGACCGGCTCGCAATGGGACCGTTCACGAGCTGGGGACCGTGCTGGCTGTTAGGAGTCGGCACACCAAGGGCCCTCCGAGGGAGAGGAGCTGCTGACGTTTGCCAGCAGAGTCTCCAATTCCCAACTGCAACCATTCCCTGTAAGAGGCTCCCGAAAGCTTCGACGCAGTTTCTCAGTTAGCTATAAATGGAGGGCAGTCACTTGGCAGACTCCCCCAACGCCCGGCCTCCCAGGCTGCGATACAGACACGCCGACTGCTTCAGCCAACAGGGACAGCTTGGAGTAAAAGGGAGACTCCTACGTGTCAAAGTACTTGCCTGACGCTGGCCAGAAGCTCAAACATTTAGGGCAGGGCATCAGGGCACTTCGCCGCACGCGGAGCAAGTTTGTTCTCATCTCGCCTCTGAATGCCGAGTTTAACCAGCTAGGAAGCAAACTTCGGGAAAGGTACTCAGGGTGCCGCCGATTCAAAATTCTCTCACCAGACGGCCCAAATCGTGTACGCCTCTTTGTATTTTCCATGGGCAGGACAAAATGGTGTCAACCCGCACGCCTCCAGCTGGGGGTGGGTTGGAGTGGGGTGGGGTGGGGTGGGGTGGGGTGGGAGTGGGGGTTGGGCGACGTACACTTTCCCCATGGGAAACAGGCCCACGCCTTCAGTGTGAAAGGCCTCTACGCCTCTCTGCTTTCGCAGCCCAGGCGTAGCCTCAGCTCTGAAAAGCTTCCAGAGCAGGAAGGTCAGAAAACCTTTGAACCACCCAGCAGGTGCAGCACAGAACAAGGGCTTCTCTCTTGGCCTGAGAACACCCACTGCCCAGCGCTCCTTTGTGTACACACGTGGTGGAGGAAGGGTGCTGGATTCGGCTCCGTGAGAACTTCTCCGGGCCACGTAGTGTGAACGCAAGTAGATGAGCCCTACATCTCATGCCAGTCTCCTGTGCGAGTTGGACAAGGCGAACTCCCTGCTTGAATCCCTGGGTGGGTTAAGTACCCTGCAGGGAAGGATCTTTGCTTGGGAGCCCGGGGCTGGTATCGAGGTGACTGTTGTGTGCATCCACTTCGCAGCTGTTCTCTCTCCGTGGGTTCCCTCCGCCTGCTGCAGCCAAAAGGGACAGCTTAGGGTAAAGATAAAAACCCAGTGTGTAAACGTTCTTGCCTAGCCCTCGCCCCAAGCACAAGCTTATATGCCTCTGGTCAAAGGCTTTCGCCACAAGCTGAACACGTTTGGTCTCATCTAAGCCTCTGAAGCCCGAGTTTACCCAGCTACGAATCAAACTTCAGGAAAGGTGCTCAGGGTGATGCGGACTGCCAAGCGTTTCACCAGGCAGCCCAGATCGAGTACAAACACTTGTGTTTGAAACGGGCAGAGGAAATGGTGTCAAGAGCGCGCCTCCATCTCCCGGGCGACGTACACATTTTCTCCATGAGATGCAAGCCTTTCCTCCAGTGTGAAAGGCCTTTACACTCTACACCTCTTGCGCTCGCAGCACGCAGGTGCCACCCGCTCTGAGCGTCTTCAAAAGGCACAGGGTCACGCAACGTGTGAACCACCGGGCGCGGGTGCAGCACACACCTAGGTCTTCGCTGTCGGCCTGAGAACACCCACGGCACAGGGCTTCTTTGGTGCACACACGTGGTAGCGGTCGGTGATGCATTCTGCTCCGAGAAACCTTCTCGGGGACACAGAGCGTGAGCGCACGTAGATTAGCCCTACACCTCATCCCTCTTTCTTGAGTGAGTTGTACTGCTATAAGGCAAAACTCCCTGCTGGAATCTCGGTGTGGCTTAAGTATCCTCCGGGAAGCGATCGCTGCTAGAGACACTGTGCTGCTCTCTAGGACAATGGTCTGTGCCTCCACTGCGCTGCTGTTGTCTCCAAGTCGCTTGCGAAGGCCTTTTCGAAGAGGTTGCTCACAGTGTCGTTTCTTTAGAGTAACCCACAGGCATACGAGGATGCCGGTTCTGTGAAGGAAAATGCTCCCTGCCTCAGCCACTTGGGCGCCATTTTGTACAGGAAAGGACACTCCGCCTTGAAGGTTCTTCCTTCCGGATTGCCACTCGCACTGGCGATGTCTCCTGAATCTCGCGGGGTTACAGTGCCGTCACAAGGTCCTTATCTCAGGCCTAGAACGGCAGAGCGTCCGGCAGCTTTGAAAGAGACCTTCGGCATGCTTCTGGCCTTCGGGGACGCTCCATGAGGAACAAGCTCCTCAGCAGCGTGCGTCTTTAGATCTTCCATGGCAGAACCTCTGTGGGCGACCTCATTCCTCCCCCCACGTGAGAGACACACACAACCTGCCATTAGGGGGTGGAAGGCTTTCGAGTCCAGAAGCGAGGCTGGCGCTCCCACTCAGCATTCCTGCACGGAACTGAGCCCGGGTGCGTGAGACCGTGAGAGGGGGCAAAGACAGGCGTACCAGCGAGCTGTTCACGGTGCACGCTGACGCATCACCCTTCAAGCTCACGTTCATTTCATGGAGAGAACACGAGGCCTTGATGCACTTTCCTGTGGTATGTAAACTTTGGTCGCATCCCCTGGTGGGCACATCGGCTCAGGACTGCCCTGTCCCAAAGGCTCCAGGTGTGGAGCCCGACTCTTGGAGCTCAGCCTCACGTGGCTCTTTCACGGACGAGACCGGCTCGCAATGGGACCGTTCACGAGCTGGGGACCGTGCTGGCTGTTAGGAGTCGGCACACCAAGAGCCCTCCGAGGGAGAGGAGCTGCTGACGTTTGCCAGCACAGTCTCCAATTCCCAACTGCAACCATTCCCTGTAAGAGGCTCCCGAAAGCTTCGACGCAGTTTCTCAGTTAGCTATAAATGGAGGGCAGTCACTTGGCAGACTCCCCCAACGCCCAGCCTCCCAGGCTGCGATACAGACACGCCGACTGCTTCAGCCAACAGGGACAGCTTGGAGTAAAAGTGAGACTCCTACGTGTCAAAGTACTTGCCTGACGCTGGCCAGAAGCTCAAACATTTAGGGCAGGGCATCAGGGCACTTCGCCGCACGCGGAGCAAGTTTGTTCTCATCTCGCCTCTGAATGCCGAGTTTAACCAGCTAGGAAGCAAACTTCGGTAAAGGTACTCAGGGTGCCGCCGATTCAAAATTCTCTCACCAGACAGCCCAAATCGTGTACGCCTCTTTGTATTTGCCATGGGCAGGACAAAATGGTGTCAACCCGCACGCCTCCAGCTGGGGGTGGGTTGCAGTGGGGTGGGGTGGGGTGGGGTGGGGTGGGAGTGGGGGTTGGGCGACGTACACTTTCCCCATGGGAAACAGGCCCACGCCTTCAGTGTGAAAGGCCTCTACGCCTCTCTGCTTTCGCAGCCCAGGCGTAGCCTCAGCTCTGAAAAGCTTCCAGAGCAGGAAGGTCAGAAAACCTTTGAACCACCCAGCAGGTGCAGCACAGAACAAGGGCTTCTCTCTTGGCCTGAGAACACCCACTGCCCAGCGCTCCTTTGTGTACACACGTGGTGGAGGAAGGGTGCTGGATTCGGCTCCGTGAGAACTTCTCCGGGCCACGTAGTGTGAACGCAAGTAGATGAGCCCTACATCTCATGCCAGTCTCCTGTGCGAGTTGGACAAGGCGAACTCCCTGCTTGAATCCCTGGGTGGGTTAAGTACCCTGCGGGGAAGGATCGTTGCTTGGGAGCCCGGGGCTGGTATCGAGGTGACTGTTGTGTGCATCCACTTCGCAGCTGTTCTCTCTCCGCGGGTTCCCTCCGCCTGCTGCAGCCAAAAGGGACAGCTTAGGGTAAAGATAAAAACCCAGTGTGTAAACGTTCTTGCCTAGCCCTCGCCCCAAGCACAAGCACATATGCCTCTGGTCAAAGGCTTTCACCACAAGCTGAACACGTTTGGTCTCATCTAAGCCTCTGAAGCCCGAGTTTACCCAGCTACGAATCAAACTTCAGGAAAGGTGCTCAGGGTGATGCGGACTGCCAAGCGTTTCACCAGGCAGCCCAGATCGAGTACAAACACTTGTGTTTGAAACGGGCAGAGGAAATGGTGTCAAGAGCGCGCCTCCATCTCCCGGGCGACGTACACATTTTCTCCATGAGATGCAAGCCTTTCCTCCAGTGTGAAAGGCCTTTACACTCTACACCTCTTGCGCTCGCAGCACGCAGGTGCCACCCGCTCTGAGCGTCTTCAAAAGGCACAGGGTCACGCAACGTGTGAACCACCGGGCGCGGGTGCAGCACACACCTAGGTCTTCGCTGTCGGCCTGAGAACACCCACGGCACAGGGCTTCTTTGGTGCACACACGTGGTAGCGGTCGGTGATGCATTCTGCTCCGTGAAACCTTCTCGGGGACACAGAGCGTGAGCGCACGTAGATTAGCCCTACACCTCATCCCTCTTTCTTGAGTGAGTTGTACTGCTATAAGGCAAAACTCCCTGCTGGAATCTCGGTGTGGCTTAAGTATCCTCCGGGAAGCGATCGCTGCTAGAGACACTGTGCTGCTCTCTAGGACAATGGTCTGTGCCTCCACTGTGCTGCTGTTGTCTCCAAGTCGCTTGCGAAGGCCTTTTCGAAGAGGTTGCTCACAGTGTCGTTTCTTTAGAGTAACCCACAGGCATACGAGGATGCCAGTTCTGTGAAGGAAAATGCTCCCTGCCTCAGCCACTTGGGCGCCGTTTTGTACAGGAAAGGACACTCCGCCTTGAAGGTTCTTCCTTCCGGATTGCCACTCGCACTGGCGATGTCTCCTGAATCTCGCGGGGTTACAGTGCCGTCACAAGGTCCTTATCTCAGGCCTAGAACGGCAGAGCGTCCGGCAGCTTTGAAAGAGACCTTCGGCATTCTTCTGGCCTTCGGGGACGCTCCATGAGGAACAAGCTCCTCAGCAGCGTGCGTCTTTAGATCTTTCATGGCAGAACCTCTGTGGGCGACCTCATTCCTCCCCCCATGTGAGAGACACACACAACCTGCCATTAGGGGGTGGAAGGCTTTCGAGTCCAGAAGCGAGGCTGGCGCTCCCACTCAGCATTCCTGCACGGAACTGAGCCCGGGTGCGTGAGACCGTGAGAGGGGGCAAAGACAGGCGTACCAGCGAGCTGTTCACGGTGCACGCTGACGCATCACCCTTCAAGCTCACGTTCATTTCATGGAGAGAACACGAGGCCTTGATGCGCTTTCCTGTGGTACGTAAACTTTGGTCGCGTCCCCTGGTGGGCACATCGGCTCAGGACTGCCCTGTCCCAAAGGCTCCAGTTGTGGAGCCCGACTCTTGGAGCTCAGCCTCACGTGGCTCTTTCACGGACGAGACCGGCTCGCAATGGGACCGTTCACGAGCTGGGGACCGTGCTGGCTGTTAGGAGTTGGCACACCAAGAGCCCTCCGAGGGAGAGGAGCTGCTGACGTTTGCCAGCACAGTCTCCAATTCCCAACTGCAACCATTCCCTGTAAGAGGCTCCCGAAAGCTTTGACGCAGTTTCTCAGTTAGCTATAAATGGAGGCCAGTCACTTGGCAGACTCCCCCAACGCCCGACCTCCCAGGCTGCGATACAGACACGCCGACTGCTTCAGCCAACAGGGACAGCTTGGAGTAAAAGTGAGACTCCTACGTGTCAAAGTACTTGCCTGACGCTGGCCAGAAGCTCAAACATTTAGGGCAGGGCATCAGGGCACTTCGCCGCACGCGGAGCAAGTTTGTTCTCATCTCGCCTCTGAATGCCGAGTTTAACCAGCTAGGAAGCAAACTTCGGGAAAGGTACTCAGGGTGCCGCCGATTCAAAATTCTCTCACCAGACAGCCCAAACCATGTACGCCTCTTTGTATTTTCCATGGGCAGGACAAAATGGTGTCAACCCGCACGCCTCCAGCTGGGGGTGGGTTGGAGTGGGGTGGGGTGGGGTGGGGTGGGGTGGGAGTGGGGGTTGGGCGACGTACACTTTCCCCATGGGAAACAGGCCCACGCCTTCAGTGTGAAAGGCCTCTACGCCTCTCTGCTTTCGCAGCCCAGGCGTAGCCTCAGCTCTGAAAAGCTTCCAGAGCAGGAAGGTCAGAAAACCTTTGAACCACCCAGCAGGTGCAGCACAGAACAAGGGATTCTCTCTTGGCCTGAGAACACCCACTGCCCAGCGCTCCTTTGTGTACACACGTGGTGGAGGAAGGGTGCTGGATTCGGCTCCGTGAGAACTTCTCCGGGCCACGTAGTGTGAACGCAAGTAGATGAGCCCTACATCTCATGCCAGTCTCCTGTGCGAGTTGGACAAGGCGAACTCCCTGCTTGAATCCCTGGGTGGGTTAAGTACCCTGCGGGGAAGGATCGTTGCTTGGGAGCCCGGGGCTGGTATCGAGGTGACTGTTGTGTGCATCCACTTCGCAGCTGTTCTCTCTCCGCGGGTTCTCTCCGCCTGCTGCAGCCAAAAGGGACAGCTTAGGGTAAAGATAAAAACCCAGTGTGTAAACATTCTTGCCTAGCCCTCGCCCCAAGCACAAGCTTATATGCCTCTGGTCAAAGGCTTTCACCACAAGCTGAACACGTTTGGTCTCATCTAAGCCTCTGAAGCCCGAGTTTACCCAGCTACGAATCAAACTTCAGGAAAGGTGCTCAGGGTGATGCGGACTGCCAAGCGTTTCACCAGGCAGCCCAGATCGAGTACAAACACTTGTGTTTGAAACGGGCAGAGGAAATGGTGTCAAGAGCGCGCCTCCATCTCCCGGGCGACGTACACATTTTCTCCATGAGATGCAAGCCTTTCCTCCAGTGTGAAAGGCCTTTACACTCTACACCTCTTGCGCTCGCAGCACGCAGGTGCCACCCGCTCTGAGCATCTTCAAAAGGCACAGGGTCACGCAACGTGTGAACCACCGGGCGCGGGTGCAGCACACACCTAGGTCTTCGCTGTCGGCCTGAGAACACCCACAGCACAGGGCTTCTTTGGTGCACACACGTGGTAGCGGTCGGTGATGCATTCTGCTCCGTGAAACCTTCTCGGGGACACAGAGCGTGAGCGCACGTAGATTAGCCCTACACCTCATCCCTCTTTCTTGAGTGAGTTGTACTGCTATAAGGCAAAACTCCCTGCTGGAATCTCGGTGTGGCTTAAGTATCCTCCGGGAAGCGATCGCTGCTAGAGACCCTGTGCTGCTCTCTAGGACAATGGTCTGTGCCTCCACTGCGCTGCTGTTGTCTCCAAGTCGCTTGCGAAGGCCTTTTCGAAGAGGTTGCTCACAGTGTCGTTTCTTTAGAGTAACCCACAGGCATACGAGGATGCCGGTTCTGTGAAGGAAAATGCTCCCTGCCTCAGCCACTTGGGCACCGTTTTGTACAGGAAAGGACACTCCGCCTTGAAGGTTCCTCCTTCCGGATTGCCACTCGCACTGGCGATGTCTCCTGAATCTCGCGGGGTTACAGTGCCGTCACAAGGTCCTTATCTCAGGCCTAGAACGGCAGAGCGTCCGGCAGCTTTGAAAGAGACCTTCGGCATTCTTCTGGCCTTCGGGGACGCTCCATGAGGAACAAGCTCCTCAGCAGCGTGCGTCTTTAGATCTTTCATGGCAGAACCTCTGTGGGCGACCTCATTCCTCCCCCCACGTGAGAGACACACACAACCTGCCATTAGGGGGTGGAAGGCTTTCGAGTCCAGAAGCGAGGCTGGCGCTCCCACTCAGCATTCCTGCACGGAACTGAGCCCGGGTGCGTGAGACCGTGACAGGGGGCAAAGACAGGAGTACCAGCGAGCTGTTCACGGTGCACGCTGACGCATCACCCTTCAAGCTCACGTTCATTTCATGGAGAGAACACGAGGCCTTGATGCGCTTTCCTGTGGTACGTAAACTTTGGTCGCGTCCCCTGGTGGGCACATCGGCTCAGGACTGCCCTGTCCCAAAGGCTCCAGGTGTGGAGCCCGACTCTTGGAGCTCAGCCTCACGTGGCTCTTTCACGGACGAGACCGGCTCGCAATGGGACCGTTCACGAGCTGGGGACCGTGCTGGCTGTTAGGAGTTGGCACACCAAGAGCCCTCCGAGGGAGAGGAGCTGCTGACGTTTGCCAGCACAGTCTCCAATTCCCAACTGCAACCATTCCCTGTAAGAGGCTCCCGAAAGCTTTGACGCAGTTTCTCAGTTAGCTATAAATGGAGGCCAGTCACTTGGCAGACTCCCCCAACGCCCGGCCTCCCAGGCTGCGATACAGACACGCCGACTGCTTCAGCCAACAGGGACAGCTTGGAGTAAAAGTGAGACTCCTACGTGTCAAAGTACTTGCCTGACGCTGGCCAGAAGCTCAAACATTTAGGGCAGGGCATCAGGGCACTTCGCCGCACGCGGAGCAAGTTTGTTCTCATCTCGCCTCTGAATGCCGAGTTTAACCAGCTAGGAAGCAAACTTCGGGAAAGGTACTCAGGGTGCCGCCGATTCAAAATTCTCTCACCAGACAGCCCAAACCATGTACGCCTCTTTGTATTTTCCATGGGCAGGACAAAATGGTGTCAACCCGCACGCCTCCAGCTGGGGGTGGGTTGGAGTGGGGTGGGGTGGGGTGGGGTGGGGTGGGAGTGGGGGTTGGGCGACGTACACTTTCCCCATGGGAAACAGGCCCACGCCTTCAGTGTGAAAGGCCTCTACGCCTCTCTGCTTTCGCAGCCCAGGCGTAGCCTCAGCTCTGAAAAGCTTCCAGAGCAGGAAGGTCAGAAAACCTTTGAACCACCCAGCAGGTGCAGCACAGAACAAGGGATTCTCTCTTGGCCTGAGAACACCCACTGCCCAGCGCTCCTTTGTGTACACACGTGGTGGAGGAAGGGTGCTGGATTCGGCTCCGTGAGAACTTCTCCGGGCCACGTAGTGTGAACGCAAGTAGATGAGCCCTACATCTCATGCCAGTCTCCTGTGCGAGTTGGACAAGGCGAACTCCCTGCTTGAATCCCTGGGTGGGTTAAGTACCCTGCGGGGAAGGATCGTTGCTTGGGAGCCCGGGGCTGGTATCGAGGTGACTGTTGTGTGCATCCACTTCGCAGCTGTTCTCTCTCCGCGGGTTCTCTCCGCCTGCTGCAGCCAAAAGGGACAGCTTAGGGTAAAGATAAAAACCCAGTGTGTAAACATTCTTGCCTAGCCCTCGCCCCAAGCACAAGCTTATATGCCTCTGGTCAAAGGCTTTCACCACAAGCTGAACACGTTTGGTCTCATCTAAGCCTCTGAAGCCCGAGTTTACCCAGCTACGAATCAAACTTCAGGAAAGGTGCTCAGGGTGATGCGGACTGCCAAGCGTTTCACCAGGCAGCCCAGATCGAGTACAAACACTTGTGTTTGAAACGGGCAGAGGAAATGGTGTCAAGAGCGCGCCTCCATCTCCCGGGCGACGTACACATTTTCTCCATGAGATGCAAGCCTTTCCTCCAGTGTGAAAGGCCTTTACACTCTACACCTCTTGCGCTCGCAGCACGCAGGTGCCACCCGCTCTGAGCATCTTCAAAAGGCACAGGGTCACGCAACGTGTGAACCACCGGGCGCGGGTGCAGCACACACCTAGGTCTTCGCTGTCGGCCTGAGAACACCCACAGCACAGGGCTTCTTTGGTGCACACACGTGGTAGCGGTCGGTGATGCATTCTGCTCCGTGAAACCTTCTCGGGGACACAGAGCGTGAGCGCACGTAGATTAGCCCTACACCTCATCCCTCTTTCTTGAGTGAGTTGTACTGCTATAAGGCAAAACTCCCTGCTGGAATCTCGGTGTGGCTTAAGTATCCTCCGGGAAGCGATCGCTGCTAGAGACCCTGTGCTGCTCTCTAGGACAATGGTCTGTGCCTCCACTGCGCTGCTGTTGTCTCCAAGTCGCTTGCGAAGGCCTTTTCGAAGAGGTTGCTCACAGTGTCGTTTCTTTAGAGTAACCCACAGGCATACGAGGATGCCGGTTCTGTGAAGGAAAATGCTCCCTGCCTCAGCCACTTGGGCACCGTTTTGTACAGGAAAGGACACTCCGCCTTGAAGGTTCCTCCTTCCGGATTGCCACTCGCACTGGCGATGTCTCCTGAATCTCGCGGGGTTACAGTGCCGTCACAAGGTCCTTATCTCAGGCCTAGAACGGCAGAGCGTCCGGCAGCTTTGAAAGAGACCTTCGGCATTCTTCTGGCCTTCGGGGACGCTCCATGAGGAACAAGCTCCTCAGCAGCGTGCGTCTTTAGATCTTTCATGGCAGAACCTCTGTGGGCGACCTCATTCCTCCCCCCACGTGAGAGACACACACAACCTGCCATTAGGGGGTGGAAGGCTTTCGAGTCCAGAAGCGAGGCTGGCGCTCCCACTCAGCATTCCTGCACGGAACTGAGCCCGGGTGCGTGAGACCGTGACAGGGGGCAAAGACAGGAGTACCAGCGAGCTGTTCACGGTGCACGCTGACGCATCACCCTTCAAGCTCACGTTCATTTCATGGAGAGAACACGAGGCCTTGATGCGCTTTCCTGTGGTACGTAAACTTTGGTCGCGTCCCCTGGTGGACACATCGGCTCAGGACTGCCCTGTCCCAAAGGCTCCAGGTGTGGAGCCCGACTCTTGGATCTCAGCCTCACGTGGCTCTTTCACGGACGAGACCGGCTCGCAATGGGACCGTTCACGAGCTGGGGACCGTGCTGGCTGTTAGGAGTCGGCACACCAAGAGCCCTCCGAGGGAGAGGAGCTGCTGACGTTTGCCAGCACAGTCTCCAATTCCCAACTGCAACCATTCCCTGTAAGAGGCTCCCGAAAGCTTCGACGCAGTTTCTCAGTTAGCTATAAATGGAGGCCAGTCACTTGGCAGACTCCCCCAATGCCCGGCCTCCCAGGCTGCGATACAGACACGCCGACTGCTTCAGCCAACAGGGACAGCTTGGAGTAAAAGGGAGACTCCTACGTGTCAAAGTACTTGCCTGACGCTGGCCAGAAGCTCAAACATTTAGGGCAGGGCATCAGGGCACTTCGCCGCACGCGGAGCAAGTTTGTTCTCATCTCGCCTCTGAATGCCGAGTTTAACCAGCTAGGAAGCAAACTTCGGGAAAGGTACTCAGGGTGCCGCCGATTCAAAATTCTTTCACCAGACGGCCCAAATCGTGTACGCCTCTTTGTATTTTCCATGGGCAGGACAAAATGGTGTCAACCCGCACGCCTCCAGCTGGGGGTGGGTTGGAGTGGGGTGGGGTGGGGTGGGAGTGGGGGTTGGGCGACGTACACTTTCCCCATGGGAAACAGGCCCACGCCTTCAGTGTGAAAGGCCTCTACGCCTCTCTGCTTTCGCAGCCCAGGCGTAGCCTCAGCTCTGAAAAGCTTCCAGAGCAGGAAGGTCAGAAAACCTTTGAACCACCCAGCAGGTGCAGCACAGAACAAGGGCTTCTCTCTTGGCCTGAGAACACCCACTGCCCAGCGCTCCTTTGTGTACACACGTGGTGGAGGAAGGGTGCTGGATTCGGCTCCGTGAGAACTTCTCCGGGCCACGTAGTGTGAACGCAAGTAGATGAGCCCTACATCTCATGCCAGTCTCCTGTGCGAGTTGGACAAGGCGAACTCCCTGCTTGAATCCCTGGGTGGGTTAAGTACCCTGCGGGGAAGGATCGTTGCTTGGGAGCCCGGGGCTGGTATCGAGGTGACTGTTGTGTGCATCCACTTCGCAGCTGTTCTCTCTCCGCGGGTTCCCTCCGCCTGCTGCAGCCAAAAGGGACAGCTTAGGGTAAAGATAAAAACCCAGTGTGTAAACGTTCTTGCCTAGCCCTCGCCCCAAGCACAAGCACATATGCCTCTGGTCAAAGGCTTTCGCCACAAGCTGAACACGTTTGGTCTCATCTAAGCCTCTGAAGCCCGAGTTTACCCAGCTACGAATCAAACTTCAGGAAAGGTGCTCAGGGTGATGCGGACTGCCAAGCGTTTCACCAGGCAGCCCAGATCGAGTACAAACACTTGTGTTTGAAACGGGCAGAGGAAATGGTGTCAAGAGCGCGCCTCCATCTCCCGGGCGACGTACACATTTTCTCCATGAGATGCAAGCCTTTCCTCCAGTGTGAAAGGCCTTTACACTCTACACCTCTTGCGCTCGCAGCACGCAGGTGCCACCCGCTCTGAGCATCTTCAAAAGGCACAGGGTCACGCAACGTGTGAACCACCGGGCGCGGGTGCAGCACACACCTAGGTCTTCGCTGTCGGCCTGAGAACACCCACAGCACAGGGCTTCTTTGGTGCACACACGTGGTAGCGGTCGGTGATGCATTCTGCTCCGTGAAACCTTCTCGGGGACACAGAGCATGAGCGCACGTAGATTAGCCCTACACCTCATCCCTCTTTCTTGAGTGAGTTGTACTGCTATAAGGCAAAACTCCCTGCTGGAATCTCGGTGTGGCTTAAGTATCCTCCGGGAAGCGATCGCTGCTAGAGACACTGTGCTGCTCTCTAGGACAATGGTCTGTGCCTCCACTGCGCTGCTGTTGTCTCCAAGTCGCTTGCGAAGGCCTTTTCGAAGAGGTTGCTCACAGTGTCGTTTCTTTAGAGTAACCCACAGGCATACGAGGATGCCGGTTCTGTGAAGGAAAATGCTCCCTGCCTCAGCCACTTGGGCGCCGTTTTGTACAGGAAAGGACACTCCGCCTTGAAGGTTCCTCCTTCCGGATTGCCACTCGCACTGGCGATGTCTCCTGAATCTCGCGGGGTTACAGTGCCGTCACAAGGTCCTTATCTCAGGCCTAGAACGGCAGAGCGTCCGGCAGCTTTGAAAGAGACCTTCGGCATGCTTCTGGCCTTCGGGGACGCTCCATGAGGAACAAGCTCCTCAGCAGCGTGCGTCTTTAGATCTTTCATGGCAGAACCTCTGTGGGCGACCTCATTCCTCCCCCCACGTGAGAGACACACACAACCTGCCATTAGGGGGTGGAAGGCTTTCGAGTCCAGAAGCGAGGCTGGCGCTCCCACTCAGCATTCCTGCACGGAACTGAGCCCGGGTGCGTGAGACCGTGAGAGGGGGCAAAGACAGGCGTACCAGCGAGCTGTTCACGGTGCACGCTGACGCATCACCCTTCAAGCTCACGTTCATTTCATGGAGAGAACACGAGGCCTTGATGCGCTTTCCTGTGGTACGTAAACTTTGGTCGCGTCCCCTGGTGGGCACATCGGCTCAGGACTGCCCTGTCCCAAAGGCTCCAGGTGTGGAGCCCGACTCTTGGAGCTCAGCCTCACGTGGCTCTTTCACGGACGAGACCGGCTCGCAATGGGACCGTTCACGAGCTGGGGACCGTGCTGGCTGTTAGGAGTCGGCACACCAAGAGCCCTCCGAGGGAGAGGAGCTGCTGACGTTTGCCAGCACAGTCTCCAATTCCCAACTGCAACCATTCCCTGTAAGAGGCTCCCGAAAGCTTCGACGCAGTTTCTCAGTTAGCTATAAATGGAGGCCAGTCACTTGGCAGACTCCCCCAATGCCCGGCCTCCCAGGCTGCGATACAGACACGCCGACTGCTTCAGCCAACAGGGACAGCTTGGAGTAAAAGGGAGACTCCTACGTGTCAAAGTACTTGCCTGACGCTGGCCAGAAGCTCAAACATTTAGGGCAGGGCATCAGGGCACTTCGCCGCACGCGGAGCAAGTTTGTTCTCATCTCGCCTCTGAATGCCGAGTTTAACCAGCTAGGAAGCAAACTTCGGGAAAGGTACTCAGGGTGCCGCCGATTCAAAATTCTTTCACCAGACGGCCCAAATCGTGTACGCCTCTTTGTATTTTCCATGGGCAGGACAAAATGGTGTCAACCCGCACGCCTCCAGCTGGGGGTGGGTTGGAGTGGGGTGGGGTGGGGTGGGAGTGGGGGTTGGGCGACGTACACTTTCCCCATGGGAAACAGGCCCACGCCTTCAGTGTGAAAGGCCTCTACGCCTCTCTGCTTTCGCAGCCCAGGCGTAGCCTCAGCTCTGAAAAGCTTCCAGAGCAGGAAGGTCAGAAAACCTTTGAACCACCCAGCAGGTGCAGCACAGAACAAGGGCTTCTCTCTTGGCCTGAGAACACCCACTGCCCAGCGCTCCTTTGTGTACACACGTGGTGGAGGAAGGGTGCTGGATTCGGCTCCGTGAGAACTTCTCCGGGCCACGTAGTGTGAACGCAAGTAGATGAGCCCTACATCTCATGCCAGTCTCCTGTGCGAGTTGGACAAGGCGAACTCCCTGCTTGAATCCCTGGGTGGGTTAAGTACCCTGCGGGGAAGGATCGTTGCTTGGGAGCCCGGGGCTGGTATCGAGATGACTGTTGTGTGCATCCACTTCGCAGCTGTTCTCTCTCCGCGGGTTCCCTCCGCCTGCTGCAGCCAAAAGGGACAGCTTAGGGTAAAGATAAAAACCCAGTGTGTAAACGTTCTTGCCTAGCCCTCGCCCCAAGCACAAGCACATATGCCTCTGGTCAAAGGCTTTCGCCACAAGCTGAACACGTTTGGTCTCATCTAAGCCTCTGAAGCCCGAGTTTACCCAGCTACGAATCAAACTTCAGGAAAGGTGCTCAGGGTGATGCGGACTGCCAAGCGTTTCACCAGGCAGCCCAGATCGAGTACAAACACTTGTGTTTTAAACGGGCAGAGGAAATGGTGTCAAGAGCGCGCCTCCATCTCCCGGGCGACGTACACATTTTCTCCATGAGATGCAAGCCTTTCCTCCAGTGTGAAAGGCCTTTACACTCTACACCTCTTGCGCTCGCAGCACGCAGGTGCCACCCGCTCTGAGCATCTTCAAAAGGCACAGGGTCACGCAACGTGTGAACCACCGGGCGCGGGTGCAGCACACACCTAGGTCTTCGCTGTCGGCCTGAGAACACCCACGGCACAGGGCTTCTTTGGTGCACACACGTGGTAGCGGTCGGTGATGCATTCTGCTCCGTGAACCCTTCTCGGGGACACAGAGCGTGAGCGCACGTAGATTAGCCCTACACCTCATCCCTCTTTCTTGAGTGAGTTGTACTGCTATAAGGCAAAACTCCCTGCTGGAATCTCGGTGTGGCTTAAGTATCCTCCGGGAAGCGATCGCTGCTAGAGACACTGTGCTGCTCTCTAGGACAATGGTCTGTGCCTCCACTGCGCTGCTGTTGTCTCCAAGTCGCTTGCGAAGGCCTTTTCGAAGAGGTTGCTCACAGTGTCGTTTCTTTAGAATAACCCACAGGCATACGAGGATGCCGGTTCTGTGAAGGAAAATTCTCCCTGCCTCAGCCACTTGGGCGCCGTTTTGTACAGGAAAGGACACTCCGCCTTGAAGGTTCTTCCTTCCGGATTGCCACTCGCACTGGCGATGTCTCCTGAATCTCGCGGGGTTACAGTGCCGTCACAAGGTCCTTATCTCAGGTCTAGAATGGCAGAGCGTCCGGCAGCTTTGAAAGAGACCTTCGGCATGCTTCTGGCCTTCGGGGACGCTCCATGAGGAACAAGCTCCTCAGCAGCGTGCGTCTTTAGATCTTTCATGGCAGAACCTCTGTGGGCGACCTCATTCCTCCCCCCACGTGAGAGACACACACAACCTGCCATTAGGGGGTGGAAGGCTTTCGAGTCCAGAAGCGAGGCTGGCGCTCCCACTCAGCATTCCTGCACGGAACTGAGCCCGGGTGCGTGAGACCGTGAGAGGGGGCAAAGACAGGCGTACCAGCGAGCTGTTCACGGTGCACGCTGACGCATCACCCTTCAAGCTCACGTTCATTTCATGGAGAGAACACGAGGCCTTGATGCGCTTTCCTGTGGTACGTAAACTTTGGTCGCGTCCCCTGGTAGGCACATCGGCTCAGGACTGCCCTGTCCCAAAGGCTCCAGGTGTGGAGTCCGACTCTTGGAGCTCAGCCTCACGTGGCTCTTTCACGGACGAGACCGGCTCGCAATGGGACCGTTCACGAGCTGGGGACCGTGCTGGCTGTTAGGAGTCGGCACACCAAGAGCCCTCCGAGGGAGAGGAGCTGCTGACGTTTGCCAGCACAGTCTCCAATTCCCAACTGCAACCATTCCCTGTAAGAGGCTCCCGAAAGCTTCGACGCAGTTTCTCAGTTAGCTATAAATGGAGGCCAGTCACTTGGCAGACTCCCCCAACGCCCGGCCTCCCAGGCTGCGATACAGACACGCCGACTGCTTCAGCCAACAGGGACAGCTTGGAGTAAAAGTGAGACTCCTACGTGTCAAAGTACTTGCCTGATGCTGGCCAGAAGCTCAAACATTTAGGGCAGGGCATCAAGGCACTTCGCCGCACACGGAGCAAGTTTGTTCTCATCTCGCCTCTGAATGCCGAGTTTAACCAGCTAGGAAGCAAACTTCGGGAAAGGTACTCAGGGTGCCGCCGATTCAAAATTCTTTCACCAGACAGCCCAAATCGTGTACGCCTCTTTGTATTTTCCATGGGCAGGACAAAATGGTGTCAACCCGCATGCCTCCAGCTGGGGGTGGGTTGGAGTGGGGTGGGGTGGGGTGGGGTTGGGTGGGAGTGGGGGTTGGGCGACGTACACTTTCCCCATGGGAAACAGGCCCACGCCTTCAGTGTGAAAGGCCTCTACGCCTCTCTGCTTTCGCAGCCCAGGCGTAGCCTCAGCTCTGAAAAGCTTCCAGAGCAGGAAGGTCAGAAAACCTTTGAACCACCCAGCAGGTGCAGCACAGAACAAGGGCTTCTCTCTTGGCCTGAGAACACCCACTGCCCAGCGCTCCTTTGTGTACACACGTGGTGGAGGAAGGGTGCTGGATTCGGCTCCGTGAGAACTTCTCCGGGCCACGTAGTGTGAACGCAAGTAGATGAGCCCTACATCTCATGCCAGTCTCCTGTGCGAGTTGGACAAGGCGAACTCCCTGCTTGAATCCCTGGGTGGGTTAAGTACCCTGCGGGGAAGGATCGTTGCTTGGGAGCCCGGGGCTGGTATCGAGGTGACTGTTGTGTGCATCCACTTCGCAGCTGTTCTCTCTCCGCGGGTTCCCTCCGCCTGCTGCAGCCAAAAGGGACAGCTTAGGGTAAAGATAAAAACCCAGTGTGTAAACGTTCTTGCCTAGCCCTCGCCCCAAGCACAAGCACATATGCCTCTGGTCAAAGGCTTTCGCCACAAGCTGAACACGTTTGGTCTCATCTAAGCCTCTGAAGCCCGAGTTTACCCAGCTACGAATCAAACTTCAGGAAAGGTGCTCAGGGTGATGCGGACTGCCAAGCGTTTCACCAGGCAGCCCAGATCGAGTACAAACACTTGTGTTTGAAACGGGCAGAGGAAATGGTGTCAAGAGCGCGCCTCCATCTCCCGGGCGACGTACACATTTTCTCCATGAGATGCAAGCCTTTCCTCCAGTGTGAAAGGCCTTTACGCTCTACACCTCTTGCGCTCGCAGCACGCAGGTGCCACCCGCTCTGAGCATCTTCAAAAGGCACAGGGTCATGCAACGTGTGAACCACCGGGCGCGGGTGCAGCACACACCTAGGTCTTCGCTGTCGGCCTGAGAACACCCACAGCACAGGGCTTCTTTGGTGCACACACGTGGTAGCGGTCGGTGATGCATTCTGCTCCGTGAAACCTTCTCGGGGACACAGAGCGTGAGCGCATGTAGATTAGCCCTACACCTCATCCCTCTTTCTTGAGTGAGTTGTACTGCTATAAGGCAAAACTCCCTGCTGGAATCTCGGTGTGGCTTAAGTATCCTCCGGGAAGCGATCGCTGCTAGAGACACTGTGCTGCTCTCTAGGACAATGGTCTGTGCCTCCACTGCACTGCTGTTGTCTCCAAGTCGCTTGCGAAGGCCTTTTCGAAGAGGTTGCTCACAGTGTCGTTTCTTTAGAGTAACCCACAGGCATACGAGGATGCTGGTTCTGTGAAGGAAAATGCTCCCTGCCTCAGCCACTTGGGCGCCGTTTTGTACAGGAAAGGACACTCCGCCTTGAAGGTTCTTCCTTCCGGATTGCCACTCGCACTGGCGATGTGTCCTGAATCTCGCGGGGTTACAGTGCCGTCACAAGGTCCTTATCTCAGGCCTAGAACGGCAGAGCGTCCGGCAGCTTTGAAAGAGACCTTCGGCATTCTTCTGGCCTTCGGGGACGCTCCATGAGGAACAAGCTCCTCAGCAGCGTGCGTCTTTAGATCTTTCATGGCAGAACCTCTGTGGGCGACCTCATTCCTCCCCCCACGTGAGAGACACACACAACCTGCCATTAGGGGGTGGAAGGCTTTCGAGTCCAGAAGCGAGGCTGGCGCTCCCACTCAGCATTCCTGCACGGAACTGAGCCCGGGTGCGTGAGACCGTGAGAGGGGGCAAAGACAGGCGTACCAGCGAGCTGTTCACGGTGCACGCTGACGCATCACCCTTCAAGCTCACGTTCATTTCATGGAGAGAACACGAGGCCTTGATGCGCTTTCCTGTGGTACGTAAACTTTGGTCGCGTCCCCTGGTGGGCACATCGGCTCAGGACTGCCCTGTCCCAAAGGCTCCAGGTGTGGAGCCCGACTCTTGGAGCTCAGCCTCACGTGGCTCTTTCACGGACGAGACCGGCTCGCAATGGGACCGTTCACGAGCTGGGGACCGTGCTGGCTGTTAGGAGTCGGCACACCAAGAGCCCTCCGAGGGAGAGGAGCTGCTGACGTTTGCCAGCACAGTCTCCAATTCCCAACTGCAACCATTCCCTGTAAGAGGCTCCCGAAAGCTTCGACGCAGTTTCTCAGTTAGCTATAAATGGAGGCCAGTCACTTGGCAGACTCCCCCAACGCCCGGCCTCCCAGGCTGCGATACAGACACGCCGACTGCTTCAGCCAACAGGGACAGCTTGGAGTAAAAGTGAGACTCCTACGTGTCAAAGTACTTCCCTGACGCTGGCCAGAAGCTCAAACATTTAGGGCAGGGCATCAAGGCACTTCGCCGCACGCGGAGCAAGTTTGTTCTCATCTCGCCTCTGAATGCCGAGTTTAACCAGCTAGGAAGCAAACTTCGGGAAAGGTACTCAGGGTGCCGCCGATTCAAAATTCTTTCACCAGACAGCCCAAATCGTGTACGCCTCTTTGTATTTTCCATGGGCAGGACAAAATGGTGTCAACCCGCACGCCTCCAGCTGGGGGTGGGTTGGAGTGGGGTGGGGTGGGGTGGGGTGGGGTGGGAGTGGGGGTTGGGCGACGTACACTTTCCCCATGGGAAACAGGCCCACGCCTTCAGTGTGAAAGGCCTCTACGCCTCTCTGCTTTCGCAGCCCAGGCGTAGCCTCAGCTCTGAAAAGCTTCCAGAGCAGGAAGGTCAGAAAACCTTTGAACCACCCAGCAGGTGCAGCACAGAACAAGGGCTTCTCTCTTGGCCTGAGAACACCCACTGCCCAGTGCTCCTTTGTGTACACACGTGGTGGAGGAAGGGTGCTGGATTCGGCTCCGTGAGAACTTCTCCGGGCCACGTAGTGTGAACGCAAGTAGATGAGCCCTACATCTCATGCCAGTCTCCTGTGCGAGTTGGACAAGGCGAACTCCCTGCTTGAATCCCTGGGTGGGTTAAGTACCCTGCGGGGAAGGATCGTTGCTTGGGAGCCCGGGGCTGGTATCGAGGTGACTGTTGTGTGCATCCACTTCGCAGCTGTTCTCTCTCCGCGGGTTCCCTCCGCCTGCTGCAGCCAAAAGGGACAGCTTAGGGTAAAGATAAAAACCCAGTGTGTAAACGTTCTTGCCTAGCCCTCGCCACAAGCACAAGCACATATGCCTCTGGTCAAAGGCTTTCACCACAAGCTGAACACGTTTGGTCTCATCTAAGCCTCTGAAGCCCGAGTTTACCCAGCTACGAATCAAACTTCAGGAAAGGTGCTCAGGGTGATGCGGACTGCCAAGCGTTTCACCAGGCAGCCCAGATCGAGTACAAACACTTGTGTTTGAAACGGGCAGAGGAAATGGTGTCAAGAGCGCGCCTCCATCTCCCGGGCGACGTACACATTTTCTCCATGAGATGCAAGCCTTTCCTCCAGTGTGAAAGGCCTTTACACTCTACACCTCTTGCGCTCGCAGCACGCAGGTGCCACCCGCTCTGAGCATCTTCAAAAGGCACAGGGTGACGCAACGTGTGAACCACCGAGCGCGGGTGCAGCACACACCTAGGTCTTCGCTGTCGGCCTGAGAACACCCACGGCACAGGGCTTCTTTGGTGCACACACGTGGTAGCGGTCGGTGATGCATTCTGCTCCGTGAAACCTTCTCGGGGACACAGAGCGTGAGCGCACGTAGATTAGCCCTACACCTCATCCCTCTTTCTTGAGTGAGTTGTACTGCTATAAGGCAAAACTCCCTGCTGGAATCTCGGTGTGGCTTAAGTATCCTCCGGGAAGCGATCGCTGCTAGAGACAATGTGCTGCTCTCTAGGACAATGGTCTGTGCCTCCACTGCGCTGCTGTTGTCTCCAAGTCGCTTGCGAAGGCCTTTTCGAAGAGGTTGCTCACAGTGTCGTTTCTTTAGAGTAACCCACAGGCATACGAGGATGCCGGTTCTGTGAAGGAAAATGCTCCCTGCCTCAGCCACTTGGGCGCCGTTTTGTACAGGAAAGGACACTCCGCCTTGAAGGTTCTTCCTTCCGGATTGCCACTCGCACTGGCGATGTCTCCTGAATCTCGCAGGGTTACAGTGCCGTCACAAGGTCCTTATCTCAGGCCTAGAACGGCAGAGCGTCCGGCAGCTTTGAAAGAGACCTTCGGCATGCTTCTGGCCTTCGGGGACGCTCCATAAGGAACAAGCTCCTCAGCAGCGTGCGTCTTTAGATCTTTCATGGCAGAACCTCTGTGGGCGACCTCATTCCTCCCCCCACGTGAGAGACACACACAACCTGCCATTAGGGGGTGGAAGGCTTTCGAGTCCAGAAGCGAGGCTGGCGCTCCCACTCAGCATTCCTGCACGGAACTGAGCCCGGGTGCGTGAGACCGTGAGAGGGGGCAAAGACAGGCGTACCAGCGAGCTGTTCACGGTGCACGCTGACGCATCACCCTTCAAGCTCACGTTCATTTCATGGAGAGAACACGAGGCCTTGATGCGCTTTCCTGTGGTACGTAAACTTTGGTCGCGTCCCCTGGTGGGCACATCGGCTCAGGACTGCCCTGTCCCAAAGGCTCCAGGTGTGGAGCCCGACTCTTGGAGCTCAGCCTCACGTGGCTCTTTCACGGACGAGACCGGCTCGCAATGGGACCGTTCACGAGCTGGGGACCGTGCTGGCTGTTAGGAGTCGGCACACCAAGAGCCCTCCGAGGGAGAGGAGCTGCTGACGTTTGCCAGCACAGTCTCCAATTCCCAACTGCAACCATTCCCTGTAAGAGGCTCCCGAAAGCTTCGACGCAGTTTCTCAGTTAGCTATAAATGGAGGCCAGTCACTTGGCAGACTCCCCCAACGCCCGGCCTCCCAGGCTGCGATACAGACACGCCGACTGCTTCAGCCAACAGGGACAGCTTGGAGTAAAAGGGAGACTCCTACGTGTCAAAGTACTTCCCTGACACTGGCCAGAAGCTCAAACATTTAGGGCAGGGCATCAAGGCACTTCGCCGCACGCGGAGCAAGTTTGTTCTCATCTCGCCTCTGAATGCCGAGTTTAACCAGCTAGGAAGCAAACTTCGGGAAAGGTACTCAGGGTGCCGCCGATTCAAAATTCTTTCACCAGACAGCCCAAATCGTGTACGCCTCTTTGTATTTTCCATGGGCAGGACAAAATGGTGTCAACCCGCACGCCTCCAGCTGGGGGTGGGTTGGAGTGGGGTGGGGTGGGGTGGGGTGGGGTGGGAGTGGGGGTTGGGCGACGTACACTTTCCCCATGGGAAACAGGCCCACGCCTTCAGTGTGAAAGGCCTCTACGCCTCTCTGCTTTCGCAGCCCAGGCGTAGCCTCAGCTCTGAAAAGCTTCCAGAGCAGGAAGGTCAGAAAACCTTTGAACCACCCAGCAGGTGCAGCACAGAACAAGGGCTTCTCTCTTGGCCTGAGAACACCCACTGCCCAGCGCTCCTTTGTGTACACACGTGGTGGAGGAAGGGTGCTGGATTCGGCTCCGTGAGAACTTCTCCGGGCCACGTAGTGTGAACGCAAGTAGATGAGCCCTACATCTCATGCCAGTCTCCTGTGCGAGTTGGACAAGGCGAACTCTCTGCTTGAATCCCGGGGTGGGTTAAGTACCCTGCGGGGAAGGATCGTTGCTTGGGAGCCCGGGGCTGGTATCGAGGTGACTGTTCTGTGCATCCACTTCGCAGCTGTTCTCTCTCCGCGGGTTCCCTCCGCCTGCTGCAGCCAAAAGGGACAGCTTAGGGTAAAGATAAAAACCCAGTGTGTAAACGTTCTTGCCTAGCCCTCGCCCCAAGCACAAGCACATATGCCTCTGGTCAAAGGCTTTCGCCACAAGCTGAACACGTTTGGTCTCATCTAAGCCTCTGAAGCCCGAGTTTACCCAGCTACGAATCAAACTTCAGGAAAGGTGCTCAGGGTGATGCGGACTGCCAAGCGTTTCACCAGGCAGCCCAGATCGAGTACAAACACTTGTGTTTGAAACGGGCAGAGGAAATGGTGTCAAGAGCGCGCCTCCATCTCCCGGGCGACGTACACATTTTCTCCATGAGATGCAAGCCTTTCCTCCAGTGTGAAAGGCCTTTACACTCTACACCTCTTGCGCTCGCAGCACGCAGGTGCCACCCGCTCTGAGCATCTTCAAAAGGCACAGGGTCACGCAACGTGTGAACCACCGGGCGCGGGTGCAGCACACACCTAGGTCTTCGCTGTCGGCCTGAGAACACCCACGGCACAGGGCTTCTTTGGTGCACACACGTGGTAGCGGTCGGTGATGCATTCTGCTCCGTGAAACCTTCTCGGGGACACAGAGCGTGAGCGCACGTAGATTAGCCCTACACCTCATCCCTCTTTCTTGAGTGAGTTGTACTGCTATAAGGCAAAACTCCCTGCTGGAATCTCGGTGTGGCTTAAGTATCCTCCGGGAAGCGATCACTGCTAGAGACACTGTGCTGCTCTCTAGGACAATGGTCTGTGCCTCCACTGCGCTGCTGTTGTCTCCAAGTCGCTTGCGAAGGCCTTTTCGAAGAGGTTGCTCACAGTGTCGTTTCTTTAGAGTAACCCACAGGCATACGAGGATGCCGGTTCTGTGAAGGAAAATGCTCCCTGCCTCAGCCACTTGGGCGCCGTTTTGTACAGGAAAGGACACTCCGCCTTGAAGGTTCTTCCTTCCGGATTGCCACTCGCACTGGCGATGTCTCCTGAATCTCGCGGGGTTACAGTGCCGTCACAAGGTCCTTATCTCAGGCCTAGAACGGCAGAGCGTCCGGCAGCTTTGAAAGAGACCTTCGGCATGCTTCTGGCCTTCGGGGACGCTCCATGAGGAACAAGCTCCTCAGCAGCGTGCGTCTTTAGATCTTTCATGGCAGAACCTCTGTGGGCGACCTCATTCCTCCCCCCACGTGAGAGACACACACAACCTGCCATTAGGGGGTGGAAGGCTTTCGAGTCCAGAAGCGAGGCTGGCGCTCCCACTCAGCATTCCTGCACGGAACTGAGCCCGGGTGCGTGAGACCGTGAGAGGGGGCAAAGACAGGCGTACCAGCGAGCTGTTCACGGTGCACGCTGACGCATCACCCTTCAAGCTCACGTTCATTTCATGGAGAGAACACGAGGCCTTGATGCGCTTTCCTGTGGTACGTAAACTTTGGTCGCGTCCCCTGGTGGGCACATCGGCTCAGGACTGCCCTGTCCCAAAGGCTCCAGGTGTGGAGCCCGACTCTTGGAGCTCAGCCTCACGTGGCTCTTTCACGGACGAGACCGGCTCGCAATGGGACCGTTCACGAGCTGGGGACCGTGCTGGCTGTTAGGAGTCGGCACACCAAGAGCCCTCCGAGGGAGAGGAGCTGCTGACGTTTGCCAGCACAGTCTCCAATTCCCAACTGCAACCATTCCCTGTAAGAGGCTCCCGAAAGCTTCGACGCAGTTTCTCAGTTAGCTATAAATGGAGGCCAGTCACTTGGCAGACTCCCCCAACGCCCGGCCTCCCAGGCTGCGATACAGACACGCCGACTGCTTCAGCCAACAGGGACAGCTTGGAGTAAAAGTGAGACTCCTACGTGTCAAAGTACTTGCCTGACGCTGGCCAGAAGCTCAAACATTTAGGGCAGGGCATCAAGGCACTTCGCCGCACGCGGAGCAAGTTTGTTCTCATCTCGCCTCTGAATGCCGAGTTTAACCAGCTAGGAAGCAAACTTCGGGAAAGGTACTCAGGGTGCCGCCGATTCAAAATTCTCTCACCAGACAGCCCAAATCGTGTACGCCTCTTTGTATTTTCCATGGGCAGGACAAAATGGTGTCAACCCGCACGCCTCCAGCTGGGGGTGGGTTGGAGTGGGGTGGGGTGGGGTGGGGTGGGGTGGGAGTGGGGGTTGGGCGACGTACACTTTCCCCATGGGAAACAGGCCCACGCCTTCAGTGTGAAAGGCCTCTACGCCTCTCTGCTTTCGCAGCCCAGGCGTAGCCTCAGCTCTGAAAAGCTTCCAGAGCAGGAAGGTCAGAAAACCTTTGAACCACCCAGCAGGTGCAGCACAGAACAAGGGCTTCTCTCTTGGCCTGAGAACACCCACTGCCCAGCGCTCCTTTGTGTACACACGTGGTGGAGGAAGGGTGCTGGATTCGGCTCCGTGAGAACTTCTCCGGGCCACGTAGTGTGAACGCAAGTAGATGAGCCCTACATCTCATGCCAGTCTCCTGTGCGAGTTGGACAAGGCGAACTCGCTGCTTGAATCCCTGGGTGGGTTAAGTACCCTGCGGGGAAGGATCGTTGCTTGGGAGCCCGGGGCTGGTATCGAGGTGACTGTTGTGTGCATCCACTTCGCAGCTGTTCTCTCTCCGCGGGTTCCCTCCGCCTGCTGCAGCCAAAAGGGACAGCTTAGGGTAAAGATAAAAACCCAGTGTGTAAACGTTCTTGCCTAGCCCTCGCCCCAAGCACAAGCACATATGCCTCTGGTCAAAGGCTTTCGCCACAAGCTGAACACGTTTGGTCTCATCTAAGCCTCTGAAGCCCGAGTTTACCCAGCTACGAATCAAACTTCAGGAAAGGTGCTCAGGGTGATGCGGACTGCCAAGCGTTTCACCAGGCAGCCCAGATCGAGTACAAACACTTGTGTTTGAAACGGGCAGAGGAAATGGTGTCAAGAGCGCGCCTCCATCTCCCGGGCGACGTACACATTTTCTCCATGAGATGCAAGCCTTTCCTCCAGTGTGAAAGGCCTTTACACTCTACACCTCTTGCGCTCGCAGCACGCAGGTGCCACCCGCTCTGAGCATCTTCAAAAGGCACAGGGTCACGCAACGTGTGAACCACCGAGCGCGGGTGCAGCACACACCTAGGTCTTCGCTGTCGGCCTGAGAACACCCACGGCACAGGGCTTCTTTGGTGCACACACGTGGTAGCGGTCGGTGATGCATTCTGCTCCGTGAAACCTTCTCGGGGACACAGAGCGTGAGCGCACGTAGATTAGCCCTACACCTCATCCCTCTTTCTTGAGTGAGTTGTACTGCTATAAGGCAAAACTCCCTGCTGGAATCTCGGTGTGGCTTAAGTATCCTCCGGGAAGCGATCACTGCTAGAGACAATGTGCTGCTCTCTAGGACAATGGTCTGTGCCTCCACTGCGCTGCTGTTGTCTCCAAGTCGCTTGCGAAGGCCTTTTCGAAGAGGTTGCTCACAGTGTCGTTTCTTTAGAGTAACCCACAGGCATACGAGGATGCCGGTTCTGTGAAGGAAAATGCTCCCTGCCTCAGCCACTTGGGCGCCGTTTTGTACAGGAAAGGACACTCCGCCTTGAAGGTTCTTCCTTCCGGATTGCCACTCGCACTGGCGATGTCTCCTGAATCTCGCGGGGTTACAGTGCCGTCACAAGGTCCTTATCTCAGGCCTAGAACGGCAGAGCGTCCGGCAGCTTTGAAAGAGACCTTCGGCATGCTTCTGGCCTTCGGGGACGCTCCATGAGGAACAAGCTCCTCAGCAGCGTGCGTCTTTAGATCTTTCATGGCAGAACCTCTGTGGGCGACCTCATTCCTCCCCCCACGTGAGAGACACACACAACCTGCCATTAGGGGGTGGAAGGCTTTAGAGTCCAGAAGCGAGGCTGGCGCTCCCACTCAGCATTCCTGCACGGAACTGAGCCCGGGTGCGTGAGACCGTGAGAGGGGGCAAAGACAGGCGTACCAGCGAGCTGTTCACGGTGCACGCTGACGCATCACCCTTCAAGCTCACGTTCATTTCATGGAGAGAACACGAGGCCTTGATGCGCTTTCCTGTGGTACGTAAACTTTGGTCGCGTCCCCTGGTGGGCACATCGGCTCAGGACTGCCCTGTCCCAAAGGCTCCAGGTGTGGAGCCCGACTCTTGGAGCTCAGCCTCACGTGGCTCTTTCACGGACGAGACCGGCTCGCAATGGGACCGTTCACGAGCTGGGGACCGTGCTGGCTGTTAGGAGTCGGCACACCAAGAGCCCTCCGAGGGAGAGGAGCTGCTGACGTTTGCCAGCACAGTCTCCAATTCCCAACTGCAACCATTCCCTGTAAGAGGCTCCCGAAAGCTTCGACGCAGTTTCTCAGTTAGCTATAAATGGAGGCCAGTCACTTGGCAGACTCCCCCAACGCCCGGCCTCCCAGGCTGCGATACAGACACGCCGACTGCTTCAGCCAACAGGGACAGCTTGGAGTAAAAGGGAGACTCCTACGTGTCAAAGTACTTCCCTGACGCTGGCCAGAAGCTCAAACATTTAGGGCAGGGCATCAAGGCACTTCGCCGCACGCGGAGCAAGTTTGTTCTCATCTCGCCTCTGAATGCCGAGTTTAACCAGCTAGGAAGCAAACTTCGGGAAAGGTACTCAGGGTGCCGCCGATTCAAAATTCTTTCACCAGACAGCCCAAATCGTGTACGCCTCTTTGTATTTTCCATGGGCAGGACAAAATGGTGTCAACCCGCACGCCTCCAGCTGGGGGTGGGTTGGAGTGGGGTGGGGTGGGGTGGGGTGGGGTGGGAGTGGGGGTTGGGCGACGTACACTTTCCCCATGGGAAACAGGCCCACGCCTTCAGTGTGAAAGGCCTCTACGCCTCTCTGCTTTCGCAGCCCAGGCGTAGCCTCAGCTCTGAAAAGCTTCCAGAGCAGGAAGGTCAGAAAACCTTTGAACCACCCAGCAGGTGCAGCACAGAACAAGGGCTTCTCTCTTGGCCTGAGAACACCCACTGCCCAGCGCTCCTTTGTGTACACACGTGGTGGAGGAAGGGTGCTGGATTCGGCTCCGTGAGAACTTCTCCGGGCCACGTAGTGTGAACGCAAGTAGATGAGCCCTACATCTCATGCCAGTCTCCTGTGCGAGTTGGACAAGGCGAACTCCCTGCTTGAATCCCTGGGTGGGTTAAGTACCCTTCGGGGAAGGATCGTTGCTTGGGAGCCCGGGGCTGGTATCGAGGTGACTGTTCTGTGCATCCACTTCGCAGCTGTTCTCTCTCCGCGGGTTCCCTCCGCCTGCTGCAGCCAAAAGGGACAGCTTAGGGTAAAGATAAAAACCCAGTGTGTAAACGTTCTTGCCTAGCCCTCGCCCCAAGCACAAGCACATATGCCTCTGGTCAAAGGCTTTCGCCACAAGCTGAACACGTTTGGTCTCATCTAAGCCTCTGAAGCCCGAGTTTACCCAGCTACGAATCAAACTTCAGGAAAGGTGCTCAGGGTGATGCGGACTGCCAAGCGTTTCACCAGGCAGCCCAGATCGAGTACAAACACTTGTGTTTTAAACGGGCAGAGGAAATGGTGTCAAGAGCGCGCCTCCATCTCCCGGGCGACGTACACATTTTCTCCATGAGATGCAAGCCTTTCCTCCAGTGTGAAAGGCCTTTACACTCTACACCTCTTGCGCTCGCAGCACGCAGGTGCCACCCGCTCTGAGCATCTTCAAAAGGCACAGGGTCACGCAACGTGTGAACCACCGGGCGCGGGTGCAGCACACACCTAGGTCTTCGCTGTCGGCCTGAGAACACCCACGGCACAGGACTTCTTTGGTGCACACACGTGGTAGCGGTCGGTGATGCATTCTGCTCCGTGAAACCTTCTCGGGGACACAGAGCGTGAGCGCACGTAGATTAGCCCTACACCTCATCCCTCTTTCTTGAGTGAGTTGTACTGCTATAAGGCAAAACTCCCTGCTGGAATCTCGGTGTGGCTTAAGTATCCTCCGGGAAGCGATCGCTGCTAGAGACACTGTGCTGCTCTCTAGGACAATGGTCTGTGCCTCCACTGCGCTGCTGTTGTCTCCAAGTCGCTTGCGAAGGCCTTTTCGAAGAGGTTGCTCACAGTGTCGTTTCTTTAGAGTAACCCACAGGCATACGAGGATGCCGGTTCTGTGAAGGAAAATGCTCCCTGCCTCAGCCACTTGGGCGCCGTTTTGTACAGGAAAGGACACTCCGCCTTGAAGGTTCTTCCTTCCGGATTGCCACTCACACTGGCGATGTCTCCTGAATCTCACGGGGTTACAGTGCCGTCACAAGGTCCTTATCTCAGGCCTAGAACGGCAGAGCGTCCGGCAGCTTTGAAAGAGACCTTCGGCATGCTTCTGGCCTTCGGGGACGCTCCATGAGGAACAAGCTCCTCAGCAGCGTGCGTCTTTAGATCTTTCATGGCAGAACCTCTGTGGGCGACCTCATTCCTCCCCCCACGTGAGAGACACACACAACCTGCCATTAGGGGGTGGAAGGCTTTCGAGTCCAGAAGCGAGGCTGGCGCTCCCACTCAGCATTCCTGCACGGAACTGAGCCCGGGTGCGTGAGACCGTGAGAGGGGGCAAAGACAGGCGTACCAGCGAGCTGTTCACGGTGCACGCTGACGCATCACCCTTCAAGCTCACGTTCATTTCATGGAGAGAACACGAGGCCTTGATGCGCTTTCCTGTGGTACGTAAACTTTGGTCGCGTCCCCTGGTGGGCACATCGGCTCAGGACTGCCCTGTCCCAAAGGCTCCAGGTGTGGAGCCCGACTCTTGGAGCTCAGCCTCACGTGGCTCTTTCACGGACGAGACCGGCTCGCAATGGGACCGTTCACGAGCTGGGGACCATGCTGGCTGTTAGGAGTCGGCACACCAAGAGCCCTCCGAGGGAGAGGAGCTGCTGACGTTTGCCAGAACAGTCTCCAATTCCCAACTGCAACCATTCCCTGTAAGAGGCTCCCGAAAGCTTCGACGCAGTTTCTCAGTTAGCTATAAATGGAGGCCAGTCACTTGGCAGACTCCCCCAACGCCCGGCCTCCCAGGCTGCGATACAGACACGCCGACTGCTTCAGCCAACAGGGACAGCTTGGAGTAAAAGTGAGACTCCTACGTGTCAAAGTACTTGCCTGACGCTGGCCAGAAGCTCAAACATTTAGGGCAGGGCATCAAGGCACTTCGCCGCACGCGGAGCAAGTTTGTTCTCATCTCGCCTCTGAATGCCGAGTTTAACCAGCTAGGAAGCAAACTTTGGGAAAGGTACTCAGGGTGCCGCCGATTCAAAATTCTTTCACCAGACAGCCCAAATCGTGTACGCCTCTTTGTATTTTCCATGGGCAGGACAAAATGGTGTCAACCCGCACGCCTCCAGCTGGGGGTGGGTTGGAGTGGGGTGGGGTGGGGTGGGGTGGGGTGGGAGTGGGGGTTGGGCGACGTACACTTTCCCCATGGGAAACAGGCCCACGCCTTCAGTGTGAAAGGCCTGTACGCCTCTCTGCTTTCGCAGCCCAGGCGTAGCCTCAGCTCTGAAAAGCTTCCAGAGCAGGAAGGTCAGAAAACCTTTGAACCACCCAGCAGGTGCAGCACAGAACAAGGGCTTCTCTCTTGGCCTGAGAACACCCACTGCCCAGCGCTCCTTTGTGTACACACGTGGTGGAGGAAGAGTGCTGGATTCGGCTCCGTGAGAACTTCTCCGGGCCACGTAGTGTGAACGCAAGTAGATGAGCCCTACATCTCATGCCAGTCTCCTGTGCGAGTTGGACAAGGCGAACTCCCTGCTTGAATCCCTGGGTGGGTTAAGTACCCTGCGGGGAAGGATCGTTGCTTGGGAGCCCGGGGCTGGTATCGAGGTGACTGTTGTGTGCATCCACTTCGCAGCTGTTCTCTCTCCGCGGGTTCCCTCCGCCTGCTGCAGCCAAAAGGGACAGCTTAGGGTAAAGATAAAAACCCAGTGTGTAAACGTTCTTGCCTAGCCCTCGCCCCAAGCACAAGCACATATGCCTCTGGTCAAAGGCTTTCGCCACAAGCTGAACACGTTTGGTCTCATCTAAGCCTCTGAAGCCCGAGTTTACCCAGCTACGAATCAAACTTCAGGAAAGGTGCTCAGGGTGATGCGGACTGCCAAGCGTTTCACCAGGCAGCCCAGATCGAGTACAAACACTTGTGTTTGAAACGGGCAGAGGAAATGGTGTCAAGAGCGCGCCTCCATCTCCCGGGCGACGTACACATTTTCTCCATGAGATGCAAGCCTTTCCTCCAGTGTGAAAGGCCTTTACACTCTACACCTCTTGCGCTCGCAGCACGCAGGTGCCACCCGCTCTGAGCATCTTCAAAAGGCACAGGGTCACGCAACGTGTGAACCACCGGGCGCGGGTGCAGCACACACCTAGGTCTTCGCTGTCGGCCTGAGAACACCCACGGCACAGGGCTTCTTTGGTGCACACACGTGGTAGCGGTCGGTGATGCATTCTGCTCCGTGAAAGCTTCTCGGGGACACAGAGCGTGAGCGCACGTAGATTAGCCCTACACCTCATCCCTCTTTCTTGAGTGAGTTGTACTGCTATAAGGCAAAACTCCCTGCTGGAATCTCGGTGTGGCTTAAGTATCCTCCGGGAAGCGATCGCTGCTAGAGACAATGTGCTGCTCTCTAGGACAATGGTCTGTGCCTCCACTGCGCTGCTGTTGTCTCCAAGTTGCTTGCGAAGGCCTTTTCGAAGAGGTTGCTCACAGTGTCGTTTCTTTAGAGTAACCCACAGGCATACGAGGATGCCGGTTCTGTGAAGGAAAATGCTCCCTGCCTCAGCCACTTGGGCGCCGTTTTGTACAGGAAAGGACACTCTGCCTTGAAGGTTCTTCCTTCCGGATTGCCACTCGCACTGGCGATGTCTCCTGAATCTCACGGGGTTACAGTGCCGTCACAAGGTCCTTATCTCAGGCCTAGAACGGCAGAGCGTCCGGCAGCTTTGAAAGAGACCTTCGGCATGCTTCTGGCCTTCGGGGACGCTCCATGAGGAACAAGCTCCTCAGCAGCGTGCGTCTTTAGATCTTTCATGGCAGAACCTCTGTGGGCGACCTCATTCCTCCCCCCACGTGAGAGACACACACAACCTGCCATTAGGGGGTGGAAGGCTTTCGAGTCCAGAAGCGAGGCTGGCGCTCCCACTCAGCATTCCTGCACGGAACTGAGCCCGGGTGCGTGAGACCGTGAGAGGGTGCAAAGACAGGCGTACCAGTGAGCTGTTCACGGTGCACGCTGACGCATCACCCTTCAAGCTCACGTTCATTTCATGGAGAGAACACGAGGCCTTGATGCGCTTTCCTGTGGTACGTAAACTTTGGTCGCGTCCCCTGGTGGGCACATCGGCTCAGGACTGCCCTGTCCCAAAGGCTCCAGGTGTGGAGCCCGACTCTTGGAGCTCAGCCTCACGTGGCTCTTTCACGGACGAGACCGGCTCGCAATGGGACCGTTCACGAGCTGGGGACCGTGCTGGCTGTTAGGAGTCGGCACACCAAGAGCCCTCCGAGGGAGAGGAGCTGCTGACGTTTGCCAGCACAGTCTCCAATTCCCAACTGCAACCATTCCCTGTAAGAGGCTCCCGAAAGCTTCGACGCAGTTTCTCAGTTAGCTATAAATGGAGGCCAGTCACTTGGCAGACTCCCCCAACGCCCGGCCTCCCAGGCTGCGATACAGACACGCCGACTGCTTCAGCCAACAGGGACAGCTTGGAGTAAAAGTGAGACTCCTACGTGTCAAAGTACTTGCCTGACGCTGGCCAGAAGCTTAAACATTTAGGGCAGGGCATCAAGGCACTTCATCGCACGTGGAGCAAGTTTGTTCTCATCTCGCCTCTGAATGCCGAGTTTAACCAGCTAGGAAGCAAACTTCGGGAAAGGTACTCAGGGTGCCGCCGATTCAAAATTCTTTCACCAGACAGCCCAAATCGTGTACGCCTCTTTGTATTTTCCATGGGCAGGACAAAATGGTGTCAACCCGCACACTTCCAGCTGGGGGTGGGTTGGAGTGGGGTGGGGTGGGGTGGGGTGGGGTGGGAGTGGGGGTTGGGCGACGTACACTTTCCCCATGGGAAACAGGCCCACGCCTTCAGTGTGAAAGGCCTCTACGCCTCTCTGCTTTCGCAGCCCAGGCGTAGCCTCAGCTCTGAAAAGCTTCCAGAGCAGGAAGGTCAGAAAACCTTTGAACCACCCAGCAGGTGCAGCACAGAACAAGGGCTTCTCTCTTGGCCTGAGAACACCCACTGCCCAGCGCTCCTTTGTGTACACACGTGGTGGAGGAAGAGTGCTGGATTCGGCTCCGTGAGAACTTCTCCGGGCCACGTAGTGTGAACGCAAGTAGATGAGCCCTACATCTCATGCCAGTGTCCTGTGCGAGTTGGACAAGGCGAACTCCCTGCTTGAATCCCTGGGTGGGTTAAGTACCCTGCGGGGAAGGATCGTTGCTTGGGAGCCCGGGGCTGGTATCGAGGTGACTGTTGTGTGCATCCACTTCGCAGCTGTTCTCTCTCCGCGGGTTCCCTCCGCCTGCTGCAGCCAAAAGGGACAGCTTAGGGTAAAGATAAAAACCCAGTGTGTAAACGTTCTTGCCTAGCCCTCGCCCCAAGCACAAGCACATATGCCTCTGGTCAAAGGCTTTCGCCACAAGCTGAACACGTTTGGTCTCATCTAAGCCTCTGAAGCCCGAGTTTACCCAGCTACGAATCAAACTTCAGGAAAGGTGCTCAGGGTGATGCGGACTGCCAAGCGTTTCACCAGGCAGCCCAGATCGAGTACAAACACTTGTGTTTGAAACGGGCAGAGGAAATGGTGTCAAGAGCGCGCCTCCATCTCCCGGGCGACGTACACATTTTCTCCATGAGATGCAAGCCTTTCCTCCAGTGTGAAAGGCCTTTACACTCTACACCTCTTGCGCTCGCAGCACGCAGGTGCCACCCGCTCTGAGCATCTTCAAAAGGCACAGGGTCACGCAACGTGTGAACCGCCGGGCGCGGGTGCAGCACACACCTAGGTCTTCGCTGTCGGCCTGAGAACACCCACGGCACAGGGCTTCTTTGGTGCACACACGTGGTAGCGGTCGGTGATGCATTCTGCTCTGTGAAACCTTCTCGGGGACACAGAGCGTGAGCGCACGTAGATTAGCCCTACACCTCATCCCTCTTTCTTGAGTGAGTTGTACTGCTATAAGGCAAAACTCCCTGCTGGAATCTCGGTGTGGCTTAAGTATCCTCCGGGAAGCGATCGCTGCTAGAGACACTGTGCTGCTCTCTAGGACAATGGTCTGTGCCTCCACTGCGCTGCTGTTGTCTCCAAGTCGCTTGCGAAGGCCTTTTCGAAGAGGTTGCTCACAGTGTCGTTTCTTTAGAGTAACCCACAGGCATACGAGGATGCCGGTTCTGTGAAGGAAAATGCTCCCTGCCTCAGCCACTTGGGCGCCGTTTTGTACAGGAAAGGACACTCCGCCTTGCAGGTTCTTCCTTCCGGATTGCCACTCGCACTGGCGATGTCTCCTGAATCTCGCGGGGTTACAGTGCCGTCACAAGGTCCTTATCTCAGGCCTAGAACGGCAGAGCGTCCGGCAGCTTTGAAAGAGACCTTCGGCATTCTTCTGGCCTTCGGGGACGCTCCATGAGGAACAAGCTCCTCAGCAGCGTGCGTCTTTAGATCTTTCATGGCAGAACCTCTGTGGGCGACCTCATTCCTCCCCCCACGTGAGAGACACACACAACCTGCCATTAGGGGGTGGAAGGCTTTCGAGTCCAGAAGCGAGGCTGGCGCTCCCACTCAGCATTCCTGCACGGAACTGAGCCAGGGTGCGTGAGACCGTGAGAGCGGGCAAAGACAGGCGTACCAGCGAGCTGTTCACGGTGCACGCTGACGCATCACCCTTCAAGCTCACGTTCATTTCATGGAGAGAACACGAGGCCTTGATGCGCTTTCCTGTGGTACGTAAACTTTGGTCGCGTCCCCTGGTGGGCACATCGGCTCAGGACTGCCCTGTCCCAAAGGCTCCAGGTGTGGAGCCCGACTCTTGGAGCTCAGCCTCACGTGGCTCTTTCACGGACGAGACCGGCTCGCAATGGGACCGTTCACGAGCTGGGGACCGTGCTGGCTGTTAGGAGTCGGCACACCAAGAGCCCTCCGAGGGAGAGGAGCTGCTGACGTTTGCCAGCACAGTCTCCAATTCCCAACTGCAACCATTCCCTGTAAGAGGCTCCCGAAAGCTTCGACGCAGTTTCTCAGTTAGCTATAAATGGAGGCCAGTCACTTGGCAGACTCCCCCAACGCCCGGCCTCCCAGGCTGCGATACAGACACGCCGACTGCTTCAGCCAACAGGGACAGCTTGGAGTAAAAGTGAGACTCCTACGTGTCAAAGTACTTGCCTGACGCTGGCCAGAAGCTCAAACATTTAGGCCAGGGCATCAGGGCACTTCGCCGCACGTGGAGCAAGTTTGTTCTCATCTCGCCTCTGAATGCCGAGTTTAACCAGCTAGGAAGCAAACTTCGGGAAAGGTACTCAGGGTGCCGCCGATTCAAAATTCTTTCACCAGACAGCCCAAATCGTGTACGCCTCTTTGTATTTTCCATGGGCAGGACAAAATGGTGTCAACCCGCACGCCTCCAGCTGGGGGTGGGTTGGAGTGGGGTGGGGTGGGGTGGGGTGGGGTGGGAGTGGGGGTTGGGCGACGTACACTTTCCCCATGGGAAACAGGCCCACGCCTTCAGTGTGAAAGGCCTCTACGCCTCTCTGCTTTCGCAGCCCAGGCGTAGCCTCAGCTCTGAAAAGCTTCCAGAGCAGGAAGGTCAGAAAACCTTTGAACCACCCAGCAGGTGCAGCACAGAACAAGGGCTTCTCTCTTGGCCTGAGAACACCCACTGCCCAGCGCTCCTTTGTGTACACACGTGGTGGAGGAAGGGTGCTGGATTCGGCTCCGTGAGAACTTCTCCGGGCCACGTAGTGTGAACGCAAGTAGATGAGCCCTACATCTCATGCCAGTCTCCTGTGCGAGTTGGACAAGGCGAACTCCCTGCTTGAATCCCTGGGTGGGTTAAGTACCCTTCGGGGAAGGATCGTTGCTTGGGAGCCCGGGGCTGGTATCGAGGTGACTGTTCTGTGCATCCACTTCGCAGCTGTTCTCTCTCCGCGGGTTCCCTCCGCCTGCTGCAGCCAAAAGGGACAGCTTAGGGTAAAGATAAAAACCCAGTGTGTAAACGTTCTTGCCTAGCCCTCGCCCCAAGCACAAGCACATATGCCTCTGGTCAAAGGCTTTCGCCACAAGCTGAACACGTTTGGTCTCATCTAAGCCTCTGAAGCCCGAGTTTACCCAGCTACGAATCAAACTTCAGGAAAGGTGCTCAGGGTGATGCGGACTGCCAAGCGTTTCACCAGGCAGCCCAGATCGAGTACAAACACTTGTGTTTGAAACGGGCAGAGGAAATGGTGTCAAGAGCGCGCCTCCATCTCCCGGGCGACGTACACATTTTCTCCATGAGATGCAAGCCTTTCCTCCAGTGTGAAAGGCCTTTACACTCTACACCTCTTGCGCTCGCAGCACGCAGGTGCCACCCGCTCTGAGCATCTTCAAAAGGCACAGGGTCACGCAACGTGTGAACCACCGGGCGCGGGTGCAGCACACACCTAGGTCTTCGCTGTCGGCCTGAGAACACCCACGGCACAGGGCTTCTTTGGTGCACACACGTGGTAGCGGTCGGTGATGCATTCTGCTCCGTGAAACCTTCTCGGGGACACAGAGCGTGAGCGCACGTAGATTAGCCCTACACCTCATCCCTCTTTCTTGAGTGAGTTGTACTGCTATAAGGCAAAACTCCCTGCTGGAATCTCGGTGTGGCTTAAGTATCCTCCGGGAAGCGATCGCTGCTAGAGACACTGTGCTGCTCTCTAGGACAATGGTCTGTGCCTCCACTGCGCTGCTGTTGTCTCCAAGTCGCTTGCGAAGGCCTTTTCGAAGAGGTTGCTCACAGTGTCGTTTCTTTAGAGTAACCCACAGGCATACGAGGATGCCGGTTCTGTGAAGGAAAATGCTCCCTGCCTCAGCCACTTGGGCGCCGTTTTGTACAGGAAAGGACACTCCGCCTTGAAGGTTCTTCCTTCCGGATTGCCACTCGCACTGGCGATGTCTCCTGAATCTCGCGGGGTTACAGTGCCGTCACAAGGTCCTTATCTCAGGCCTAGAACGGCAGAGCGTCCGGCAGCTTTGAAAGAGACCTTCGGCATGCTTCTGGCCTTCGGGGACGCTCCATGAGGAACAAGCTCCTCAGCAGCGTGCGTCTTTAGATCTTTCATGGCAGAATCTCTGTGGGCGACCTCATTCCTCCCCCCACGTGAGAGACACACACAACCTGCCATTAGGGGGTGGAAGGCTTTCGAGTCCAGAAGCGAGGCTGGCGCTCCCACTCAGCATTCCTGCACGGAACTGAGCCTGGGTGCGTGAGACCGTGAGAGGGGGCAAAGACAGGCGTACCAGCGAGCTGTTCACGGTGCACGCTGACGCATCACCCTTCAAGCTCACGTTCATTTCATGGAGAGAACACGAGGCCTTGATGCGCTTTCCTGTGGTACGTAAACTTTGGTCGCGTCCCCTGGTGGGCACATCGGCTCAGGACTGCCCTGTCCCAAAGGCTCCAGGTGTGGAGCCCGACTCTTGGAGCTCAGCCTCACGTGGCTCTTTCACGGATGAGACCGGCTCGCAATGGGACCGTTCACGAGCTGGGGACCGTGCTGGCTGTTAGGAGTCGGCAAACCAAGAGCCCTCCGAGGGAGAGGAGCTGCTGACGTTTGCCAGCACAGTCTCCAATTCCCAACTGCAACCATTCCCTGTAAGAGGCTCCCGAAACCTTCGACGCAGTTTCTCAGTTAGCTATAAATGGAGGCCAGTCACTTGGCAGACTCCCCCAACGCCCGGCCTCCCAGGCTGCGATACAGACACGCCGACTGCTTCAGCCAACAGGGACAGCTTGGAGTAAAAGTGAGACTCCTACGTGTCAAAGTACTTGCCTGACGCTGGCCAGAAGCTCAAACATTTAGGGCAGGGCATCAAGGCACTTCGCCGCACGCAGAGCAAGTTTGTTCTCATCTCGCCTCTGAATGCCGAGTTTAACCAGCTAGGAAGCAAACTTCGGGAAAGGTACTCAGGGTGCCGCCGATTCAAAATTCTCTCAACAGACAGCCCAAATCGTGTATGCCTCTTTGTATTTTCCATGGGCAGGACAAAATGGTGTCAACCCGCACGCCTCCAGCTGGGGGTGGGTTGGAGTGGGGTGGGGTGGGGTGGGGTGGGAGTGGGGGTTGGGCGACGTACACTTTCCCCATGGGAAACAGGCCCACGCCTTCAGTGTGAAAGGCCTCTACGCCTCTCTGCTTTCGCAGCCCAGGCGTAGCCTCAGCTCTGAAAAGCTTCCAGAGCAGGAAGGTCAGAAAACCTTTGAACCACCCAGCAGGTGCAGCACAGAACAAGGGCTTCTCTCTTGGCCTGAGAACACCCACTGCCCAGCGCTCCTTTGTGTACACACGTGGTGGAAGAAGGGTGCTGGATTCGGCTCCGTGAGAACTTCTCCGGGCCACGTAGTGTGAACGCAAGTAGATGAGCCCTACATCTCATGCCAGTCTCCTGTGCGAGTTGGACAAGGCGAACTCCCTGCTTGAATCCCTGGGTGGGTTAAGTACCCTGCGGGGAAGGATCGTTGCTTGGGAGCCCGGGGCTGGTATCGAGGTGACTGTTGTGTGCATCCACTTCGCAGCTGTTCTCTCTCCGCGGGTTCCCTCCGCCTGCTGCAGCCAAAAGGGACAGCTTAGGGTAAAGATAAAAACCCAGTGTGTAAACGTTCTTGCCTAGCCCTCGCCCCAAGCACAAGCACATATGCCTCTGGTCAAAGGCTTTCGCCACAAGCTGAACACGTTTGGTCTCATCTAAGCCTCTGAAGCCCGAGTTTACCCAGCTACGAATCAAACTTCAGGAAAGGTGCTCAGGGTGATGCGGACTGCCAAGCGTTTCACCAGGCAGCCCAGATCGAGTACAAACACTTGTGTTTGAAACGGGCAGAGGAAATGGTGTCAAGAGCGCGCCTCCATCTCCCGGGCGACGTACACATTTTCTCCATGAGATGCAAGCCTTTCCTCCAGTGTGAAAGGCCTTTACACTCTACACCTCTTGCGCTCGCAGCACGCAGGTGCCACCCGCTCTGAGCATCTTCAAAAGGCACAGGGTCACGCAACGTGTGAACCACCGGGCGCGGGTGCAGCACACACCTAGGTCTTCGCTGTCGGCCTGAGAACACCCACGGCACAGGGCTTCTTTGGTGCACACACGTGGTAGCAGTCGGTGATGCATTCTGCTCCGTGAAACCTTCTCGGGGACACAGAGCGTGAGCGCACGTAGATTAGCCCTACACCTCATCCCTCTTTCTTCAGTGAGTTGTACTGCTATAAGGCAAAACTCCCTGCTGGAATCTCGGTGTGGCTTAAGTATCCTCCGGGAAGCGATCGCTGCTAGAGACACTGTGCTGCTCTCTAGGACAATGGTCTGTGCCTCCACTGCGTTGCTGTTGTCTCCAAGTCGCTTGCGAAGGCCTTTTCGAAGAGGTTGCTCACAGTGTCGTTTCTTTAGAGTAACCCACAGGCATACGAGGATGCCGGTTCTGTGAAGGAAAATGCTCCCTGCCTCAGCCACTTGGGCGCCATTTTGTACAGGAAAGGACACTCCGCCTTGAAGGTTCTTCCTTCCGGATTGCCACTCGCACTGGCGATGTCTCCTGAATCTCGCGGGGTTACAGTGCCGTCACAAGGTCCTTATCTCAGGCCTAGAATGGCAGAGCGTCCGGCAGCTTTGAAAGAGACCTTCGGCATTCTTCTGGCCTTCGGGGACGCTCCATGAGGAACAAGCTCCTCAGCAGCGTGTGTCTTTAGATCTTTCATGGCAGAACCTCTGTGGGCGACCTCATTCCTCCCCCCACGTGAGAGACACACACAACCTGCCATTAGGGGGTGGAAGGCTTTCGAGTCCAGAAGCGAGGCTGGCGCTCCCACTCAGCATTCCTGCACGGAACTGAGCCCGGGTGCGTGAGACCGTGAGAGGGGGCAAAGACAGGCGTACCAGCGAGCTGTTCACGGTGCACGCTGACGCATCACCCTTCAAGCTCACGTTCATTTCATGGAGAGAACACGAGGCCTTGATGCGCTTTCCTGTGGTACGTAAACTTTGGTCGCGTCCCCTGGTGGGCACATCGGCTCAGGACTGCCCTGTCCCAAAGGCTCCAGGTGTGGAGCCCGACTCTTGGAGCTCAGCCTCACGTGGCTCTTTCACGGACGAGACCGGCTCGCAATGGGACCGTTCACGAGCTGGGGACCGTGCTGGCTGTTAGGAGTCGGCACACCAAGAGCCCTCCGAGGGAGAGGAGCTGCTGACGTTTGCCAGCACAGTCTCCAATTCCCAACTGCAACCATTCCCTGTAAGAGGCTCCCGAAAGCTTCGACGCAGTTTCTCAGTTAGCTATAAATGGAGGCCAGTCACTTGGCAGACTCCCCCAACGCCCGGCCTCCCAGGCTGCGATACAGACACGCCGACTGCTTCAGCCAACAGGGACAGCTTGGAGTAAAAGGGAGACTCCTACGTGTCAAAGTACTTCCCTGACGCTGGCCAGAAGCTCAAACATTTAGGGCAGGGCATCAAGGCACTTCGCCGCACGCGGAGCAAGTTTGTTCTCATCTCGCCTCTGAATGCCGAGTTTAACCAGCTAGGAAGCAAACTTCGGGAAAGGTACTCAGGGTGCCGCCGATTCAAAATTCTTTCACCAGACAGCCCAAATCGTGTACGCCTCTTTGTATTTTCCATGGGCAGGACAAAATGGTGTCAACCCGCACGCCTCCAGCTGGGGGTGGGTTGGAGTGGGGTGGGGTGGGGTGGGGTGGGGTGGGAGTGGGGGTTGGGCGACGTACACTTTCCCCATGGGAAACAGGCCCACGCCTTCAGTGTGAAAGGCCTCTACGCCTCTCTGCTTTCGCAGCCCAGGCGTAGCCTCAGCTCTGAAAAGCTTCCAGAGCAGGAAGGTCAGAAAACCTTTGAACCACCCAGCAGGTGCAGCACAGAACAAGGGCTTCTCTCTTGGCCTGAGAACACCCACTGCCCAGCGCTCCTTTGTGTACACACGTGGTGGAGGAAGGGTGCTGGATTCGGCTCCGTGAGAACTTCTCCGGGCCACGTAGTGTGAACGCAAGTAGATGAGCCCTACATCTCATGCCAGTCTCCTGTGCGAGTTGGACAAGGCGAACTCCCTGCTTGAATCCCTGGGTGGGTTAAGTACCCTTCGGGGAAGGATCGTTGCTTGGGAGCCCGGGGCTGGTATCGAGGTGACTGTTCTGTGCATCCACTTCGCAGCTGTTCTCTCTCCGCGGGTTCCCTCCGCCTGCTGCAGCCAAAAGGGACAGCTTAGGGTAAAGATAAAAACCCAGTGTGTAAACGTTCTTGCCTAGCCCTCGCCCCAAGCACAAGCACATATGCCTCTGGTCAAAGGCTTTCGCCACAAGCTGAACACGTTTGGTCTCATCTAAGCCTCTGAAGCCCGAGTTTACCCAGCTACGAATCAAACTTCAGGAAAGGTGCTCAGGGTGATGCGGACTGCCAAGCGTTTCACCAGGCAGCCCAGATCGAGTACAAACACTTGTGTTTGAAACGGGCAGAGGAAATGGTGTCAAGAGCGCGCCTCCATCTCCCGGGCGACGTACACATTTTCTCCATGAGATGCAAGCCTTTCCTCCAGTGTGAAAGGCCTTTACACTCTACACCTCTTGCGCTCGCAGCATGCAGGTGCCACCCGCTCTGAGCATCTTCAAAAGGCACAGGGTCACGCAACGTGTGAACCACCGAGCGCGGGTGCAGCACACACCTAGGTCTTCGCTGTCGGCCTGAGAACACCCACGGCACAGGGCTTCTTTGGTGCACACACGTGGTAGCGGTCGGTGATGCATTCTGCTCCGTGAAACCTTCTCGGGGACACAGAGCGTGAGCGCACGTAGATTAGCCCTACACCTCATCCCTCTTTCTTGAGTGAGTTGTACTGCTATAAGGCAAAACTCCCTGCTGGAATCTCGGTGTGGCTTAAGTATCCTCCGGGAAGCGATCACTGCTAGAGACAATGTGCTGCTCTCTAGGACAATGGTCTGTGCCTCCACTGCGCTGCTGTTGTCTCCAAGTCGCTTGCGAAGGCCTTTTCGAAGAGGTTGCTCACAGTGTCGTTTCTTTAGAGTAACCCACAGGCATACGAGGATGCCGGTTCTGTGAAGGAAAATGCTCCCTGCCTCAGCCACTTGGGCGCCGTTTTGTACAGGAAAGGACACTCCGCCTTGAAGGTTCTTCCTTCCGGATTGCCACTCGCACTGGCGATGTCTCCTGAATCTCGCGGGGTTACAGTGCCGTCACAAGGTCCTTATCTCAGGCCTAGAACGGCAGAGCGTCCGGCAGCTTTGAAAGAGACCTTCGGCATGCTTCTGGCCTTCGGGGACGCTCCATGAGGAACAAGCTCCTCAGCAGCGTGCGTCTTTAGATCTTTCATGGCAGAACCTCTGTGGGCGACCTCATTCCTCCCCCCACGTGAGAGACACACACAACCTGCCATTAGGGGGTGGAAGGCTTTAGAGTCCAGAAGCGAGGCTGGCGCTCCCACTCAGCATTCCTGCACGGAACTGAGCCCGGGTGCGTGAGACCGTGAGAGGGGGCAAAGACAGGCGTACCAGCGAGCTGTTCACGGTGCACGCTGACGCATCACCCTTCAAGCTCACGTTCATTTCATGGAGAGAACACGAGGCCTTGATGCGCTTTCCTGTGGTACGTAAACTTTGGTCGCGTCCCCTGGTGGGCACATCGGCTCAGGACTGCCCTGTCCCAAAGGCTCCAGGTGTGGAGCCCGACTCTTGGAGCTCAGCCTCACGTGGCTCTTTCACGGACGAGACCGGCTCGCAATGGGACCGTTCACGAGCTGGGGACCGTGCTGGCTGTTAGGAGTCGGCACACCAAGAGCCCTCCGAGGGAGAGGAGCTGCTGACGTTTGCCAGCACAGTCTCCAATTCCCAACTGCAACCATTCCCTGTAAGAGGCTCCCGAAAGCTTCGACGCAGTTTCTCAGTTAGCTATAAATGGAGGCCAGTCACTTGGCAGACTCCCCCAACGCCCGGCCTCCCAGGCTGCGATACAGACACGCCGACTGCTTCAGCCAACAGGGACAGCTTGGAGTAAAAGGGAGACTCCTACGTGTCAAAGTACTTCCCTGACGCTGGCCAGAAGCTCAAACATTTAGGGCAGGGCATCAAGGCACTTCGCCGCACGCGGAGCAAGTTTGTTCTCATCTCGCCTCTGAATGCCGAGTTTAACCAGCTAGGAAGCAAACTTCGGGAAAGGTACTCAGGGTGCCGCCGATTCAAAATTCTTTCACCAGACAGCCCAAATCGTGTACGCCTCTTTGTATTTTCCATGGGCAGGACAAAATGGTGTCCACCCGCACGCCTCCAGCTGGGGGTGGGTTGGAGTGGGGTGGGGTGGGGTGGGGTGGGGTGGGAGTGGGGGTTGGGCGACGTACACTTTCCCCATGGGAAACAGGCCCACGCCTTCAGTGTGAAAGGCCTCTACGCCTCTCTGCTTTCGCAGCCCAGGCGTAGCCTCAGCTCTGAAAAGCTTCCAGAGCAGGAAGGTCAGAAAACCTTTGAACCACCCAGCAGGTGCAGCACAGAACAAGGGCTTCTCTCTTGGCCTGAGAACACCCACTGCCCAGCGCTCCTTTGTGTACACACGTGGTGGAGGAAGGGTGCTGGATTCGGCTCCGTGAGAACTTCTCCGGGCCACGTAGTGTGAACGCAAGTAGATGAGCCCTACATCTCATGCCAGTCTCCTGTGCGAGTTGGACAAGGCGAACTCCCTGCTTGAATCCCTGGGTGGGTTAAGTACCCTTCGGGGAAGGATCGTTGCTTGGGAGCCCGGGGCTGGTATCGAGGTGACTGTTCTGTGCATCCACTTCGCAGCTGTTCTCTCTCCGCGGGTTCCCTCCGCCTGCTGCAGCCAAAAGGGACAGCTTAGGGTAAAGATAAAAACCCAGTGTGTAAACGTTCTTGCCTAGCCCTCGCCCCAAGCACAAGCACATATGCCTCTGGTCAAAGGCTTTCGCCACAAGCTGAACACGTTTGGTCTCATCTAAGCCTCTGAAGCCCGAGTTTACCCAGCTACGAATCAAACTTCAGGAAAGGTGCTCAGGGTGATGCGGACTGCCAAGCGTTTCACCAGGCAGCCCAGATCGAGTACAAACACTTGTGTTTTAAACGGGCAGAGGAAATGGTGTCAAGAGCGCGCCTCCATCTCCCGGGCGACGTACACATTTTCTCCATGAGATGCAAGCCTTTCCTCCAGTGTGAAAGGCCTTTACACTCTACACCTCTTGCGCTCGCAGCACGCAGGTGCCACCCGCTCTGAGCATCTTCAAAAGGCACAGGGTCACGCAACGTGTGAACCACCGGGCGCGGGTGCAGCACACACCTAGGTCTTCGCTGTCGGCCTGAGAACACCCACGGCACAGGACTTCTTTGGTGCACACACGTGGTAGCGGTCGGTGATGCATTCTGCTCCGTGAAACCTTCTCGGGGACACAGAGCGTGAGCGCACGTAGATTAGCCCTACACCTCATCCCTCTTTCTTGAGTGAGTTGTACTGCTATAAGGCAAAACTCCCTGCTGGAATCTCGGTGTGGCTTAAGTATCCTCCGGGAAGCGATCGCTGCTAGAGACACTGTGCTGCTCTCTAGGACAATGGTCTGTGCCTCCACTGCGCTGCTGTTGTCTCCAAGTCGCTTGCGAAGGCCTTTTCGAAGAGGTTGCTCACAGTGTCGTTTCTTTAGAGTAACCCACAGGCATACGAGGATGCCGGTTCTGTGAAGGAAAATGCTCCCTGCCTCAGCCACTTGGGCGCCGTTTTGTACAGGAAAGGACACTCCGCCTTGAAGGTTCTTCCTTCCGGATTGCCACTCACACTGGCGATATCTCCTGAATCTCACGGGGTTACAGTGCCGTCACAAGGTCCTTATCTCAGGCCTAGAACGGCAGAGCGTCCGGCAGCTTTGAAAGAGACCTTCGGCATGCTTCTGGCCTTCGGGGACGCTCCATGAGGAACAAGCTCCTCAGCAGCGTGCGTCTTTAGATCTTTCATGGCAGAACCTCTGTGGGCGACCTCATTCCTCCCCCCACGTGAGAGACACACACAACCTGCCATTAGGGGGTGGAAGGCTTTCGAGTCCAGAAGCGAGGCTGGCGCTCCCACTCAGCATTCCTGCACGGAACTGAGCCCGGGTGCGTGAGACCGTGAGAGGGGGCAAAGACAGGCGTACCAGCGAGCTGTTCACGGTGCACGCTGACGCATCACCCTTCAAGCTCACGTTCATTTCATGGAGAGAACACGAGGCCTTGATGCGCTTTCCTGTGGTACGTAAACTTTGGTCGCGTCCCCTGGTGGGCACATCGGCTCAGGACTGCCCTGTCCCAAAGGCTCCAGGTGTGGAGCCCGACTCTTGGAGCTCAGCCTCACGTGGCTCTTTCACGGACGAGACCGGCTCGCAATGGGACCGTTCACGAGCTGGGGACCATGCTGGCTGTTAGGAGTCGGCACACCAAGAGCCCTCCGAGGGAGAGGAGCTGCTGACGTTTGCCAGAACAGTCTCCAATTCCCAACTGCAACCATTCCCTGTAAGAGGCTCCCGAAACCTTCGACGCAGTTTCTCAGTTAGCTATAAATGGAGGCCAGTCACTTGGCAGACTCCCCCAACGCCCGGCCTCCCAGGCTGCGATACAGACACGCCGACTGCTTCAGCCAACAGGGACAGCTTGGAGTAAAAGTGAGACTCCTACGTGTCAAAGTACTTGCCTGACGCTGGCCAGAAGCTCAAACATTTAGGGCAGGGCATCAAGGCACCTCGCCGCACGCGGAGCAAGTTTGTTCTCATCTCGCCTCTGAATGCCGAGTTTAACCAGCTAGGAAGCAAACTTTGGGAAAGGTACTCAGGGTGCCGCCGATTCAAAATTCTTTCACCAGACAGCCCAAATCGTGTACGCCTCTTTGTATTTTCCATGGGCAGGACAAAATGGTGTCAACCCGCACGCCTCCAGCTGGGGGTGGGTTGGAGTGGGGTGGGGTGGGGTGGGGTGGGGTGGGAGTGGGGGTTGGGCGACGTACACTTTCCCCATGGGAAACAGGCCCACGCCTTCAGTGTGAAAGGCCTCTACGCCTCTCTGCTTTCGCAGCCCAGGCGTAGCCTCAGCTCTGAAAAGCTTCCAGAGCAGGAAGGTCAGAAAACCTTTGAACCACCCAGCAGGTGCAGCACAGAACAAGGGCTTCTCTCTTGGCCTGAGAACACCCACTGCCCAGCGCTCCTTTGTGTACACACGTGGTGGAGGAAGAGTGCTGGATTCGGCTCCGTGAGAACTTCTCCGGGCCACGTAGTGTGAACGCAAGTAGATGAGCCCTACATCTCATGCCAGTCTCCTGTGCGAGTTGGACAAGGCGAACTCCCTGCTTGAATCCCTGGGTGGGTTAAGTACCCTGCGGGGAAGGATCGTTGCTTGGGAGCCCGGGGCTGGTATCGAGGTGACTGTTGTGTGCATCCACTTCGCAGCTGTTCTCTCTCCGCGGGTTCCCTCCGCCTGCTGCAGCCAAAAGGGACAGCTTAGGGTAAAGATAAAAACCCAGTGTGTAAACGTTCTTGCCTAGCCCTCGCCCCAAGCACAAGCACATATGCCTCTGGTCAAAGGCTTTCGCCACAAGCTGAACACGTTTGGTCTCATCTAAGCCTCTGAAGCCCGAGTTTACCCAGCTACGAATCAAACTTCAGGAAAGGTGCTCAGGGTGATGCGGACTGCCAAGCGTTTCACCAGGCAGCCCAGATCGAGTACAAACACTTGTGTTTGAAACGGGCAGAGGAAATGGTGTCAAGAGCGCGCCTCCATCTCCCGGGCGACGTACACATTTTCTCCATGAGATGCAAGCCTTTCCTCCAGTGTGAAAGGCCTTTACACTCTACACCTCTTGCGCTCGCAGCACGCAGGTGCCACCCGCTCTGAGCATCTTCAAAAGGCACAGGGTCACGCAACGTGTGAACCACCGGGCGCGGGTGCAGCACACACCTAGGTCTTCGCTGTCGGCCTGAGAACACCCACGGCACAGGGCTTCTTTGGTGCACACACGTGGTAGCGGTCGGTGATGCATTCTGCTCCGTGAAAGCTTCTCGGGGACACAGAGCGTGAGCGCACGTAGATTAGCCCTACACCTCATCCCTCTTTCTTGAGTGAGTTGTACTGCTATAAGGCAAAACTCCCTGCTGGAATCTCGGTGTGGCTTAAGTATCCTCCGGGAAGCGATCGCTGCTAGAGACACTGTGCTGCTCTCTAGGACAATGGTCTGTGCCTCCACTGCGCTGCTGTTGTCTCCAAGTCGCTTGCGAAGGCCTTTTCGAAGAGGTTGCTCACAGTGTCGTTTCTTTAGAGTAACCCACAGGCATACGAGGATGCCGGTTCTGTGAAGGAAAATGCTCCCTGCCTCAGCCACTTGGGCGCCGTTTTGTACAGGAAAGGACACTCTGCCTTGAAGGTTCTTCCTTCCGGATTGCCACTCGCACTGGCGATGTCTCCTGAATCTCACGGGGTTACAGTGCCGTCACAAGGTCCTTATCTCAGGCCTAGAACGGCAGAGCGTCCGGCAGCTTTGAAAGAGACCTTCGGCATGCTTCTGGCCTTCGGGGACGCTCCATGAGGAACAAGCTCCTCAGCAGCGTGCGTCTTTAGATCTTTCATGGCAGAACCTCTGTGGGCGACCTCATTCCTCCCCCCACGTGAGAGACACACACAACCTGCCATTAGGGGGTGGAAGGCTTTCGAGTCCAGAAGCGAGGCTGGCGCTCCCACTCAGCATTCCTGCACGGAACTGAGCCCGGGTGCGTGAGACCGTGAGAGGGTGCAAAGACAGGCGTACCAGTGAGCTGTTCACGGTGCACGCTGACGCATCACCCTTCAAGCTCACGTTCATTTCATGGAGAGAACACGAGGCCTTGATGCGCTTTCCTGTGGTACGTAAACTTTGGTCGCGTCCCCTGGTGGGCACATCGGCTCAGGACTGCCCTGTCCCAAAGGCTCCAGGTGTGGAGCCCGACTCTTGGAGCTCAGCCTCACGTGGCTCTTTCACGGACGAGACCGGCTCGCAATGGGACCATTCACGAGCTGGGGACCATGCTGGCTGTTAGGAGTCGGCACACCAAGAGCCCTCCGAGGGAGAGGAGCTGCTGACGTTTGCCAGCACAGTCTCCAATTCCCAACTGCAACCATTCCCTGTAAGAGGCTCCCGAAAGCTTCGACGCAGTTTCTCAGTTAGCTATAAATGGAGGCCAGTCACTTGGCAGACTCCCCCAACGCCCGGCCTCCCAGGCTGCGATACAGACACGCCGACTGCTTCAGCCAACAGGGACAGCTTGGAGTAAAAGTGAGACTCCTACGTGTCAAAGTACTTGCCTGACGCTGGCCAGAAGCTTAAACATTTAGGGCAGGGCATCAAGGCACTTCATCGCACGTGGAGCAAGTTTGTTCTCATCTCGCCTCTGAATGCCGAGTTTAACCAGCTAGGAAGCAAACTTCGGGAAAGGTACTCAGGGTGCCGCCGATTCAAAATTCTTTCACCAGACAGCCCAAATCGTGTACGCCTCTTTGTATTTTCCATGGGCAGGACAAAATGGTGTCAACCCGCACACTTCCAGCTGGGGGTGGGTTGGAGTGGGGTGGGGTGGGGTGGGGTGGGGTGGGAGTGGGGGTTGGGCGACGTACACTTTCCCCATGGGAAACAGGCCCACGCCTTCAGTGTGAAAGGCCTCTACGCCTCTCTGCTTTCGCAGCCCAGGCGTAGCCTCAGCTCTGAAAAGCTTCCAGAGCAGGAAGGTCAGAAAACCTTTGAACCACCCAGCAGGTGCAGCACAGAACAAGGGCTTCTCTCTTGGCCTGAGAACACCCACTGCCCAGCGCTCCTTTGTGTACACACGTGGTGGAGGAAGAGTGCTGGATTCGGCTCCGTGAGAACTTCTCCGGGCCACGTAGTGTGAACGCAAGTAGATGAGCCCTACATCTCATGCCAGTGTCCTGTGCGAGTTGGACAAGGCGAACTCCCTGCTTGAATCCCTGGGTGGGTTAAGTACCCTGCGGGGAAGGATCGTTGCTTGGGAGCCCGGGGCTGGTATCGAGGTGACTGTTGTGTGCATCCACTTCGCAGCTGTTCTCTCTCCGCGGGTTCCCTCCGCCTGCTGCAGCCAAAAGGGACAGCTTAGGGTAAAGATAAAAACCCAGTGTGTAAACGTTCTTGCCTAGCCCTCGCCCCAAGCACAAGCACATATGCCTCTGGTCAAAGGCTTTCGCCACAAGCTGAACACGTTTGGTCTCATCTAAGCCTCTGAAGCCCGAGTTTACCCAGCTACGAATCAAACTTCAGGAAAGGTGCTCAGGGTGATGCGGACTGCCAAGCGTTTCACCAGGCAGCCCAGATCGAGTACAAACACTTGTGTTTGAAACGGGCAGAGGAAATGGTGTCAAGAGCGCGCCTCCATCTCCCGGGCGACGTACACATTTTCTCCATGAGATGCAAGCCTTTCCTCCAGTGTGAAAGGCCTTTACACTCTACACCTCTTGCGCTCGCAGCACGCAGGTGCCACCCGCTCTGAGCATCTTCAAAAGGCACAGGGTCACGCAACGTGTGAACCACCGGGCGCGGGTGCAGCACACACCTAGGTCTTCGCTGTCGGCCTGAGAACACCCACGGCACAGGGCTTCTTTGGTGCACACACGTGGTAGCGGTCGGTGATGCATTCTGCTCCGTGAAAGCTTCTCGGGGACACAGAGCGTGAGCGCACATAGATTAGCCCTACACCTCATCCCTCTTTCTTGAGTGAGTTGTACTGCTATAAGGCAAAACTCCCTGCTGGAATCTCGGTGTGGCTTAAGTATCCTCCGGGAAGCGATCGCTGCTAGAGACACTGTGCTGCTCTCTAGGACAATGGTCTGTGCCTCCACTGCGCTGCTGTTGTCTCCAAGTCGCTTGCGAAGGCCTTTTCGAAGAGGTTGCTCACAGTGTCGTTTCTTTAGAGTAACCCACAGGCATACGAGGATGCCGGTTCTGTGAAGGAAAATGCTCCCTGCCTCAGCCACTTGGGCGCCGTTTTGTACAGTAAAGGACACTCCGCCTTGAAGGTTCTTCCTTCCGGATTGCCACTCGCACTGGCGATGTCTCCTGAATCTCGCGGGGTTACAGTGCCGTCACAAGGTCCTTATCTCAGGCCTAGAACGGCAGAGCGTCCGGCAGCTTTGAAAGAGACCTTCGGCATGCTTCTGGCCTTCGGGGACGCTCCATGAGGAACAAGCTCCTCAGCAGCGTGCGTCTTTAGATCTTTCATGGCAGAACCTCTGTGGGCGACCTCATTCCTCCCCCCACGTGAGAGACACACACAACCTGCCATTAGGGGGTGGAAGGCTTTCGAGTCCAGAAGCGAGGCTGGCGCTCCCACTCAGCATTCCTGCACGGAACTGAGCCCGGGTGCGTGAGACCGTGAGAGGGGGCAAAGACAGGCGTACCAGTGAGCTGTTCACGGTGCACGCTGACGCATCACCCTTCAAGCTCACGTTCATTTCATGGAGAGAACACGAGGCCTTGATGCGCTTTCCTGTGGTACGTAAACTTTGGTCGCGTCCCCTGGTGGGCACATCGGCTCAGGACTGCCCTGTCCCAAAGGCTCCAGGTGTGGAGCCCGACTCTTGGAGCTCAGCCTCACGTGGCTCTTTCACGGACGAGACCGGCTCGCAATGGGACCGTTCACGAGCTGGGGACCGTGCTGGCTGTTAGGAGTCGGCACACCAAGAGCCCTCCGAGGGAGAGGAGCTGCTGACGTTTGCCAGCACAGTCTCCAATTCCCAACTGCAACCATTCCCTGTAAGAGGCTCCCGAAAGCTTCGACGCAGTTTCTCAGTTAGCTATAAATGGAGGCCAGTCACTTGGCAGACTCCCCCAACGCCCGGCCTCCCAGGCTGCGATACAGACACGCCGACTGCTTCAGCCAACAGGGACAGCTTGGAGTAAAAGTGAGACTCCTACGTGTCAAAGTACTTGCCTGACGCTGGCCAGAAGCTTAAACATTTAGGGCAGGGCATCAAGGCACTTCATCGCACGTGGAGCAAGTTTGTTCTCATCTCGCCTCTGAATGCCGAGTTTAACCAGCTAGGAAGCAAACTTCGGGAAAGGTACTCAGGGTGCCGCCGATTCAAAATTCTTTCACCAGACAGCCCAAATCGTGTACGCCTCTTTGTATTTTCCATGGGCAGGACAAAATGGTGTCAACCCGCACACCTCCAGCTGGGGGTGGGTTGGAGTGGGGTGGGGTGGGGTGGGGTGGGGTGGGAGTGGGGGTTGGGCGACGTACACTTTCCCCATGGGAAACAGGCCCACGCCTTCAGTGTGAAAGGCCTCTACGCCTCTCTGCTTTCGCAGCCCAGGCGTAGCCTCAGCTCTGAAAAGCTTCCAGAGCAGGAAGGTCAGAAAACCTTTGAACCACCCAGCAGGTGCAGCACAGAACAAGGGCTTCTCTCTTGGCCTGAGAACACCCACTGCCCAGCGCTCCTTTGTGTACACACGTGGTGGAGGAAGGGTGCTGGATTCGGCTCCGTGAGAACTTCTCCGGGCCACGTAGTGTGAACGCAAGTAGATGAGCCCTACGTCTCATGCCAGTCTCCTGTGCGAGTTGGACAAGGCGAACTCCCTGCTTGAATCCCTGGGTGGGTTAAGTACCCTGCGGGGAAGGATCGTTGCTTGGGAGCCCGGGGATGGTATCGAGGTGACTGTTGTGTGCATCCACTTCGCAGCTGTTCTCTCTCCGCGGGTTCCCTCCGCCTGCTGCAGCCAAAAGGGACAGCTTAGGGTAAAGATAAAAACCCAGTGTGTAAACGTTCTTGCCTAGCCCTCGCCCCAAGCACAAGCTTATATGCCTCTGGTCAAAGGCTTTCGCCACAAGCTGAACACGTTTGGTCTCATCTAAGCCTCTGAAGCCCGAGTTTACCCAGCTACGAATCAAACTTCAGGAAAGGTGCTCAGAGTGATGCGGACTGCCAAGCGTTTCACCAGGCAGCCCAGATCGAGTACAAACACTTGTGTTTGAAACGGGCAGAGGAAATGGTGTCAAGAGCGCGCCTCCATCTCCCGGGCGACGTACACATTTTCTCCATGAGATGCAAGCCTTTCCTCCAGTGTGAAAGGCCTTTACACTCTACACCTCTTGCGCTCGCAGCATGCAGGTGCCACCCGCTCTGAGCATCTTCAAAAGGCACAGGGTCACGCAACGTGTGAACCACCGGGCGCGGGTGCAGCACACACCTAGGTCTTCGCTGTCGGCCTGAGAACACCCACGGCACAGGGCTTCTTTGGTGCACACACGTGGTAGCGGTCGGT